>NC_090227.1:38275004-38875004 GCF_024489055.1 Chanodichthys erythropterus | reverse complement strand
AACTTTTTTTAGGGAGTAACTCAATATTGTAATGCATTACTTCAAAAAGTAACTTTCCCCAACTATCTTTGTTTTCCTTTTAAAATAATGATACCAATATTGTGAAGAATTTATACCCAAATGTGTCAAAGAAACTTATGCTTAATCTTTTCAGGTGGTTGGTGGGACAGAGCCTGAGCTCATCGTCACTCTCCAGAGATCTGGAAATTACATTTGTAGAGTGAGCGACTTGTACTATAACTATCAGTTCACAGATTGGGTAAAAGTGAGAATCCTAGACGAACCAGGTACTTTCCATTATCTCGTCTTGTCATTAAGTTTTTTTATTAGCATCTGAATTAAACTTCTGGCCTAAAGTCCATGAACCCATGTTGTTATTATTCATGCTGATATGCATTATTGACATGTACATCTTGATATACCGACATTGACCTTTAAGTGATTTATTTTGTAAGATTTGTCTCAATGTGTCAGTGTTTAAAGGTTTTGTTCATTAATTACTCACCCTCATGTCGTTCCACATCAGTAAGACCTTTGTTCATTTTCAGAACACAAATTAAGATAGTTTTGATGAAATCCAAGATTTTTTATCCTCCATAGACAGCAATTTAACCACCACTTTCAAGGTCCAGAAAGGTACTAAAGACATCATTAAAACGTGACTACAGTGGTTCAACCACTAATTTTCTCTTCTGTGTCATTCTAATGCACTGTTTACGTTCAGCGCTTCCAGTTTGTACGTCAGAATACCGCCTCAGTATTGACCTAAGCTTCACAATTGAGCAGCACAACGCATGTGTGTGATGCGACCAATAATGAGTCGCCGTTCTGACGTAAAACACGGAAGCCCTGAACGTAAACAGCGCATGAGAATAACACCGAAGAGAAGATAATGTTGAATAAAGTCATTATTTTTATTTTGTTTTTGCGCACAAAAAGTATTCTCATCGTTTCATAACATTAAAGTTGAACCACTGTAGTCATGCTGGCTATTTTAACGATGTGTTTAGTACCTTTCTGGACCTTGAATGTGGTAATTTCGTTGCTTTCTATGGAGGATAAAAAAACCCCCCTCAGATTTCATCAAAAATATCTTAATTTGTTTGTGAAGATGAACGAAGGTGTAAAGGGTGTGGAACGACATGAGGGTGAGTAATTAATGACAGAATTTTCATTTTGGGTGAACAAACCCTTTACAACTGCAGTATCTGTTAAATATCGTGACAAATTCTGTTTAGGTGTTTCTCGAGCATGGAAAGGGGAACCCCATATAGTCATTCACCCAAAAAGCCAAACAGTAAAACCAGGGGAGACTTTCACTCTCAAATGCACAGCTTTTGGGAAGCCTGCGCCTGCCTACCAGTGGTACAGAAACGGTCACCTCCTTACTAAACAGACCACAGAAACCCTTAGGGTAAGGCCACTGTAACACTCTTTGTTTTTAGCTGTTTTGTTATCATATTGATTTATTTTTATGTGCAAGTTTGACTCGGGTTACACAGGTCGTTGTGTTTAAATTTGGCCAATTCGCTTTGACTGTAAATATTGACTCAGTGGCACATGTTTTTGAAGTTGTAAGCTGCCTAAAATAATCATGTTTTGCATTTGGTCTTCTTTGTTTAGATAGAAAATGCCAGTGCAGAGACTGCGGGTTCATACCTCTGCGCCGTGTCAAATATTTTGGAGGAGAGATGGTCTGAAGCAGCTGAGATTGAGATTGGTAAGAGCCGCAAATGGCTGTTTATGTCATTGGCCTACAGTCCACAGCCTTCCATTTTGCGATGATGTTTGTCCAAGACTTTAAAGGGTTAGTTCTCCCAAAAATGAAAATGATGTCATTAATGACTCACCCTCATGTCGTTCTACACCCATAAGACCTCCGTTCATCTTAGGAACACAGTTTAAGATATTTTAGATTTAGTCCGAGAGCTTTCTGTCCCTCCATTGAAAATGTATACGGTAGACTGTTCATGTCCAGAAAGGTAATAAAAACATCATCAAAGTAGTCCATGTGACATCAGTGGGTTAGTTAGAATTTGTTGAAGCATCGAAAATACATTATGGTACAAAAATAACAAAAACTACGACTTTATTCAGCATTGTCTTCTCTTCCGGAATCCTTTCCATGGAATTGATTCCATTGAATCCTTTCATCTGTCGGCGTTGGTAATTCACTTTTACGTCGCCGTGGTTGTTTTTGGCGATTAGGACATCCGCGACATGCACACTTACGCACCATTTTAATAAATACAGCAATACCAAAATACAAACAATGTAGAATAGCTTGAAATACAGCGTGCGTCTCCCTCAGACTGTAAACGAAGCTCTGGTGCACCGGATAACACGTCAGCAGCGTCACTGCAGAGTCGTGAACCCGGATTGACAACAGACCCGGAAGAGAAGACAATGCTGAATAAAGTCATAGTTTTTTGTTTTTTTTTGGACCAAAATGTATTTTCGATGCTTCAAAAACTTCTAACTAACCCACTGATGTCACATGGACTACTTTGATGATGTTTTTATTACCTTTCTGGACATGGACAGTCTACCGTACATACATTTTCAATGGAGGGACAGAAAGCTCTCGGACTAAATCTAAAATATCTTAAACTGTGTTCTGAAGATAAACGGAGGTCTTACGGGTTTGGAACAACATGAGGGCGAGTCATTAATGACATAATTTTCATTTTTGGGTGAACTAACCCTTTAAGGGCTGTTCACACAGAACATTTTTGTATTTTATCTGAAATAATTTTTGTTGTTTATCAGCATCTCTCCCACATTTTTTTTTAATTTCCATAAACATGAAAACTAAAAAAAAAGTTTTTTTTTATAGTGTTTCTCAGGTTTTTTATTTTATTTTACTTATTATAAAATTCATGCATGAGTCAGTGAAAATGATTTGTGGTATGCAGTTGTTTTTTAAATAATTAACTGCACTAAATTAATGCATTCAAATTGTTATCCTGGAAAAAGGCATTTAGCAACCTTTGCATTTTTCACTTTGTTTGTGACTTGTTCATTAGCACAGTCAGACCTTCTTAGCAGCTTTCTGTGTGATGAAAACCTAAATAAAAGAAACCATCCAGTCTTTAGCTCTGGGCTTTGGATTCTTTGTGCTCTGTGAAGTTCCACTCTGGGTTTAAATTTCTGGTACTTTCCACAATTGGTAGGAGTTAAAGACAATCAGGAACTGAATTGTATTCTGAGTCTATATATGTCCCTAGATATGAGAGGCCAACTAAAGTTAGACTGAAACCAGCGCAGCAGGAGCTTCCCTTTTTACTCGTCACATTACGGAACACAAATAATGTGAGCTTTCTGAGAGATTTTTTTATTTTTTTTTCCGTTGTGAAACTAGTGGAAATGCACAAGCTATGGGCTTCATGGTAACATCCAGTAGCATGATAACATTTCTTATTCTCTTTCAACTTTCACTAAAACTTTTTCCTCTGGTTTCCCCACAGCACCTCCAGATCAACTACCGACGCCCACGCTTATGGGTAGGTCACAGATGAAGCTTTTTTCAGCTCATGTCAGGTTAAAAATAGACTTAGTACTTACCTGTGTTGCACAATACTCCCACATTTAATATTTCCCATACCAAACACCGTCATTCATATAGGATTCTCATGGTTGTGAATAAACTTAGTATTATGGGGTTTTCAAGTAATGAAGTGAGTAAGTTATTTGTGAGCATTTGAGTAAATTACAAACATATATGTATGTGACCCATGCTGGCAAAATTAGTCAGAATGCGCACAGGCTAATTTCGTATGGAAGCTTGTTTCTGCCATGAAATAAAAAATAAAAAAGCTAATTGACTTTTTATCTCACAATTCTGATTTTTTTCCCTCGCAATTGCGAGATATAAACTCACAATTGTGTAAAGTCAGAATTGCGAGTTAAGTCATAATTGTGAGATATAAGCTTGCAATTCTGAGATATAAAAAGATGCTTGAATTCTGAGTTTATCACGCAATGACTTCATAATTTGCAATTGCGAGTTTAAATCTCGCAATTCTGACCTTTTCTTCTCAGAATCATGAGATATAATCTCGCATGTTATAATGTCCTAGTGTGAGGGGAAAAAATGACTTTTTTCTCAGAATTGCGAGTTTATATCTCACAATTCTGACTTAATTACTCGCAATTGATTCTTATAAAGTCAGAATTGCGAGATATAAACTTACAATTCTGAGAAAAAGATGCAATTGAGAGTTTATATCACACAATTCTGACTTTATACACAATTGTG
The DNA here is from genome assembly GCF_024489055.1 of Chanodichthys erythropterus. Taxonomy (NCBI): domain Eukaryota; kingdom Metazoa; phylum Chordata; class Actinopteri; order Cypriniformes; family Xenocyprididae; genus Chanodichthys; species Chanodichthys erythropterus. Next base: position 38,870,746 of record NC_090227.1, on the reverse strand, counting down.
AGTTTATATCACAATTTATGATGCAAACTCGAAATTGCGAGGGAAAAAAAAATCTGAATTGTGAGATAAAAAGTTGCAATTACTTTTTTTTTTTTTTTAATTAAGTGGTGGAAACAATGTCAAAATTGAGGTTTTCACAAAAATGTTGTCTAGTCATCCCAATGCTCCAAATAGCAATTAAGCATCTAAAAGTATCTTTATTTGTATGTTTTCTGAGAGGAGTTCCTTTCCTTTGACCATGAAAAATGCTCTGCTCTTAGCACAAGTTTATATATACAGTCAAACCAAAATTTATTCAGACACCTTGAACATTTAATTCATTAATACAGTTTATTCACTATAGTTTAAAAAATGGTAATAAAATATGACAAGATCTGAGTTAAACTGTGTCAGAAAAAAAATATCTTAATTATGTCAGATAACACTTAAGCAAAACATGGTCAGGTTTGAATAATTGTGTGTTTGAATAATTTTTGGCTCCAAATTTTTACCAGTTTTACTGATATGAAGAATTTTTGGGTATAATATGTCACCGTTTACTTTATTTTGCTATCCTCACTTACAAAAATGAACTATAGTGTCCTGCACCCACTAGTAAAAATATATCAGAAATGTCTGAATAATCTTTTGTTTGACTATATATTGTGCATGCGTTAACGTGCTAATTTTGACAGTCCTATTAGTAATATTAATAAAGTATTATTTAAATTATTTTATAATAAAATATAATAAAAAAAATATTTAGATTATTGTAGCATTTGTAAAAAAAAAAAAAATATATATATATATATATATATATATATATATATATATATATATATATATATATATATATATATATATATATATATATATAATTTAAAACAATTAAAAAAGGAACATTTTTAAAATGTAATATCCTTTCACTTAGCAACTGACAAAGTGGCATTGCTGATTGGGAACCTGAACTACAACCACCATCCTGGTCTGATGGCTCCTACCATGGATGTCCATGAGCTGGCCAACCTTCTGCAGCAGCTAGGCTTTAGAGTGGTTTCTCTGCTTGATCTCACCCTTCAGGAAATGCAGGCTGCCATTGACAAGTTCTTGCAGCTCTTGGACCGTGGAGTGTATGGTGAGTCACATGTTGTGAGTTAGCTTGAGGAGCCTCTAGGAAACGTCTGGTGTGTTTCGTCACTGCATTAACTGTAAAATAATTTTTTCTCACAGGATGTAGGTTTTACACTCATGGCAATAGCTTATTTTGTGGTGAAAGTTTCAGGTTCCTGGCTGCAAAAATAATTGCTTTGTGCAATAACACACGCATTTCTCACTTTGATCCTGCGGCTAGCCGTGCTGCTCATTACCTCTCCACGCTGTACAGACGTTGTTGAGATGGTGGTGGACAATACAAAGTCCATTTTAAATTCTTCCAAAAAAAATTTAATTTTAGTGTTGCGCAACAAACAGCTCCATGATGAGTCAGAGGAAGTTCCATCTGAGTGGAAAAAAGGCTTTATTTTCCGGTGATACAGTATCAGTGTCATGGGTTAAAATAACCACAGAACTTTCAACCAAAGGGCTTTTTTTCAGAATGACATTGAATCGCTGTAGTCTGTTGATTGGCTGATAAGAAATGTGTGGGCCGGAGTGTTGCTGCTTTTGTCTGCAGAAACCTACAGTTGTGGTATAATGTTTCTAGCCAACATATTTATACAGGTTACTCAGCTAACTCGCATAGGAATTTCATTTTTTTTTACTCATTGAAAACTGCCTAATAATGAAAATAGTTTTGACACCCTTTTGTATTCAGCAGAAATCGGAAAATGGAAAGTGTTTAGTTATTAGTCAGCTCTGTATGTATTCTTGCCTCTGTACTGTTGTGTACAATACGTGGCTGAGATTTCACTGCTGTCTTTTTTTTCCTGATTTGACTTTCTCTGATTATAGCAGTATTAAAATATGAAATGCTGATATCTGCTTTAGTAGCAATAGTTAGTCACAGCATCACTAAAATATGAAATGCTGCGAGTAAAATTGTGTATTTTTCATGTAGTTCACACAAAAATCAAAATTCTGTCAACATTTACTTACCCTCATGTCTTGGCTAACGTGAATGACTTTTTCCCTTCCTTCTGTGGAGCACAAAATATAAATTTTTTTGGCCATTTCAAGCTGTCAAGGACATAAAAGCATCATAAAATGGCTCATGTGGTGTATTCCAAACCTTCTGAAGTGTGTTGTCATGAACAAGCTAACGTTTTGAAGTTGTTATTCACTTATAATCTTTGAGTCAATCAATGAGTCATTGGTTTTGTGAACTGGAACAAAGGTTTCATTGACAGATACTTTCATGAACCTGACTTCTCTGCTTTTTTCATTAACTCTTCTGAATGCATCACCGGCTTCAGTGAACAATGGCTTATATTTTGGTTCTTACCCAAAGCAATCGTGGATTTAGAAGATTTGTCAATCAAATTAACTACTTTGATGCTTTTATGGTGTCTTGACAGCCCAAATCCATATTTACTGTGATTATATTGAAAAGAGTGGCATTGGTATTCTTCAAAAATTCTTCTTTTGTGTTTCTTTGGAAGAAAGAAAGTCATACAGGTTTGGAACCCCATGAGGGTGAGTAGATGATGGCAGAATTTTCATTTTTGAGTAATATTTAATATAAAAGGCAATGTTGAACATAAAAGTAAGGAACTCAACTAGAGAAGGAAAGAAACATATTACACAATGTTGTAGACCATTAAAACTCCACTTTCTCTTCCCCCAGCTGTTTTTTACTATGCTGGCCATGGCTATGAACACAACGGCAGAAATTACCTGGTGGCCATTGACGCTCCACGACCCTACCGCACTGAAAACTGTGTGTGCGTACAGAGAGTGATGCACAGCATGCAGGAGAGAAAAGCCCAGCTCAATGTCATTCTGCTGGACACCTGCAGGAAATGGTATGCTTGCAAGAACATGATGAACTTATCGTTTCCCAGAAAACAAATAAAAGTATCAAGAATTCCAGATTCTTGGAACAGTTTCGGAAATGTTAAAAGATGATCATTTGGCACACTGCAACACTTCAACGATTTTGCTATTTTATATCCTCCAGGTACAAGCAAAAAGGTCCTCCTTCTGAAATTAAGCCTTTGGCTCCTCTGGGAAACACTGTGTATGGATACGCCACGTAAGTACTGTCATATCCAGGTGACAGTTCTTCTAAGCCTTAACGAAACATTAAAAGATTAGTTCACTTCAGAATTAAAATTTCCTGATAATTTACTGTCATGCAAAATGTTTATGTCCCTCTTTCTTCAGTCGAAAAGAAATTAAGGTTTTTGAGCAAAACATTCCAGGATTTCTCTATATAGTGGACTTCAACAGTTACCAGCGGGTTTGAAGGCCCAAATTGCAGTTGCAGAAGTACCGAGCAAGTGTTTACAAAGCAATCGTGTAGAGACCAAGTCAAGCGGCCTATACAAAACAACGATGTCGGACGATTTTGAAGTCAGAGAAGAAAATGAGATTACGTAATGCGTGGCACATCGCAGAGCAGTGCAAGATGAGCATTTTTGGTTAAAAAGTATACAATTTTTATTATTTTTTTTAGAAAATGACAGATCGTTTCGCTAGATAAGACCCTTATTTAGGGCCCTATGAAATCCATTATATTTTTTCCCAAATTCCGTTTTATTTTTTCCTAAATTCCGTTTTAATTTTTCTGGATTCCGTTTTTTCCGTTTTATTTATTTTTTGACTCCATTTTAATGGTTAAATTCAATTTTAGTAATCAAAAAGCATGTCTAATTAATTGAAAATAATGAATCTTGTCCAATTTACCAACAATTTAATAAAAAATACATTTTTTTTATGGCCCTATGATAAACGTTTTATTCTTTCCCCTCAAATTTTATTTTGACCAAATTCTGTTTTCTGGATTCCATTTTAATGGTTTAATTCCATTTTAATAATCAAAAAGCATGTCTAATTAATTGAATTCTTAAAAACAACAATATTTATTAATTAAAAAATATCTTTTTATGAATTTTTTCTTCAGAAGTTCTGTTGTGTATTTAAAATTTTCTGGCAATCAAATGAACGCCTACCATTTAATTTATCTTTAATCATGAGATTAAACTTTTTTTTTGTCAAACAATGTGCTGCACAACAGAGCTTTACTGTTAAAATTAAAACATGGAAGAAACACTGAGATTATTGTTTAAAAATATATCTTAATTTATTGTTAAATTCATTTATCTAAATTCTACAGTACAACAGTAATATGTTTTTGTCAAGTTAAATTGAACTTTGTTTGACGGTTTGCCTAGAGCTTTGAGTTTCTCTGTGTTTATGACGGTAGTTTTCTCAAACAAAGCGGTTAAATGCTGATGAAGTGACTTTCAGAGCAGCTCTGGAGATTAATTCATGCGTTCATATTTTACAGTCTACACATACGTGCAGGATTCATGTTTAAATAGTCTTTTTGCGGTTTAATATTCACAGACACTAGTCTATATTGCGATTTAATTTAAGTGTACTGACCTGCTTTTAATTCATCAAAAATTTGACAAATTCCGTGACATTCCGCGTTTTATGAATGGATTCCGCCGGCCCTACTTATTCCTCGTCTGGGATCATGTAGAGCCCTTTGAAGCTGCACTGAAACTGACATTTGTACCTTCAACCCGTTGGTAACTGTTGAAGTCCACTATATGCAGAAAAATCCTGGAATGTTTTCCTCAAAAACATTCATTTATTTTTGACTGAAGAAAGAAAGGCATAAACATCTTGGATGACATGGGGATGAGTAAATTATTGGTGAACTAAAAAAAACAACAGTTCTTCTAGTGTAATCATGCTGTTTGCTCCTACAGGAGTGAAGATGCTGAGGCTTTCGAGGTCCAGGATGGTGGCAAGAGCACAGGGATCTTCACCAAGTACCTGAACAAACATGTCTTGGAGCCAGAGAGGGTGACCCGTGTCTTGGAGCAGGTCTCTGAGGGTGAGTGCTGCTATCAGTACTCTTCTGTTCCAAATCTTAAAGGTGCAGTAAGCGATTTCTGAGAAACACTGTTGATATTTGAAATCAGCCCAAACAAACACACTCCTCCCATCATTGCTCTGCCTCCAAGATGCACAAACATGCAGTGCAAGAGTCTGTTTATCATAGCTGAAGTGAAGCAAAATAAGGTTTCGTGAAAAATAAAGCGAAGATGACGGACGAATGAACAAAAAGTGAACATACAGTACACAAGAGTAGTATATACAAGCAAGAGTTAGTCACCAGCAGCTCCAGACAAACAATGACACTCAAACTGTCCTGTTACTATAGCTAACAATAAAACAACAGCATATATAAGAGCAAAACCATATAACAGCGGAAACAGCACAACCTCAGCTTCTGTTTTCAGGCCTTCCCATTGCTGGAAAGCCTTTCTAATATTAACACGAGTCCCAAAGCTCTTGCCTGATTATAACCCTTCTTTTTACAGTGAAATTCCTTTGAGCTTTTCTCTTTCGTAATGTCTCTCAGCCATCTCTCTTTCTACAGTCTTTCTTCAAATCTCCCTCTTGCTCATTCTGTCCTCCTTCATCGTGAGTGGACACGCCCCCTGCTGCTGATTGGCTACAAGTATGTTGTGGAGCTCAGCCAGATCCACTTTCAACAGCATTTCTCAGAAATCGTTTACTGCACCTTTAAGCCAGGTTTAGAGTTGACTACTAGAGTTTTGGGCTGATTTATCCATGCTTTACACAACAATTTGGGAAAAAATCTATGATTGGTTCCAAATGATCTGGTAATGTAATGTTTACAGCTCAAATCTTAAACCTCCTGATCTGCTTGCAGACATATCTGGGCTGTCCTGATAATATCAAACATGTTTGATATTTAGGATATTAAACTGGGTTGATTATGACTATGATTATGTCAGTGCTTTCACAATAGCCATTGAGAGACAAGTCTTTGAGGAGACGGGAGTGAATGATAGAAATTTTCTAATGTCAATAACAAGCTGCTGTGCGTATCCGTTGGGCGCTGGAGATGGAGGAACAGTTTGTGGAAGTGTGGCAACAACACGACTGCTTGTATAACGTGTCTTCAAAAACGTACCACAACTGTACAGTCAAAGAAAAGAGCTGGTGAGAAATTGCCCTGGTTTTAAATGTACCAGCTAGTGGTCACATTTATTGTTGTTTGGCAAATTTTTGCGGGGAAAATATAGTCATTTAAATAGAAATCCACGCAATCAAGAATTGAAATGGAAAACACAGAGTTTGGCATGAAATGAAACAGAATTTTGGAAAGATAAAATAGATTTCATGGGGCCCTAAAACATTAATCTTGATACAATAATGAAATTATTATACTTCAAAAGGTGATGATTTAGCGATATGAGACATAAAAGTTAAAAGTTCAGATCAAATACTTAAACGCCTTTGATCAATATCAAAACCGCACTTCCTTGCAAGCACTTTAATAACAAGATATAATATTACATCATGCTTTATCCGTGTAGTGAGATCTATTGAACAAGGTCACAGTGTCTTTCAGTGCTTTTGATCATTAGCGGATTTATACTTGGAGCACTTGAGAGAGCAACAACTGCTTGACATCTACTGTATGCCAGACATTGGTTTCCTTCCTTCATCCGTACCCTCCATGGCATGATGCAAACGTGGATTTATGTTTTAATGGTTGAGATAATCCCCCCTCTCCGTGCAGAGGGCTTATTTGGTTGTTTGATTGGTCTCTTTGGTAACAGCACATAGCTTTTTATAAAGTAGCTGCCAAAGCATGTGACCTCATTCTCAGGCTGCTGTGCTCAGGTGGGGGAAATATGAGAGCGCTTAACCTAGGGACTGCTGCTGGGTGCCCTACTTACCCCCCTGCTCCCTGTCTCATATGCTTGTTGCTCTGTCTGCACCATGTCCCACGGCCATTATCACTGTGTTTGTCGTGCCCTCAAGTACTAGACAACTTCCTGCCTCAATACCCGATCATAAATCAATGCTTTATCACTGGTTACTGGCAAAGCGCTGTAAAGCTTTTTAGTGTGGATTTACAGTATATTCCTGGCTACTGGTTTCTGTACTGTTAAAGTACAGTTGTTACAGTTGAATTTCAAGAATAAAGTCGTGTTTGGAGAAAAAAGTCTAAATAAATTGTCAAGAATAAACATATTCATTGCATGCTGATCATAGAGGGCATAATATCTTAAGGACCACAATGGATATAAGCCTATGGGCTTTTTGTGTTTTTATCCTTTTGAACACTTAGTGTTGATTGTTGTTGTTCAATAAAGTATTCAATCAATCAATCAATCAATCAAACAAACAGAGTTGGATCGCTTAATCAAGCTAGGCCTATGTTTTATGTTTTCTAATTATAACCGAATAACAAGTAGCATGTGAACTTTAAAGAGAATTTGCAAGCGACTGGGTCTTTTTAGAAGAAAAAACTGTACAATTTGTGTGATGTAGGCCTACTCCAAGAAAACGGGACTTTCTAAAACGCTTAATGTGAAAAACGCTTATTATTAAAAGATCAAATTCTGTACACACGTTTATCCATAGCGTGCACGAATAGGCCTACTCTTCTTGCGCTTGAACGAACAAATAAACATAAAAGTATTGCAATTGGAATCGAGAATCGTTAGCTTGACTAAAGTGATCTAGTGATCGAATGTGTTTATTCTCTATATTTTATTTCTACTTTTTTCTCTAAATTAAACTTTTTTTCTTAAAACACGACTTTATTCTCAAAATGTATTGTTTATTCTCAACATTTTATTTCGGCTTTTTTCTCGAAATTTTACGATTTTTCTCTCAACACAAATTTATTCTCAATTTTATCTAGACTTTTATTCTTGAAATTGAACGACTTTATTCTCAAAATGTAATGTTTATTCACAACATTTCAGTTAGACTTTTTTTCTCAAAATTGAACAAGTTTTTTTCTCGAAACTGACTTTATTCTCAAATTAATGAGTTTATTCTCAACATTTTATTTAGACTTTTATTCTCAAAATTTAACAAGTTTTTTTCTTGAAACAACTTTATTCTCTATTTAATGAGTTTAGTCTCAACATTTTACTTTGGCTTTTTTCTCAAAATTTTAAGTTTTTTCTCAACACTAATTTATTCTCAATTTTATTTAGACTTTTATTCTTGAAATTGAACGACTTTATTCTCAAAATGTAATGTTTATTCACAACATTTCAGTTAGACTTTTATTCTCAAAATTGAGACTTTTTCTCGAAACACAATGACTTTATTCTCAGATTAATGAGTTTATTCTCAACATTTTATTTCGACTTTTATTCTCAAAATTGAACAAGTTTTTTCTCAACACAATGACTTTATTCTCAATTTAATGTTTATTCGACTTGTTCTCGAAATGTAACGATTTTTTTTCTTGAAACAAATTTATTCTCAATTTAAGTAGTTTATTCTCAACATTTTATTTCGGCTTTTTTCTCAATTTAACAAGTTTTTTCTCGAAACACGACAACTTTATTCTCACAATGTAATGATTTTATTCTCGACATTGTATTTCGACTTTTTTTCTAGAAATTGAAATGTTTAATCTCGCATTATAATGACTTTAATCTCAAGATGGTCTTAATTTTTTATTATTGCTGGGCCATAATCCTCTTCCTTAATATTACTTTTAGCAAGTTCCTTTAAGGTTTTTAACTTCCCATTTGTAAGAACAACTTGCTGAGTCATGATTGTGTCATGTTTCAGTGTCTTATGGACACTGGTCACATGGCAAAAGAGACGGCAAGTGTGTAGAGAAGATATTTGTTTAGTAAAAGTATCCTGTGATTTATAATGAAAGCTTTTGTTCTCTCACAGATCTGGGAAAGGACCCACTGGTGCGTGGAAGACAGGTAGTAGAGATCAGGCACACTCTGACAGAGCCACGGGCCTTGACCGATCCAGTGCAAGCGTCCGGACATACCATGGAGCTCCGACGGCGGGATGCTTGTTGGAAACAGGCTAATGGTATTAACATATTTTTTTAACCAACTTCATATTGTCATCAGTGGTCCTTTTCTTAAATGTGTCTTCTATGAACAGACAAGCAAACAAAAACACTTATGTCCTACATATTTATTTTCTACCTGAATTCCACCTATACTACTGTTTTTGAAAGAAGTCTCTTATTCTAAACAATGCTGCATTTATTTGATCAAAATACAGTAAAAACGGCAATATTGTGAAAATTATTGCAATTTAAAATAACTGATATTTCTCCATGTACTGGACTTCAAACAGCCTTTACAAAATAAGGTAAAACGATGTCAGGTGATTTTTAAGTTGGAGTAGAAAATGAGAATTTTTCACCCTACCCTAGTGGTACTTCTGCCTGTGTCACATGTGACCTTTCCAATGTGATTACATAATGCGTGGCTCATCGCATGAACATTTGTGGTTAAAAAGTATATAATTTAGATTTTTTTGGGGAAAACAACCAATCGTTTCACTAGATAAGACACTGAGCTGCACTGAAACATTTGACATTTGGACTTTCAACCTGCTGAACCCCACTGAAGTCCACTATATGGAGAAAAATCCCGGAATGTTTTCCTCAAAAACCTTAATTTCTTTTCAACTGAAGAAAGAAAGACAATCATCATGGATAACATGGGGGTGAGTAAATTATCAGGAAATTTTAATTCTGAAGTGAACTAATCCTTTAAATATGTGAAATAAAAAAGTTTTGAGGATTTGAAAACTACATTATTCTTACGTAACATCTCTTTCAAAGGATTAAGGAAATTTCCATTTTTGATTCATGTTCGTAAATGCTATATTCAACATTGATGATAAAGCAGATTTGTAATTCAATGGAAAAGAAGACACTCAAAAGTGCTCCATCACGCGTAACATCTCACAGTTTATGACTTCCTTTTTGGTTGCTTTTGTGGGTGAGATTGTGAAGCATGACTCATGGTTAGAGCACAGCTAGGGATCATTCATAAACCATGTGTCTGCATTAAAAGGAAATGGATGTCCTCCCAAAAAGAGCCAAATTGCCACAAGTGAGCTGACTGAAACTGATTACATTTTTCAGTTTAGACTCTGACAGTTTTTATTTGTCATGTTAAAAACTTTTAGAGCTGTCATTTAAATATGAGACAGTCTCATTTTGTTGATTCGAGTTAGTAAGTAGAACATGAAACATGTATTCTGACACCTTTAAACATGCTTGCTACTGTATACTGACCACAGGACAGTAAAATATGTTTGAATGTTTTTATGTATGCTACTGTTCAGAAGATTGGGGTTAAGATTTTAGAATATTTTGAAAGAAGTTTCTTCTGCTCACCAAGGCTGCATTTAATTGATCAAAAATACAGTAAAACAGTAATTTTGTGAAATATTATTGCAATTTTACAACTGTTTTCTAATTTTATGTTTTTTAAAAAGTAATTTATTCCTGTGATGGCAATTTACTCCAGTCTTCAATGTCACATGATCCTTCAGAAATCATGCTAATATGCTGATTTGCTGCTCAAGAAACATTTCTTCTCATTATCAATGTTGAAAACAGTTGTGCTGCTTCATATTTTTTTGTGGAAACTGTGATTACATTTTTTTGATAAAGTTTAAAAAAAATGTGATAAAGTTTATTTGATGAATAGAAAGTTCCAGAGTACAACATATATTTGAAATTTGATAACATGTCTTTACTGTCACGTTTGATCAATTTAAAGGGTTAGTTCAACCCAAAAATGAAAATTCTGTCATTAATTACTCAACCTCATGTTGTTCCACACCCGTAAGACCTTCGTTCATCTTTGGAACACAAACCGAAGATGTTTTTTGATAAAATCCGATGGCTCAGTGAGGCCTGCATTGACAGCAAGACAATTAACACTTTCAATACCCAGAAAGCTACTAAATATGTGTTTAAAACCATTTTTATTACAGTGTTTCAACCTTAATGTTATGAAGTGACGAGAATACTTTTTTTTGCATCAAAAAAACAAATATCTAGTGATGGGCGATTTCAAAACACTGCTTCATGAAGCTTCAAAGCTTTACCAATAGTTTGTTTTGAATCAGTGGTTAGCAGCTTGTATCAAATGGCCAAAGTCAAGCCCCCCAGTGGTGAACTATTGATCTATGATGTAATGAAGCCTCGTTTACTGAAATCACATGACTTTTGTGGTTTGGTACGTGCTTCGAACCACTGATTCAAAACAAAAGATTCATAAAGCTTTGAAGCTTCATGAAGCAGTGTTTTGAAATCGCCCATCACTAGATATTAGTGAATAAAGTTGTTATTTAGTTTTTTTTTTTGACGCACAAAAAGTATTCTTCTCACTTCATAACATTAAGGTTGAACCACTGTAGTCACATGAACTGTTTTAAATATGTCTTTAGTAGCTTTCTGGGCATTGAAAGTATAAATTATCTTGCTGGCAATGCAGGCCTCACTGAGCAATCAGATTTTATCAAACATATCTTAAGTTGTGTTCTGAAGATGAACGAAGGTTTTACGGGTGTGAAACAACATGAGGGTGAGTAATTAATGAGATAATTTTTTATTTTTGGGTGAACTAACCCTTTAATGCATCCTTGCTGAATAAAACTATCAATTTCTTTAAAGAAAAAGAGAAATTTACTGACCTCAAAATTTTGCGTACAAGGACTTTTAAAAAAAATCAGTAGCATAAATAATCATAATATAGCAGTACAATCTTACTTTTGTAGTGGCACATATAAAAGTTATAATATACTTATCATAATCTACTTTATGGTCTCTGTCATGTGGAAGTAAATTAATATTGTTCACATTGCTGTGTATTTATGTGTTTGGTAATGTTTTCCGCAGTTCTTCCTGGCCGAAGGACTCTGGACTTTCAGCACTGTGGTGTTCAGGTGGAACTCTGTTTTTCTGCACTCTTTTCCAACGTCCTGGTTGTGTTTGGTACAGTGAGGAGCACAAACGTCACGGCTCAGGACTGCACTCTGATTCTTGAGAGTCAACCAGTAAGTCACAGCTTTTCATGTCCTCTTTTGCTGACGTAAACACATATACATGCTTATAGAAGGGGATATGAGAGTCAGTATGGGAGGGCCAGAAGAGGAAAGACGGTGGATTTACTTAAGACTGTAATATGGAGGAGGATCATGCAGTGGCACTGAACATTATTATAGTATTTATTCATATTTTAAATTAGTTTATATTTTTATATTTTCAGTTCTCATTTTAATTTGATTAATTTTGTTATGTGCTTTGTTTTCTTTGTATTAGTTACTGTAGCTTTATTGGTAACACTTTATAATAAGGACCCATTACTTAAAGGATAAGTTCACTTTCAAATTAAAATTTCCTGATCATTTACTCACCCCCATGTCATCCAAGATGTTCATGTCTTTCTTTCTTCAGTCGAAAAGAAATTAAGGTTTTTGATGAAAACATTTCAGGATTATTCGCGATATCTTGGACTTCAATGGAGCCCAAACGGTTGAAGGTCAAAATTACAGTTTACATTGATCCCAGACGAGAAATAAGGGTCTTATCTAGAGAAACCATTGCTCATTTTCTAATTTTCTTTTTTAATTTTAAGTATTAACCATAACTGCTCATCTTGAATTGGCTCTCTTCTTCTTCTCTATTAGAATTCCAACAGTGTAGACACTGCTAAGTGCATTACTGCCCTCCACAGGCCAAAGTTTGAACTAAATTGTCATACAATATGCTAGTGCAAGTATATAACATTTAGTTCAAACTTTAACCTGTGGAGGGCAGTAATACACTTAGCAGGAATTCTAATAGAAAAGAAGAGAGCTATTTCAATATGAGCATTTATTGATCAGATAAACGTCTGAAAACATATAGAAGTTGTTTTTTTAAGTTCAAAATGAGCGATGAGTTTCTTTAGATAAGACCCTTATTTTTATTGTGTAGAGCCCTTTGAAGCTGCACTGAAACTGTAATTTTGACCTTCAACCGTTTGGGCTCCTTTGAAGTCCACTATATGGAGAAAAATCCTGGAATGTTTTCATCAAAAACATTAATTTATTTTTGACTGAACAAAGAAAGACATGAACATCTTGGATGACATGGGGGTGAGTAAATTATCAGGAAATTTTAATTTGAAATTGAACTAATACTTTAACATTAGTTAATGTATTAACTAACATTAACTAACAAAGAGCAGTAGATTTGTTACAGTATTTATTAATCTTTTTAATGTTAGTTAATAAAACTGTTCATTGTTAGTTCATATTAGATCAGGTCCATTAAATAATATTAACAGATACAACTTTTGATTTTAATAATGTATTAGTAAATGTTGCAATTGACATACACTAAGATTAATAAATTATTTTATGTTAGTTAATACTGTAGTTAACTAATATTAACAAATGGAACCTTATTGTAAAGAGTTAATTATAGTTAATTATAATTTTACTTATTTAATTTCAGTTAGTTGCCAGTGCAACCTTTGCAATTTTCATTTAAGTTCTTCATCTATATTTTATTTCAGCTTTATTTCAATTAAGCTTTATTTCACCTTGAACATTTCATTCATTAATAGTTTATTCACTATTGTCTAAAAAATGGTAATAAAATATGACAAGATCTCAGAGTTAAACTGTCAGAAAAAATTTATCTTAATTATGTCAGATAACATGTATGTATGTATGCATATATATATATATGTGTGTGTGTGTATATATATAATATAATATAATATAATATATATATATATATATATATATATATATATATATATATATATATATATATATATATATATATATATATATATAATATATTGTATGTTTTTTTTGTTGCAGTTTTATTAACACAATAGATCAAACATTAAAGATTTGATTTTTTTTTTATTGCTCTACTGTAAATGCGAAGTTTACTAGTGTTGAGCAGAAAAGAAAGTCCAGTAGGATGACTTTAAAAACAAAACTGTGAGTCTACTGACCTCTAGGGGTGAAAAAGTCTAATACTTCCTTGGGTACATTAACAGCTTGACGTTCACTTTATCTGTCTGTATAGTGCCAGTTTGTTTGATTACAGTTTAAATGGTGATATGTTTTTATTTTTAGCAAATGCAAGACATTTTCTCAGCTTCTGGCAGATTTGAAGAAATTGACTCTCTGCTTGTGAGCAGTGGTGAAACTCCTGACTGCACCCTCAGATTATGTTGCCTTCAAAGACTCCAGGTACATTTAAGGAGGTTTTCTCTTAGAAATGAGAAAATTGTGGTATAGATCTGAAATGCATTTCGAAATACAGAACTGAAATATACATGTTCAGCAACGTATTACATTATATTATATTATAATGGTTTATTGCAAGGATATATTGCTGTTGTTGAAATCACTGATGTAGAATAATGCATTATATGCGGATGTCAAAAATATTGTTTAAAGCCATTTAAGCAATTTATTCAAAATTCTCTAAAACTTCTTAGGGATCTCTGGTGATCAAGGTGAAATTGCACTACACCCACACACAAACTAAAGAACGTCTCACTGAGAGCAAAGAGCTGGACATTGGCAGGCCTCTCATCGCCTCCTGCAAGCTGAATCAGATAAAGCCAGCAGACAGGAGACAAGAAGCTTATGTCCATTCTGTGGACCACATGTCCAGCACAAGATGGCCTCATCATCAGAACCATCCTCGAGCGGGTCGGCCCTACACACGCAAGGCTGAGAACCGATTACAGAGCTCAACTAAATCCACCTCCATGAGCAGCAATGAACCAGAGGAGAATGATGAAAATGACTCTAATGAATTCACTATGTGATGTTCCTTCTTTTTACAAACACACAGTAAGGCTTTGTTTTGATGCAGCAAAGGATTTTCTTACATTTATTGTTTACTTTTTGCTTACTAATTACGATAAGTATGTGTGTGTGTGTGTGTGTGTGTGTTTGAGTGAGAGAGAGAGCAATGAATGGAAGAAGTTCTCATGCTAATGTAGAAATATTTATACTGTACTTAATGTTTGTAAATCAAATCAAGTGTAATATTGTTAAATAACCAATAAAATGCCACTTCTGGAGTTTCCATGTGTGATCAGTTTTATATTCAAATTACGTCTAGGGATTGATATTGATATTAAAATCATTAAAGGGGTTCTTGATTATGATTTAACTTTTTTTTAAACTTTTGTTAGTGTGTAATGTTGCTGTTTGAGCATAAACAACATCTGCAAAGTTACGATGCTCAAAGTTCAATGCAAAGGGAGATATTTTCTTTTACAGTAATCACTTTTTACGGACTACAACAAACAGCTGGTAGGGACTACAACAAGCTTCTTCCTGGGTTGGTGACATCACAAACCCCACAATTTACATAAACCCCGCCCCTGAGAACACGCAACAAAGGGGGTGAGGCCATGTTGGGCTGCTTTAGAGAAGAGGAAGAGTTGTTGTAGTAGAGTGTTGTTATCATGCCGTCATTTTACACCGGACTGCTTATTTGCACAAAAGATGAACATGACGGCACATGCTAGTGGATGAGTTGAATCAACTCCACAGCAACTACATAAATTTATCCACTAACCATTCAGAAACGTCCAGTTTCATTCTAAAAGTTGTAACTTCTTCCTGAGTCTCTCCATCAGTGTCGACTCCGGTTTGAACAATGTAAGGCTGAACACCGTTACTGACAATCCTCATTTTGGCTGCGTGAGATTCTCCAGCTTTGTTGTTGTTGAGCTGTTAAAGCTCCGCCCTCTTCTGGAAAGCAGGCGGGAGCAGTAGCTCATTTGCATTTAAAGGGACACAAAACATTTTTTTGCTCACCAAAATAGGGGCAAATTTGACAAGTTATAATAAATGATCTGTGGTGTATTTTGAGCTGAAACTTCACAGACACATTCTGAGGTTATATTACATCTTGTAAAAGGGGCATTATAGGTCCCTTTTAAATATGAATTCATTTGTAGAACTTGTTCTGACAAATAGAGTTATAGTTCTGTTATCTTTTATCCCTTATGGTGAAGGTCATAGATTCATTTTTATTTTCAGTTACACCAAACAATTCATATTTAGTTAGGTTATTGCAGGTTGCATGAAACCAAAGAAACAGAGAATGCATAAAATTATATTTTTTTATTCAATACTACAAAAACACAGACGAGACACTTGAACATAGTCACATTAATGAAAATATTTTAAAATAAATGTTTCAGTTTATGACATTAGTACATGTTTTCACTGTTTTTATTTGTTTTTATTTATAAAATGTGAGAAATTTGAGCATTCTGAAATGTTGCATATTAAAATAAAAAATCCACATATTTTCTCCCAAGTTTTCTAAATAATTACAGAGGAATCTTGAAGAAATTAAAATAGTTTCTTATTCTAGTTCACAAAATTCACAAGCATATTCAATTTATATATTTTCAATAAATGTGTTGCCAGAAAAAAATGGCATATTTCATAAGATACTTATTTGATTTTGTTATTGATGCTTGTCATACTGCCAAATAAAGAAGACAAAAAAATATTGCTGCAGGAAACCGAGCAAACAGTAATTCTTATAACCTTACTACTACCTTTGTCCAGCATCTTATTGGACAACAATGACCTCCAAATACGCAGCAGCACCCCAGTCTTTCATTGTCCATTTCAAACGAGTCCTTATTTGGAGAGCGTATCCATTGGTTAGAATGCGTGTCAATCAGCTTCCAAGGTCCCGCCCCCTTGCTCAAATATCAAGCGGTGAATGGTCAACAGACGGGCTGCTACTGTCTGCTCGTATCCACAGCGACTTAATCTGGACCTGGATGCGTGCTGAAGGAACCTGTTCGCAATAACAAGAAATAAAACACTCATCCGAACAACTGCGGCGTTCATGTCACCGGATAAAGATGCTGTCGGCTTTGGTTAGCGCGTTTTACCTGGGCGACCGGAGAGTTTGGTCGATGTGACATTGCTTGAGCTTTTTGTTCTGGTCCCGGACGCAGACCAGCGATCGTGCGTTGAGAAGATGTTGAGTCGGCTGATGAGTGGCAGCGTCAGAAACCTGGAGCGAGAATACATGTGTACGGTCAGACTGCTGGATGATACGGAGTATACCTGCACCATTCAGGTCAGTCTCAGCAGCAGCGGCAGCAGCACCTGTGCTGCCGAAAAACAGCGATCAGCAGACCTTTTGTTGCAGGCTGGGAGAAGCGTGCGCAGTGGGTTTTAATAGCAGGTGCCAGCAGCATCCCCCCTAAAACCGGCATGTTACTTCTAAGTGCTGCAATGCTCGTTTGATAGAGTCTAAAAGCTGTCTCAGGTTGTTTTTGGATAGAGCGGGCTTGTTTTGCTCTCATCTTGACTATTGTTGATGATGTTGCATTCCCATAAATCAGAACACACACTGAAGTGCTGCTGCTGCTATACTGGAATCTGCTCTGTTTATTTATATGGCTTTGTGTATTTTAAATGATCAGTTTCTTTTCTATAAGGTCTGTAAATACATTTGGACCCATAATGGGTAGGTTCAAGATGTTTTGGGAACGTCCTGAGGGATGTTTTGTTGTAAAGGAATAGTATACTTTATATTTAGGCGTCTTTAACAACTATGCACTTACAAAAGAAAAATATTTTTTAGTTTACTTAGTTTACATTGTACTTACTGTGTATCGCAAAACACTTTTGTTGCTATTGAGGTGGGATAAGGGTACGTTTAGGGACAAGTTTGGTGGTACGGGTGGGTTATGGTGTAAGAGAAGGGTCAAATTATAGATGTACAGAAATTAATTACAGCTTTAATTACATTTAGGTTTTTTTTTTTTTAATAAAACTGCAGTGCGCGTACTTACATGTACTTACAGTGTACTACTTACCAAAGAAAATACTGAGTAATATAAGGCAACTACATGGGTTAAGGTTACACTAAAAAATGCTTTGGGTTAAATGTTTGCCCAACATGCTGGCCAGTTTTATTTCACTCAACTATTGTTTAAAAATTACTATGGCTGGCTTACAATGAACCCAAAATAGGTTGGAAATGAAAAATCAGACGCATAATGGCAACAGTAAAAATCAAAAAGTTAACATTTATTAATAAGCAGTTTAATAAAGGTTTATTATTTATTAAACATATTAATAAATATTTATTTATTAAACATATTAATACATGTTAATTACCAACCTATTTGGGCTTCATTTTAAGCAAGCAATATAGTAATTTTAAACAATAGTTGAGTTAAATACAACTACCCAGCAGATTGGGTCAAACATTTAACCCAACCGCTGGGTTAAAACAACCCAATCGCTCGGTTTGTCCATTTTTAACCCAACTTGCATTTTTTTAGAGCGTTTAGGTATAGGTTCAGGGTTAGTACCTAGTTATTACCCAATTATTATAATTACTATATTATATTACTATATTATAAAAAATAACTAACTATATTGTAAAAAACAAGTACGCACACAATAACTGCGTTCTATCAAAAGATGAATTTAAATGCCTGTACACTCTAAAAAATGCTGGGTTGTTTCAACCCAAAATTGGGTCAAATGTGGACAAACCCAACCGTTGGGTTAAAAAAATGCATTTAAAAATTTAACCCAATGGTTGGGTTTGTCCATATTTGACCCAATTTTGGGTTGAAACAACCCAGCATTTTTTAGAGTGACATAGCAGTTAAAGACACTTAATATAAAGTGGAACCAAAGTCTATCATTATTTACAAAAGGTCTTTTTTCCCCCCTGTAGAACATAAAAGGAGATGTTCTACAGAAGGACAGCTTCAGGAAGAAAGATACAATGAAAGCCTAACATTTTGCCTGTACATCAGCATCACTCTATGTCTGGACTGAGCATCTGTAGTAAACACATCAGGACCGGCTTCAGAGGATCTGTTTATTAAACGCATGTGTCCCCTTTACAGTTTATTATCATAGTATTGGAATTGCTCCATAAGCAGGAAAGTGTTGTATGGATTCTGGCATGATGTCAACACTACACATCCATTAATAATGTACGCTTTGGTCTCCAAAACTGCCCCTTGGGCACTTGTAAATCAAGCAGTTTAGTAAAGCAGCATGGATGGCTGGCTGCTAAGCACTGGCTGTATAGGAGTGTGTGAAATCCGGCAGATTATAGGAGGTCTGTTACTCCGTCATGAACGGAGGGTTACATCATAAACACTAGAGATGGGGAAACAACCAAAATGAACTATTTCACTCTTTTCAGTTGTAGACGTTTCTAAATGATCAAACACTAATTGTAGTTTTTCCATTTTATTTTTCTTTATTTAACTCTTTGGTGCTGCTCGCGTGGCGTTCAAAAATGACAGATTTTTTTATTTCAGTGAAATGTACTTTCTTTTATTTTGAAAATGTTTAATATTTTGTATTTTTTAGGGTATTTTATGGTACTAAATTTTATTTATGGAATAGTTATGATGATTTATTACCTGTTATTCACTTTTTGAGCATAGACCTGAAAATTACATTTCTAAATTAAATGGTCATAAATGTTAAATGCTTTGGAGCACAGACTTTAGTTTGGTCTTTGTTTAAGGAAGGCACTTGGCAGATTATTGCTGAAGTGAAACAAAGAAAAGGTTATAGAAATTTAAGTTTATTATTATGAAAAATGCATAAAAAGAAATGTTTAAAAAAATTGTATATGAAATATATATTTTCTGGAACGCGTTTTACTCTAAAAATCAAAAATCTAAATCTATTTAAAATTTAAAATTTAAACCTAAACAAGTTAAGTTTCAAATTTAAGGTTGATATCTCCAAAAATTAGCTTTCAGTAAGATTTTATTTGGCCGCAGTACCAAACGTTTCCACTAGATGAAATTCGCTTCCCATTCGTTTCCATAGCAGGCATTTTTGACCACGAATAGTACAAATGTGACTATTTTTCTCAAGATCATTTAGTCTTTTTGAATCTTGTCCATGATTGTTTTTTTGTGTGTTCACATAGCAAGTGCCTAAACATTTACCAAGTTTTGTACCATTCCGATGAATAAAAAATTCTTAAAACGTAACATTTTTCGATCAAAAATGACCAAACAGCACTGGAGGGTCAAACATTACTTGCACGTGTAAAGGTCGTTTTTACAATCCATCCATATATAATATTTTGAGAGAAGGTCTGTTTTATTACCTTGCTGTCCTGAAGGGAAATACTAATTGTTTTCCACATTTAAAACTCCTTATTTGTTTTAGATGAACATTGTTGCATTGTTGCAGGGACACACAATTGACACTGTGATTTGGTGTGTTTAATGCATAAATTATAGATTAAGTTTATGCAACAAAGATGATCTCTTTTTTAAATTTTTGCGATCCCTCATTTTTTATTCAAACAAGAACACAGACAAGAGATACTTGTACGTATAGTCACATAATGATAATAATAAATAATAATGTACTTATATTTTCAGTGTTTTGTTTATGTGAGAAATTTGAGCATGTATTTGCATATAACAACAAAATCCTACACAATATTCATATTAGTGATCAACCGATGCACGTTTTTCAGTGGATAAATCTTGAATTATTACATTCGGTTATAATAATATTAATTATTTAATAAGAGGTTATTAACAAAGATGGATGTGATTTCTTTTAATAGGAGACATTTTTTTCTTGTATGGAGCTGTTTGTCTTTCTTTGAGGAATCCTTTGTTTCTTGTGTAGCTTGAAATGAAACGGGAGCCCACAGATCGCTTTCTATTACAGTCAATCTGAGAGAATCCTATTTCTCAGCCCTCAGAAGTCTGCGAGGACTGTGGCTCCTAGATGACACGTACTCCCTCAGGGCTTTCATAGAGTTTCGACACATCAAGACAATCATTGCATGTTAGAGAGGATTAGAAGGAGGAAAAAAGGAAGGAGTTTTTTCAAGAGCCACCTGAGTGAAGACTTTAAACAGCCTTTATGAGGAACGAGTGTTTGTTTTATTGCCACAATCCAACATTGTGTTGACCTGTTGATATTTAAAGGCCTGTTGGGATGCTTTTACAGTAAAAGAGAAAATTATTTGAGGAAAATGGAAGGGAATATGTTGGTGATTTCAAATGAAGGAATGATTTCTTAGTCCTTGCGATGATAATTCTGAGTAATCATATTCTGGCGGCACTTATACATGTCTTAAGATGTTTTCTTGGCTTACAGTGAAATATCTGATGACATCGTATGTAATACTGTAAATGTGGATGATTTTACCTCTTGTTTTTTTTACTATTAATTTAAATACAGCACAAAAGTATAAAGAAGGCCGATTCTTGTTTGCTCAAAATGTAAAAACCATTGACAGAATAAAAGCACTGAACAATATCATTACTTTAAAGCCGTTATTATACTTTTGTG
Organism: Chanodichthys erythropterus; assembly: GCF_024489055.1. Lineage (NCBI taxonomy): Eukaryota > Metazoa > Chordata > Actinopteri > Cypriniformes > Xenocyprididae > Chanodichthys > Chanodichthys erythropterus. The sequence continues at coordinate 38,849,443 of NC_090227.1, read as the reverse complement.
CTACAGATTATTTAATAAACAACATCACAAAATCAAAGACCCACTGTAAAAAAATCAGTTAAATTTACAATAAAAAACTGCTAGCTGAAATCGCCGCAAATTAACAGTGACATTTATAACAGTATATTTCATTAAGTGATATAATATACCATTAATATACCAAATGTACTTGAATTTCCAAAATTTTGCTTTTTTTACCTTAAAATGTAATGATAACCACCATACAGGTGGTAAAACAGAAAGCCACATGATAAATCAGAATTCATGTACAGTTGCCTGTTCATAAAACATGGCCAGTTCTCACATATTGACACAAACATACATACAAAGACATAAAATAATAAACATTACATAACAGACAACGTTAAAAAAACACACACACCCTAATGTCAATTGGAAGTCAAATGTGAAGTCATATAAGGACTTTTTTTACTGTTTCTGTCTGACTGTTTTATATGATAATTCATAGTTTTTACTTGCATAAACCATACATTTGACAGTAAAGTTACATGTAATGCAATGTTAAACCATATACATTTTTCGCCCTAACTTATAGTCTTTTTCTGTAAAAGTTACAATCATTTTTTCAGTAAAAATTATTTTAATTATTTCAATTTAATTTTATTATTTTTATGTTAAAATAATTTAGTAACACTTTACAATATGGTAATAATGCATTAACTAACATTGACAATGTGCAATGCATTTGTTAATCTTTGTTAACGTTAGCTAATAATAAAGCTCAGGTCCATTAAATAATATTACCAGAGAAACCTTTGATTTTAATAATGTATTAATAAACATATTAAATAAAATCAAAAATCAAAAAGGTAATTGCAACTTTTTATCTCACAATTCTGACTTTTTTTCTCAGAAATGCGAGATTTAAACTCGGAATCGCTTGATATAAGGTTAGAATTGCATTCTTTTTTCCCTGACAATTGGACATTATAAGATGCAATTAGGAGTTTGTCTCACAATTCTGACTTTATATCTCACAATTCTGACTTTATATCTCATAATTCTGACTTTATAACTCACAATTCTGACTTTATATCTCATAATTCTGACTTTATAACTCACAATTCTGACTTTATATCTCACAATTCTGACTTTATATCTCACAATTCTGACTTTATATCTCTCAATTCTGACTTTATACCTCACAATTCTGACTTTATAACTCACAATTCTGACTTTATATCTCATAATTCTGACTTTATAACTTACAATTCTGACTTTATAACTCACAATTCTGACTTTATATCTCATAATTCTGACTTTATAACTTACAATTCTGACTTTATATCTCATAATTCTGACTTTATAACTCACAATTCTGACTTTATATCTCACAATTCTGACTTTATATCTCACAATTCTGACTTTATAACTCACAATTCTGACTTTATATCTCATAATTCTGACTTTATAACTCACAATTCTGACTTTATATCTCATAATTCTGACTTTATAACTCACAATTCTGACTTTATATCTCACAATTCTGACTTTATATCTCTCAATTCTGACTTTATATCTCTCAATTCTGACTTTATATCTCACAATTCTGACTTTATAACTCACAATTCTGACTTTATATCTCATAATTCTGACTTTATAACTCACAATTCTGACTTTATATCTCATAATTCTGACTTTATATCTCACAATTCTGACTTTATATCTCATAATTCTGACTTTATAACTCACTATTCTGACTTTATACCTCACAATTCTGACTTTATATCTCACAATTCTGACTTTATATCTCTCAATTCTGACTTTATATCTCATAATTCTGACTTTATATCTCACAATTCTGACTTTATATCTCATAATTCTGACTTTATAACTCACTATTCTGACTTTATACCTCACAATTCTGACTTTATATCTCACAATTCTGACTTTATATCTCACAATTCTGACTTTATATCTCATAATTCTGACTTTATAACTCACTATTCTGACTTTATACCTCACAATTCTGACTTTATATCTCACAATTCTGACTTTATACCTCGCAATTCTGACTTTATATCTCGCAATTCTGACTTTATATCTCGCAATTCTGACTTTATATCACGCAAGTCTGACTTTATATCACGCAATTATGACTTTATATCTCACAATTCTTACTTTATATCACGCAATTCTGACTTTATATCACGCAATTCTGACTTTATAACTCGCAATTCTGACTTTATAACTCACAATTCTGACTTTATATCTCACAATTCCAACTTTATAACCGACTTCACAATTCTGACTTATAACTCACAAGTCTGACTTTAAATCACACAATTCTGACTTTATAACTCACAATTCTGACTTTATATCTCGCAATTCTGACTTTATATCTCACAATTCTGACTTTACAACTCACAATTCTGACTTTGTATCTCACAATTCTGACTTTATATCTCTCAATTCTGACTTTATATCTCTCAATTCTGACTTTATACCTCACAATTCTGACTTTATAACTCTCAATTCTGACTTTATAACTCACAATTTTGACTTTATATCTCGCAATTCTGACTTTATACCTCACAATTCTGACTTTATAACTCTCAATTCTGACTTTATATCTCTCAATTCTGACTTTATATCTCTCAATTCTGACTTTATATCTCTCAATTCTGACTTTATACCTCTCAATTCTGACTTTATATCTCACAATTCTGACTTTATATCTCGCAAATCTGACTTTATATCTCTCAATTCTGACTTTATATCTCTCAATTCTGACTTTATATCACGCAAGTCAGACTTTATATCACGCAATTTTGACTTTATAACTCACAATTCTGACTTTATATCTCACAATTCCGACTTTATAACCGACTTCACAATTCTGACTTATAACTCACAAGTCTGACTTTAAATCACACAATTCTGACTTTATATCTCACAATTCTGACTTTATATCTCGCAATTCTGACTTTATATCTCACAATTCTGACTTTATAACTCACAATTCTGACTTTATATCTCACAATTCTGACTTTATATCTCTCAATTCTGACTTTATAACTCACAATTCCGACTTTATAACCGACTTCACAATTCTGACTTATAACTCGCAGGTCTGACTTTAAATCTCACAATTCTGACTTATATCTCTCAATTCTGACTTTATACCTCACAATTCTGACTTTATAACTCTCAATTCTGACTTTATAACTCACAATTTTGAATTTATATCTCGCAATTCTGACTTTATATCTCTCAATTCTGACTTTATACCTCGCAATTCTGACTTTATATCTCACAATTCTGACTTTATATCTCGCAATTCTGACTTTATAACTCACAATTTTGAATTTATATCTCGCAATTCTGACTTTATATCTCTCAATTCTGACTTTATACCTCGCAATTCTGACTTTATATCTCACAATTCTGACTTTATACCTCGCAATTCTGACTTTATATCTCACAATTCTGACTTTATATCTCACAATTCTGACTTTATATCTCTCAATTCTGACTTTATACCTCACAATTCTGACTTTATAACTCTCAATTCTGACTTTATAACTCACAATTTTGAATTTATATCTCGCAATTCTGACTTTATATCTCTCAATTCTGACTTTATACCTCGCAATTCTGACTTTATATCTCACAATTCTGACTTTATATCTCGCAATTCTGACTTTATATCTCTCAATTCTGACTTTATACCTCGCAATTCTGACTTTATATCTCGCAATTCTGACTTTATATCTCGCAATTCTGACTTTATATCACGCAAGTCTGACTTTATATCACGCAATTATGACTTTATATCTCACAATTCTTACTTTATATCACGCAATTCTGACTTTATATCACGCAATTCTGACTTTATAACTCGCAATTCTGACTTTATAACTCACAATTCTGACTTTATATCTCACAATTCCAACTTTATAACCGACTTCACAATTCTGACTTATAACTCACAAGTCTGACTTTAAATCACACAATTCTGACTTTATAACTCACAATTCTGACTTTATATCTCGCAATTCTGACTTTATATCTCACAATTCTGACTTTATAACTCACAATTTTGACTTTATATCTCGCAATTCTGACTTTATACCTCACAATTCTGACTTTATATCTCACAATTCTGACTTTATAACTCGCAATTCTGACTTTATATCTCTCAATTCTGACTTTATATCTCTCAATTCTGACTTTATATCTCTCAATTCTGACTTTATACCTCTCAATTCTGACTTTATATCTCACAATTCTGACTTTATATCTCCCAAATCTGACTTTATATCTCTCAATTCTGACTTTATATCTCTCAATTCTGACTTTATATCACGCAAGTCTGACTTTATATCACGCAATTCTGACTTTATAACTCACAATTCTGACTTTATATCTCACAATTCCGACTTTATAACCGACTTCACAATTCTGACTTATAACTCACAAGTCTGACTTTAAATCACACAATTCTGACTTTATATCTCACAATTCTGACTTTATATCTCGCAATTCTGACTTTATATCTCACAATTCTGACTTTATAACTCACAATTCTGACTTTATATCTCACAATTCTGACTTTATATCTCTCAATTCTGACTTTATAACTCACAATTCCGACTTTATAACCGACTTCACAATTCTGACTTATAACTCGCAGGTCTGACTTTAAATCTCACAATTCTGACTTTATATCTCACAATTCTGACTTTATATCTCGCAATTCTGACTTTATAACTCACAATTCTGACTTTATAACCGACTTCACAATTCTGACTTATAACTCGCAAGTCTGACTTTAAATCTCACAATTCTGACTTATATCTCACAATTCTGACTTTATATCTCATAATTCTGACTTTATATCTCACAATTCTGACTTTATCTCTCACAATTCTGACTTTATATCGCGCAATTCTGACTTTATATCTCACAATTCTGACTTTATATCTCGCAATTCTGACTTTATATCTCACAATTCTGACTTTATAACTCACAATTCTGACTTTATATCTCACAATTCTGACTTTATATCTCTCAATTCTGACTTTATATCTCGCAATTCTGACTTCATATCTCGCAATTCTGACTTCATATCTCGCAATTCTGACTTTATAACTCACAATTCTGACTTTATAACTCACAATTCCGACTTTATAACCGACTTCACAATTCTGACTTATAACTCGCAGGTCTGACTTTAAATCTCACAATTCTGACTTTATATCTCACAATTCTGACTTTATATCTCGCAATTCTGACTTTATAACCGACTTCACAATTCTGACTTATAACTCGCAAGTCTGACTTTAAATCTCACAATTCTGACTTATATCTCACAATTCTGACTTTATATCTCATAATTCTGACTTTATATCTCACAATTCTGACTTTATATCTCACAATTCTGACTTTATATCTCACAATTCTGACTTTATATCGCGCAATTCTGACTTTATAACTCGCAATTCTGACTTTATAACTCACAATTCCGACTTTATATCTCACAATTCCGACTTTATATCTCGCAATTCTGACTTTATAACTCACAATTCTGACTTTATATCTCGCAATTCCGACTTTATAACCGACTTCACAATTCTGACTTATAACTCGCAGGTCTGACTTTAAATCTCACAATTCTGACTTTATATCTCACAATTCTGACTTTATATCTCATAATTCTGACTTTATATCTCACAATTCTGACTTTATATCTCACAATTCTGACTTTATATCTCGCAAATCTGACTTTATATCTCTCAATTCTGACTTTATATCTCTCAATTCTGACTTTATATCACGCAAGTCTGACTTTATATCACGCAATTCTGACTTTATAACTCGCAATTCTGACTTTATAACTCACAATTCTGACTTTATATCTCACAATTCCGACTTTATAACCGACTTCACAATTCTGACTTATAACTCACAAGTCTGACTTTAAATCACACAATTCTGACTTTATATCTCACAATTCTGACTTTATATCTCGCAATTCTGACTTTATAACTCACAATTCTGACTTTATAACCGACTTCACAATTCTGACTTATAACTCGCAAGTCTGACTTTAAATCTCACAATTCTGACTTATATCTCACAATTCTGACTTTATATCTCATAATTCTGACTTTATATCTCACAATTCTGACTTTATTTTTCACAATTCTGACTTTATATCGCGCAATTCTGACTTTATATCTCACAATTCTGACTTTATATCTCGCAATTCTGACTTTATATCTCACAATTCTGACTTTATAACTCACAATTCTGACTTTATATCTCACAATTCTGACTTTATATCTCTCAATTCTGACTTTATATCTCGCAATTCTGACTTCATATCTCGCAATTCTGACTTCATATCTCGCAATTCTGACTTTATAACTCACAATTCTGACTTTATATCTCACAATTCTGACTTTATAACTCACAATTCCGACTTTATAACCGACTTCACAATTCTGACTTATAACTCGCAGGTCTGACTTTAAATCTCACAATTCTGACTTTATATCTCACAATTCTGACTTTATATCTCGCAATTCTGACTTTATAACTCACAATTCTGACTTTATAACCGACTTCACAATTCTGACTTATAACTCGCAAGTCTGACTTTAAATCTCACAATTCTGACTTTATATCTCATAATTCTGACTTTATATCTCACAATTCTGACTTTATATCTCACAATTCTGACTTTATATCTCACAATTCTGACTTTATATCTCACAATTCTGACTTTACATCGCGCAATTCTGACTTTATAACTCGCAATTCTGACTTTATAACTCACAATTCCGACTTTATATCTCACAATTCCGACTTTATATCTCGCAATTCTGACTTTATATCGCGCAATTCTGACTTTATAACTCACAATTCTGACTTTATATCTCGCAATTCCGACTTTATAACCGACTTCACAATTCTGACTTATAACTCGCAGGTCTGACTTTAAATCTCACAATTCTGACTTTATATCTCACAATTCTGACTTTATATCTCACAATTCTGACTTTATATCGCGCAATTCTGACTTTATAACTCGCAATTCTGACTTTATAACTCACAATTCCGACTTTATATCTCACAATTCCGACTTTATATCTCGCAATTCTGACTTTATATCGCGCAATTCTAACTTTATAACTCACAATTCCGACTTTATATATCACAATTCCGACTTTATAACCGACTTCACAATTCCGACTTATAACTCGCAGGTCTGACTTTAAATCTCACAATTCTGACTTTATATCTCACAATTCTGACTTTATATCACGCAATTCTGACTTTATAACTCGCAATTCTGACTTTATAACACAATTCCAACTTTATATCTCACAATTCCGACTTTATATGTCACAATTCCGACTTTATAACCGACTTCAAAATTCTGACTTATAACTCGCAAGTCTGACTTTATATCTCTCAATTCTGACTTTATATCGCGCAATTCTGACTTTATAACTCACAATTCTGACTTTATAACTCGCAATTCTGACTTTATATCTCACAATTCTGACTTTATAACTCGCAATTCTGACTTTATATCTCACAATTCTGACTTTATATCTCTCAATTCTGACTTTATATCGCGCAATTCTGACTTTATATCTCACAATTCTGACTTTATATCTCACAATTCTGACTTTATATCTCTCAATTCTGACTTTATATCGCGCAATTCTGACTTTATAACTCACAATTCTGACTTTATAACTCGCAATTCCGACTTTATAACCGACTTCACAATTCTGACTTATAACTCGCAGGTCTGACTTTAAATCTCACAATTCTGACTTTGTCATGCAGTTTTGATTTTATAAATCGCAATTCTGACTTTATAACTAGCAAGTCTAACTTTATATCTCGCAGTTCTGAGAATAAAAAAGTCAGAATTGTGAGATAGAAAGTCTCAAATTACCTTTTTAAATTTTGTTTCATGGTGGAAACACGCTTCCATAGTACCAGCATCAGCAATACTTTAAAGTAAATAATAAATGTTTTTCTATGGTTTTTTGTTTTTTGCAGATTTGAATCTGTGCATGCTAATCATAGCCAGGCTGTGCTCTGTAGTGAGTGCCAGGCAGGGAGGTGAGCAGCAGGGCTGATATATAGCTGGAGTCACTCCAGTGCAGACAGCAGCAGGTGTGCTTTGTGCAGCAGTGCTGTGTTGTTTGGCACAGTGACGTAATGGAGGAGAGACTGTGACAGAGCAAGCTGCCAGCTTTCCTTTCTCTCTCCCTCTCTGCAAGGATGTAGCCAGGGAATAATCCACACTAGCTTGGGCAGCAGAGGTTGAGAGTGCACAGTCATTGTTTAACATCCTTTCTGCCCTCCGCTGCTCCCTCTATACGAGTTGCAGGCCTGCCAGCTCGGCCTCTGGGTTCCAGGACACCTAGTCCAGGAAAGGAGCAAGTGAAAGGCGGAACTAGGTCAGCCTTTTATTCTCTCCCTCACTCCCTCACTCCCTCCCTCTTTACCCCAAATATCTTGTTCCCACTATGCTGAGATTCAGTCCCTCCAGGAAGTGCTTTCATCACCAGCAGATAGCTTCCTTTAAAGCTCCCCGGTGGCTTCAGACCTGCTTGTGAATTGGCCTAGCTTGTGTTTTTCTTTTGACAATCAGCAAACACGCTGTTCATATTTTGTAGTAGCACAGCAGAAGATTGGTTCACTTAACGTGCCGCTAATGTGCTTTTCAAAATGCAACCCATGTTTCCATGCTGGAATGATCGTGAAACTGAAGGTGTGATATGGGGAAATCCGTATGACACAATTAAATGTGTTAAGTGTAGCACATTGCAGCTGATGTGACGCTCAGAAATGCTGACTATACGAAATTTACTGGGTTTATTTGTTACACATTTGCTTAACTAAGGCTACATTTAAATCTACATTTCATCTGAAAATAAATACAAATCTTCCTCATGTTATTATGAAAATGTTCCATTTTCCTGTTTCTCTCAAATCCAGCAGGATGATGATGCTCTCATACAGTGAAAGTAAATGGTGACCAGGGGCTGCCAGACTTCAAAAATGACAATAAAGCACCATAAATTTAATAATCCATATGACTGTTGCACTATATTCCAATTAGGGCTGCACAATACTGGAAAAAAAATGACTTTGCAATGTTTTTTTTTTGTACAACAAATACAGCATTGTGATATGAAGAAAAATAAAGTTTTACCAATGAACTGAATAGCTAAATTTGGAAAGCATTCAAAATTCTAGAATGATTTGGATTATTTAGGGGCCGTTTACACAACGTTTTCAACAAAAAACGGCAAACTTTTTATGCGTTATGTTCATTTACATGACAACAGTGTTTAGAGGCCTGAAAATGTTAACTTTTGAAAACAATACTGTTATCGTCTCCATGTAAACTAAAAATGTTCCTTTACAAAGTGACATCGCCAGCTACTGGCCTGGCTGCATAATACAACGTTTTTTTTGACATCTGCATAGGAAATAAATAAACTAATCAATAAAAATAATTTAAATAAAATAAAGGATAAAAATTTCAAATAAAATTAATTTGGGAAAAAAATGAAAAATTCGTAGAGTATGTATACTCTTTACAAGGACCAACTTGAACTTTTTTCAGTAACCATAAAGTACGAAAAAAACTTGCAAAACCATGAAAAAGTTCTTTATTGGCAACGTTTCGATCGTATGATCTTCATCAGGCATCAGGCATCCTTGCCTGATGAAGATCATACGATCATACTATAAAATATTAATTGTGATTATTTTTATTGTGATTATTACTAAATAAAAATATTAAACAAAATAAGAAATATATTGCAATAATTTAAGTAATTAAAAAAAAATAATAATTTTATAGTACAACAACTATAACATTTCATTACTAATACAATGTTTTGATTTCTTAATTTTCACACGTTAAAAGTAGAGCTGTGCGATTAATCGATTAAAAAGATTGCAATTTCAATTCAAACACCCGCACAAAATCACAGCGGAACATTCAAATCTGTGTTAGAGGGAGCAGTTGTCATATATAGGTATGAACAGCTTCTTTTCAACTACGCAGTATCGTTATTTCTGTGTTGCAAATATTCAAATTATCACAGAAGCACTGGGATAAAAGTTTATATTTCAGATATAAACACTGATGTCTACGGAAGCGAGCAAAATACATTTTGAAAGTAGTCGATTACATTGTTACACTGTCTCCTAACTACACACGATGCCGCAACATGCGATAAAAGGTATCTTTTCCATGTTAAGCAGAGTTTTTGTCCTAACTAGCCGCGACAGCAACACGCGATGATTCTATTTTAGAAACGTTTTCTATTTCTCTACGATGTTGTGGCTGGAACAACAACACAAAGTATGGCAATGATAACCTCAGGTAATGTTTATGTGCTTTATTTATTGTTAAAAGCGTCTAATGTCATTTTGAATATCATTTTGTGTTCATAGCTTTGTAGCCGTACTGAAAGTAATCATGGATAATTCACCTCAGATCGTGAAAATAAATAAATGGTCACAAGAATGTTCACTGTCAACGCATTGTGAAGAAACAAGTGTATTCTATGGCAAAGATTGTTTCAGTCACAGTATGCACTTTAAATAATGTTTAAATGGTGTAATATTTATGAATTTAATTGTGTACTCAACCATTTCATTGCTTCCCAAGAGAGCCCGTCCTCACGCTCTTCTGATTGACTGTGGTTTTTGATTGATTTTGTCACGTCGTAGTCGTGTCACGTTTGGTGTGGACAGACAAACTGCTTGTCGCTAGAATCGCATCGCGTTTGGTTAGGACACAGTGTTACGCCACTAGGTGGCGACAATTGACTGTTAAAATGAATTTTTCATTGAATCATTCATTCAAGAGATTCATTCAAAAAAGGTGATTCTTCCAGTAATCAAACAAAAAAAGTAGTTCTTATGAGTGAGTCATTGAATCATTCATTTAAACCCGATTTTAAAAAATAATTCATTCAAATTAATTAAACATTTTAATTAGACTTCAGCAATTAACATTTTGTCAGAACTTCTGGTAAATTACATGTTATTTTGTTTAGTTGTCTGTTCAGAATCATGGAAGAATCGTGAACTCTGTTTGGAAAAAAAAAAAATCGTGATTCTCAATTTATCAAGAATCGTGCAGCTCTAGTTAGACTTTAATCAAAACTTGACATAAAAACAGAGTTTACTCCATTTTTTTCCACAAATGATAACAAGGATGTGAGGGATAAACAGTCTTTTCAAAGGGCCGTATTCTGTCGCTGTCGATCATTCAGCTGTGGCAAAATTGAAAATATCTTTAATGGAATAAAAATAGAAGTAGACCTGCATCAGTCTTTTACCTAAAAAAGTTTGCAATGACTAGCATGACCCTAGATGTTCAGCTGGCATGAATTATGTATTGTCTCTCTATATCTGAGGGAGGAGTGAGCTCTCATCATAAGATGCCCTTGCAGAGGCAATTTGAATTTTACTGAGGCTGCAGCTCTTTGCGTCCCTCTCCCTCGCTGTTGTTCTCAGTGATTGCAGGCAATTTACAAGCTTCTCACATCTACAGGTCACAGTGAAAAAGCTCACAGACAAACGCGGCTAGGCCGCATTAACAGTGAGAACATGATGAGAGTGTGTTTGTGTGAGTGGGTTGAGAGAGAAAGAGAATCACAAATTAGCACACACATCACATACATGTAATTGTCCTCTAAACACAAACACAAATAATGGAGTATTTGTGCGTTTAAAGTTGCCATGAAGGTTATGTGTTATTCAGTTGGTTTCTTGGTGGACTTCATATTCCTGTGAGGACGTGTGGGCATCTCTACTTATCACTTCTTGTGTTTTGGTACCCTGGAACCCTAATTAGCGCTAATTGCGAGTGCACTCAACCATGCTGAAGATGCATCTCTCTGAAATCCATTGCCATATTGCTCTTTCTAACCGTAAAATGTGTTGAGGAAATGCTTTCGAGATGCAGTCTTGCGTTTTAGAGGAAAAAAGAATTGTGTGTCAGCCATTTGCGGCAGAACATGCAGTGTTACTTCTAGGTGAATGATCCCACGGTGTAAAACGTGTGTTTGTGGTGCAAAAGCAAGTACTTTCCTCTAGGATCACTCAAGCACAATTAGAGAAATTTTACAGGGTCTGTGAAGAAAATCAAGGCGCCGTCTCTCCAAATGCAAGTTTATTTTCCCAAGAGAATAAACCTTTTGTTGTGATTTTTTTTTTAAATATTATATTATATTATATTATATTATATTATATTATATTATATTATATTATATTATATTATATTATATTATATTATATTATATTATATTATATTATATTATATTATATTATATTTATTATATTATTATCAAGGTTGTAACCACCAGAGACATATTTGATATTATTGATGCTGCTCTGCTGTACTCCATTATGCACCGCTCTGTTTGTTAGGATGACAAAAAAAGTTTTAAAAGTTAAATTTTTTTAGGCATCAGCAGTCTAATAGTGCTCATCACTGTCAGAATGAGTGAGCTGGCCAATCAGATCAAAGAAGGCAGGCCATATTGTTCACAGAAGATGAATGCGAATTCCAATGAGATGCTTTTGTTTTAACCAGTGATGCAAACTACTGAACTTTTTTATGAAATATCGCCGTTTTGAATTGAAAACATATTATTTGATTCATATGATATGATTAATCTAATTTATAACTGAATGTGACGGAACAAGAAACATTTTGCGTTTTTGACATAATAGACTAAGTGTGAATATAATTTTTTTTTTTTTATTTTATTTTATATATATATATATATTTTATATATATATATATATATATTAGTGGTGGGCCGTTAACGGCGTTATCGTGCTGCGTTAACGCGAGACTCTTATCGGGCGATAAAAAAAATATCGCCGTTAATCTCTTCTCAAAATTGGGTTGGGAGCTGGGTCTATTCTACGCAAGTTATGATCACCTTGATATTTTAGCGCGGATGTATACCTAGCCGAACTGACCCTTCTCAAGACCCATCCGCCCCCCCTAGTTACTGCTGCTTTGGTCGACAAGCCGTGGTGCTGTCAGGCCCGTCACGTCACAAAGTGATAAATGCATCATGGAGCAGAGGACACTGACAAGACAAAGCAGGTTACTTATGATATTTAACAAAGTCCCAGCTTTAAAACTGTGTAGTTTTTTAAGAATTTCAAACAATAAAAACCGTTTTGTTGCTCTTTAATGTGTCGTGACAGATTGCTGTAGCGCCTCAGCTCAAGAGGCTCGTAAACCGATCATCTCTTACTACGAGTCCATTTATAGCATCAAATAACCATGAATGAACATGAGAATCAGTGTTGTTTCAAACGCGTAATGATGTCAATATACAAAATATAATATACAAAAGTATAACTCCACTGAGGTTAATCTTCTAACTCCTATCTGCTTTGTCGGACAAAATGGTGGATTACTTTTAGTCACTTGCTGCGTCCCAATTCGCCTACTTATACTACGCCCTAAAATATGTACTCTTTCTGTGAACAAAAAGTACTTACTTTTGAGTGTGTAGCAAGAGAGTAGACAAGCTTTGGGACATACTATCACGTCATACAGTTGCGTCTTTGCTCTCTGTCGCATCCTGTCACTGTAAACTGCCCTGTCAATCATCTTACATCCTCCACATTTCATTTAGTTAATTTCCTACCGTATCGGAGAGAAATGCAGCACGTTGATCTGCAGTCGCGAGTCTTTCATGTGGAGAACTCTCCTCATATTAATGCATAAAGATGCACTTAAAACTTAATGGCCAATCAGATCTTTATAAAAGTCCACATTGGTATTTGCAGATGAAAAATAACACGTATAACATTAAATAAATATTTTCTATCAGTTTGAACGGATTATTAGTCACTCAAACAACCTCTCAGCGTTGATCGTGCATATTCGTCATGTTTTGTAGTTTTTAACACTTTTTACTCATGTTTGTAGTTCTGAACTGAATCCTCGTACAACGTGCAATGGGTTGTGGGCAATATTAGCCTTTATAGTGTTCACGGATCCACACTTCGAAAATCTACCGGAAATAGTAGACCATCCGGGGACTTTTGGCACACTCTTTTCAACATACTATGCTTTGGGACACACTTATTTTAATCTCACATACTATTTAGGATGGATAGTATGGACATTGGGACGCAGGGACAATTTGGGTATCTCACATATTCTGAATGTTTTCGGCAGAATTCAAATGAGCCATTTTAATCTAGATTAATCTAGATTAATTCCAAAATGAATCTAGATTAATCTAGATTAAAACAATTAATCTATGCCCACCTCTAATATATATATATATATATATATATATATATATATATATATATATATATATATATATATATATATATATATATATATATATATATATATTATACACACACACACACACACATATATATATTCGATATAAATAATAATATTATACATTATGTATATACTTTTATATATAATTGCAATATAGTATGGCAATAGTATTTAATAATATAGAATAATAAGAAAAATATAAAATATAAGTCATGTTGCTCATATTGATCACAAAAACTCATTCTGATCACTGGCTGTCAAGTTTACTTGCAATTTTGCTTTGCCTTCTTTTAGTTTTTTATTAATTTGCTGTGGTGTTATATTTGGTAGCCCTGTCCATAGTGAAATCTATAAAATCCTGCTACACAAAACTGTATATTAAACATCAAATATGTTATGATGAGCTGTTATTGTATTGCATCATTCAGAAAGACGCATTTTTTGCTGCTCGAAACTTTGCAGCGTCATGCCTGACTAGGAAACCAGGAGTAAAGCCCAAATGATATGATAAGACATATTTAAACACACTAATTTGTTCTGTCCTTACAGAGTAAATAAGCAAACATCACAGACCCATTTATCAGCAATTCATGCCATATTTTTGTGCTTTTAAGCAGCAACTGCTTCTGATGATTGTGATTGTGTTTCTAAAGAGGGTTTGAGCCCTGATTTACCGCCGCTGGTTCTGCGCTCTTTGGCCTCCTCCTCCACGTCGGAAATCATCTTATGAGAGGATGATGAATGAAATTAATGGTTCTATAATCTCTTGGCGGTTTGAAAAACAGCATGTGTGAGTATGTGTGTTGGCTGGTTTAATGATTCGAGCCTGCCATGGCTATATCATGTGTGTGCGCAGCGTATATATCTGTGCATGTGGGAGGTTGAAGAGGACTCGAGTAAAGAAATCTCACTCATAATAATCCCTGGCCCTTTAAGGAGCTTTCATTTTGAACAGCTCAGGCTAAAAGTGGGATGTGTCTTCCTCATCATGACTTTCTGCCTATCATCCCCAGCAGCGAAACCCTTGCGTTGGGTATATGAAACACGTCTCTGTATAATTATGTTGCTACTTATAGAAAAAAGCTTGATAATCCTCAAACTGAAGATGTCCGATTTGAACCCCCAAACTGCTGTCATGGATGAAGAGGAGCTTATTATTGAGAATGCTGTCCTCTGTATTTCAAACCTTCTATATAATTGTATTCTTAGTCGGAATATTACAGGCCTTCCATATGGCCTTCTTTAAATTGTCATATGAACGCTGATGAAGATTGCTTTTTTAAATATACATTGGGCTCCAAAAATGTTTAAATATTTATTTTAACTTATTTTTAAATGTTTAACTTGGAAATAAATGGTGGTAAAAAAATGTGGGATTTTGGGAAATATAAAATAAATATAAAAGATGAAATATTTAAGAATTTGCTTTGTTTGTGACTTTAAGAACTCCTTTGTACTAATTTAAAGGATTTTTAAGCAAAAGTAGGAAATTTTGACATTTATAATATATACATTCTAAATGTCAAAATTTCCTACTTTTAAAAGTTGTATTAGATTTATATATATATATATATATATATATATATATATATATATATATATATATATATATATATATATATATATATATTATTTGATATATATAAATTTATATGATATATATATATATATATTAATGTGTATATATGTATATATAAATAGTATACATATAAATAGTATATATATAATTAATAATTACATTTAATAAAAAAATATATATATATATATATATATATTATTTACAAATATTATTTATAATTTATATTTATTTTTTAGTTAATTTAATACTTATTTATAATTTATATATATAGTGTATATATGTATTTATACATAATATAAATAACTACATAAATATATATATATATATATATATATATATATATATATAATATTATTTTACATTATAATATTTATTTTTTAGTTAACTTAATAATTATATATATATATATATATATATATATATATATATATATATATATATATATATATATAATATATATATATATATATTACCTGTTTTTACATTTAGATTACCTTTGGCATTACTCTCTTTAACATCTTTAAAAACATTAATAATTTTAACTTAATCAAGTCTTAAAATTAATATCCATTTTTTTATGTTGTACTTTATAATGTTGTGATGACTGAGCTCACTTGTAGAATTTTTAGCGACTATTTTTCTATTCTATTTTTACTTTATTCTTAATTAATTTGGCTTGTGTTAAGAGCAAGTTATAAAATTAATATGTAGAGCATTCCAGTGTTTTATTAGATTTTATTTAGTACACTCTAAAGAAAAATGGTGCTATATAGCACCAAAAATGGTTCTTTGGCTCGTAATCATAGCGGAACCTTTTTTGGTGCTATATAGCACCTATCTTTAAAGGTGCTATATGGCACCTTGTCGTATGGTGCTATATAGAACCATAAGAGGTGCCATATAGCACCAGCAGTGGTTCTTTGGCTCGTTATGATAGGGGAACCTTTTCTGGTGCTATATAGCACCTATTCTTATAGTTTTCTAGCACATTTGTCAAATTAGAGGTGCCATATATTGTTTTTTGAGCTAGCAGGGCCCGTTATCATGCCAGGTACTACTGTAGATGAGTCAATATGCTTCTAAATTACACTTTTATGAACGATAATTAATAATTTCTTACCAAATCATGACTTCAAAGATTCAAAATCATGTACTAAATGCTTACTGAAAAACAAAATACATTACACTTTCAAAACCTTTTAATTTATTTCTTTCAGCAGCAAATAAACTCACATTATACTCCCCTTTTATACAAAATAATGCAACAAGCTTGAAATATGTACATTTTTGAAGACAATAGTCCTGTTTTTACATACTGAGTTATGCTCTGAAGTCCTGCAGTTTCTTTTTTGTCCTTCGGGATTTCAAAAAAAAATATAGAAACTGGAACTTAAACCATAAGAAAGGGAGCAAGAGAGAGTATTGACTCCAAAAGTCTACTCACAGATTGAGTTGTACACTCATTTTACAGTGACAGGAAGTCCGACTGCATCCTTCAATTTCAAAACAACATACTTCAAAAAGGTCAGTGTCTTTTTCAGTCCTTTAGGGCACTGGATTGGATTCGATTCCAAACGCAAAATATACACACAGGAGGAGGCCCAGTGCCATCAAGATGTCCTCACTCTACTCTGTGATTAACTGGCCATCCAACGTGAACAAAATGTGGTCATACTGCATGAGATGATCCTCCTGCAGGCTTTAGGCACTATCTTAGGTGTTGGGACGACAGGAGGGCTGGTCTGAGCATGGCCCTGGAGAAGAGGGGATAATAGCATTAACCATCTTCACATATTTATTTGAAAGGCAAACCTTATAAGCTAAATTATAACAAAATGTGCAATAAGTACTTCGTGCTTTGATTAGATTGTGCTTCACACACTGTAGTCACCTGTTCATGGCTCACCTCAATGTCAAACAGCAACCCCAGGTCCACCTTGAACAGTGCAGGCAAGAGGAGAACAGCTGCTTCCAACTGTAGGCCTTTCAACAAAATAACATCATTAGGTTAACATAACACCAGTGTTGTTTTTGGCAGCCCTTTTAGTTTTAGTCTTAGTCTTAGTCTTTTGGACAAAAATGCTTTTTAGTTTTAGTCACATTTTAGTCACTTATAAACTTGATAGTTTTAGTCAAGTTTTAGTCGACGAAAACACAAAAAGGTTTTAGTCAAGTTTTAGTCGACGAAAACGCAAAAAGGTTTTAGTCAAGTTTTAGTCAATTTTAGTAAAAAACAAATGTAGTCTTTAACAAATTAATTTAGGTTAAAAAGTATTGGAAATGGACTTAGGTTTGACAGGTTGTAACAAGTGTTGCAATTCATAAAACAACAGTTAACCTTAAAAGCTTTGCATAATAAACTAGACTTTCTCATTGATGGAGATGCAGTGCTGCCAAGCTGTACTTCATGGTCGCATTGGGCAGAAACCTTTTATCCACATATTTCAAGTTATATTTTTTCCATGAATTGATGCTCTTCTAAAATTTCAGCACATTGCCTATTTTCACCATTAATCACAGTAATAAAGGAATGGTTTAAAGTTTAAACAGCAAAAAACTTTGAGCTACTACAACATTACACACAGATAAAGTGGTAACAGTGGAATCACAGTTTTACTCCAAAAGCCAGGAATAAAAACATTCTTACTTTGGCAATTGTTGCTTTATTTAAGAAATTGCTAAAGTGCAATGAACAACATGCCCAAAATATAAGCTATTGAGGAACACATACTTATGCTCTACAACTTGTGCTTCAACTTGTCTGCCAGTGCAACAACAAGATGCATATTATTTGTAAACACAAACATCATACAACCCTGTCTATCTTTAACTTGTACAAACTCCAAAGTTGCAAACATTCTGAAACAAAATAATACAATAAATAAATAATACTGAGGTGCATTGAGAATAGGTTCTTAGGAATGCATACTTGAATTTAAAGTATGAAACAAACATGACACTTGAAGTGTGTTGAACATAAAAATGAATACGATAATCCCTGAATACTGTAAACACAGTATTTGGTCTTTAAAGAAAGCAAACTAATTTACTAAATAAATAAAAACAACGTTGGTTTAACACAATGAATTAGAGGAGGGCCCTACCTCTAGTGCAGTCTCACAGCAAGCCAAAACAGAATATCACAGTAATCTGTAAAAAAAAAAATTTAAAATTAAATGCTCGTTAAATTAGCCTACTGACCTCGATTCAGTTTCAGGAAAGCACTTCTTTCTAAAATGACTCTTGCTCTATTACGACGGCCACGACTGAGGTCACCTGTAATGCTAAAGACTCTCTCAGCAAATGCTTGAGATGCTGGCATGGCCAGAAGGTCTAAGGCAATAGGTTTTAGGCTCGGATAAACATAATCTCCCTGTGCAGCCCAAAATTCTAGGGCAGTCTCTTGGTTTGTAGGCTGTGACAACTGCTCCTTGAATTTCTTGATTTCCTCCTTGACACACGGCTTTGAGATGGTAGACTTGGAAGGCCGGCTTGGTTTGGACAAGAATCTGAATCTGGGCCGCTTGTTATGAGGCTGCTCTTCTTTGGATTCTTCTCCCTCCGCTGGCTCCTCATCTTCAGCCTCCTCCTCCCGTACAACTGGTGGCACCAATTGAGCAAGATAATCTTCTGATCTTCTCAGAAGTGCCTCTATTTGCTCATCATCATTTTCAAGGAGTGCTTCAGGTGCAACTGTCGGGTCAAGGAAGCATGCAGCAGCAGCGAGAGGTGAAAACTTGGAGTCAGTGTGATCAAGAAAGCAGCTGAACCTCTTGTCCATGTTTGCCTTCATCTTAATTGCCAGGGAAGCGAGGTCCTTAAAGCTAGATCCCTGGGCATGGGGGAACTCAGACAGGTGACCCTGCAGGTCCAGAATGGCAGGCACCACAAGGGATAATGACTGTGTGTCACTCTGGAGCAACTGGGTATGCTCAGCGAAGGGGATGAGTAAATCTCTGAGAGCGGACAGCTTATGCCACTCACTTGACAGTAAATAGTCCCAGCTCATCCCATCCGCAACCTGAACTACTGAGTCCTTGATTTGGAGAAGCCGTGATATCATCTGATATGTGCTGGACCATCTAGTAGGGCAGTCTTTGATCAGGGTTAGTTGACACATCTGCAGCAGTCGCTCAGTTGCCACAGATGACTTGCGGAAGAGCTTAACAAGACCTCTAACTTTGCTCAGCAGTCGGTTGACACTAGTGTCTTTCTGGATCATGTTCACCACAAGTTGTAGAGTGTGTACAACGCAGGGGGTCCTACTCATATCTATGGCTCCAAACCTAGAAGAGACAAAAATACAGAGAAAAATAAATAGTTTTAAGGACATTCAATAAAATTGCCATGAACAATTGCTAAAAAAAAGTGACTATAACATACAAGCATAACTCAAGAGTGACTAACATACTGAAAATTAACAGCAAACTGAAGTAATTTACCTCTGGCGTTCTCTAACAGCCACCTCAGAATCTTCAGGGTCACTCTGTCTCGATGGATTCATCCTCGGAGTAGGAGCTAGTGGGCTCATCTGGTTCATTAGACTTGAATGCTGCAATCATGTTGCTTCCATTGTCAGTTATGACTGTTAAAATTTTGTGTTGTGGTATTCCCCAGTCCTCTATGCATCGGTCAATACAATGTTTTATACACTCTGCCGTGTGTGGGTGTGCGATCTGAACAAGTCTCAACAATATGTGCTGTGCTTTGTTGACCACAGTGCAAAAAAAACATGCACTAATTGCCAGAAATGAAGCTGTAAGTCCTTTTTTGGTCCATATGTCCAGCCCAATTGCTATTTTACGTGCTCTGGCAAGCCGCTCTTTGTACTTTAGTTTTTCGTCATCATAAATCTTGTCAACTAAGTTGTTTATTTTTGTTCTTTTGGGTATGGTCATCCTTTTATCAAAGGTCTCCATCATGTGGATGAAATCTTCATCCTCGACTGTGCAAGCAGGTAGACCAGTGCGTCCAATCCAAAGAGCGAGCGCTTGTTCTTTGACATGTTGTTCCACAGAGTTTGACTTGTACTTAGATCCTGCGGCGAAGGCTGTTTCGATAGATGTCTGTGCCCCGTCGTTATTTGGACAACCAGATTTCTGTATAGGAGTTCTGGTCACTGGGATCTGGATGAGGAGAAAACAAAGACAATTACTCTCTATACAAAGTACATCTGTAAAAGTCATGTCATGTGAATACAAAACAATTAAATGTGTATGTGTGTATACTGTATATTACAATAGTAATAATAGTATATATATTATGCAGATCATCATGTTTCAACACATTACGTTTAGAAAACAAAAGGTATTTTCTTTGACGCTTTGTTCAAGAAGCTTTTCGATTTGGGAAACATGGGGAACAGCAACCGGTCTGAAATGCTAATTTTCCCTCCACATTTTAGACTGTCACTGAAATCAAATATGGTTTAACATAATGACGATCAACACTTCCTACCCGGCCAAAATCCCTGCATGTTCAACAAATAAAAGTGACACAAACATTCAGGGATGCAAACACATGTATGGTCAAAAAAGAGAGAGAGTTATCGAAGCCCTCACCCCGCAGCAAATATCACAATTTTATATTTATATATGAATGTCAAGAGCTAAGAAGTGTATGTATTTATATAGCCTACACTACACACAAATAATATACAATTAAATTATGCTCATTTTAAATGTATTGTGTAGGCTATGTATAAAAATATAGGCTTTTAATAATCTTTGAGTGCGCAAAACCATGATAATATGAAACGCTTCAAAACGGAGCGCACAAAGCGCGTGCGTATGCACATCGCGGGTGCAAAATGATGTGCTCAAAGCAACATGGAGTCACAGTGTGCTGCGCTGCTCAAGTGCGCATTTAAAAGTACACGGCACAAAGCGAAGAAATGTCGAGCGCACAATTCCTAGTGTAACGTATATCTGTCCAACAGTTTATTGATCATTTGTTTCTTCAGTTTTAAATTCCAGTTATTGTGCGTTTGAAGCCAATTCATAGTCCCTGCGATGTGTGTGATCTAACAGGCACACACTAGCGAGTCGTTTAAAAACAGCAACAAACATAAAATACAAATACACAAAAACTTTAATTTAATGATGTAAATAAACTTCTGTACCTCACATTAAGCTATGAAATGGCTTCAGATGACTTTGTGAATTTTATAATCAGACCCTCTCAGACCCAAGTCACCCAAACTGACGTGAAAAAAGCGGGAGGTGCTGATAAGCGCGCTGTTTGCATCCCTGAGTTAGTGCAACCAAGCTAACGTTAATATTAGCCTGAAGTTAGCAGCAAATTTGCGCCAGTAGATATATGCACAACCTTAAGCTTACCATGAAATGTGTCACAAGCCGATTGTTGAGTAAAATTGAATGTATATGATATGTTAAAAGCGTGACTTGTTAGTTAACTTACCTTCGAAAAAATATCAGCGTGATGAGCCTTCAGGTGCCGCTTGAGGTTGGTGGTATTCTTCCCACCTAGTTTGTGGCCACATTTACCGTCGTCTCCCAATACTATGCATTCCGTTTTTCTTTCTGATGAATTATACTGAAAGTATGTCCATAAATCATCTCGTCGTTTCCGACCACCAAGCCTGTTTATTGGCATCGCCGCCATGGTCCTTCAAAGATGTGTGGCGAGTGACCAGCCGCAGGTGTGTTGTCGTGTGGAATCTGGTGCGCGGCATAACGGCAGCCGGGTGGTGGGCGTACCCAAAACAAGGATAGGAAGCGGCAGATTTCACGCAAAATAGGCAGAAATGACATGCATGGTGAACGTCAGACTTATAATCATTTTCGTTCCGTCTCATCTCGTCAACGAAAACTCGAAAACGTCTCGTCATGTTTTAGTCACATTAGAGCCATTTTTAGCTAGTCATCGTCACGTTATCGTCATAAAAAAAGGTGCGTCAACGAAATCATTTCGTTATCGTCATCGTTGACGAAAACAACATTGCATAACACGGGGGATGCTTTTACCCAATACTTTTTTGTTTTGCTTTTTAAACATTCATTACTGTGTGTAAAGCCCAAAGTATACTTCGTATTTTATGCGTATGCTTTTTCTGAACTCAAAACAAATTAAGATCTTTTTGATGAAGTCTGAGAGGTTTCTGTTCCTCCAATGATGAGGGTGAGTAATTAATGACAGAATTTTCATTTTTGGGTAAACTAATCCTTTAAAGGTGATTACCCTTGCACAAATCAAAGCAATTCTCAAACAACACAACTGGATATTCATACAACTTCACATTTGTACGAGACACACACTAGAGCTGCAGGATTCTGGATGAAATGAGAATCATGATATTTTGGTTTCAAATAGAGATCGCAATTCTCCCACGATTCTAAATAGACAACTAAAAATAACATTTATTTTACTAGTTCTAGCAAAATATTAATAGCTGGACTCTAATTGCCGGAAAATGTTTAATTTGAATGAATTATTTTTAAAAATGGTTTTGAATATATTAATGGCTCATTAATAAATACTTGTTTCACTACTGGATGAATCAGGGTTTAACCTTATCCAATCTATTGAATGAATGATTCAATGACAATGTCACTGGTTGCCACCTAGTGGCTTAACAAGGTAATTTATATACAACAGTTATTTGAAGCACCATGTTAGTTTCGATTTTCTCTATTTTGATCACTATCTGATGTCCAGTGTTTATATCCTAACTGTAAACTTTTGTCTTATTACTTATGTGATAATTTTAATATTTGTGAAAGAAATCAAATAACCAAATCCTTGAATAACTTCAGTGTGGTTCAAAACTGCTGTTTCTGGATCAGTGGCAGCATGAACACCGAATGTTCCGGTAGGATTTTTGTCAAAGGTTTAACAGACGCAGGCGAATCATTGTCATTAATAAAGTAGGATCGCGTGGGTGTTTGAATCGAGATTGCGACCTTTCTACGATAAATTGTGCAGCTCTAACATATACATACAAAGTAAATCAAAGGGGTTTCGGACAAGCCAGGTTGATGATGTATGTCATACCTAGAAGCAGGGCACAAGCTGATGTAACTGAAGTAAGTTGATTCAAAACTTTAACTCCCTCAATGTCAGCAGATGGTTCATGAAGTTCTCCTCCTTCCAAATAATGAACATCGCCATGGTGAGCTGCTCCTCAATCATCTGTCTGGTTATCCTAAATAAAACATAAAAAAAAAAAACAAATTCGGTCACCTTTTGCTAGCATAACTACAAAATACACAAATTTAGACTTATTTTTCTGAAAATAAACCAAAATAGAATATTCTTACGTTCAACTCAGAAAGTACTCCTTGATGAGGTCTTCAGGACTTTCTCTCAGGTGAATGTTTTCAGCCTGTGATAAAGCAATTGTGATTAATTTTCTTAATTAAAAAAAAAGCACAATAATCTGTAATAGGAAATCAAATTTTTGCAGATATGCAATAGCAAAGGACAAGAAAAAGAAAATAATTCATATTAATGACTGGCCAAATTTGCAATTAATATATTTATGGACAATACCAGCAACACTTGTGGCGTTGAGGGATCAAACAAATAAATAAATAAATAAATAAATAAATACAAAGGAGCTAAAAAAAAAAATCAATTCTTTATTTTTCCAATGCGTTTCAGCACACAGGCCTTCGTCAGTGCTAAAATACTACAGATTTGCAATTAAGAAATGCATCTGAATCAGTCATTGGTTTCATTTAAAATTATGAATTTATAATATATAATTATAAGTCTGAAAATAAGACATGCATCAATTAATAAATTAGCTTTACACCCTAATATATTTAATCATTCTTGATTAAAGGGATATTTCACGAAAAATGAAAGCTAGCTGTTAATTTACTTACCATCAGGCCAACCAAGTTGACTTTTTCTTCAGTAGAACAGTAAAGATTTTTAGCTGGAACTTTGATTAATTTAATGTCAAAAAAAAAAAAAAAAAAATTAATACAAAACAACAAGAAAAAAAGTCGCATGCATTTGAGATGGCATAAGAGGGAGTTGATGAATGTTTTGGAATGGATAATTCTTAGTCTAAAGTTTGTTAATGAGGATGACATTCAAGTCAATAGACCACATTAGATGGATTTTATTCAAACATGTCAAACATTGGTAATTCATATTATCTATTAACAATTATAGCCGTTTTTATAGAAATTACTTACCATGTAAAGTTATTGCAAAGTGTCCTTAGTCGTCAAACATTGAGGAGCTTTAGATCCTAAAAGGGAGAGGGGAATCAGTGTTTATAAATGGAAAAAAAAAACTTGTTTGCTGCAGTACAAGTAATTAATTAGTAGTGTAAATACTCAGCCATTTCATTCTACTAAAAAAAACACCTCGCGCTAGTCAAATGAAGTAACGTTAAGCCTTAAATATGTCTTTACTCACACACTTTATTCGTCATTTTGGTCGAACAAATCAGAGCTAACGTGAAAAAAAGACAACTAAAAGAACTGACAAACATTACTTTAAAAACCTAAACTCAATAATTGTAATGCGAGGATCCCCTCAGCCTCGACTCGAGCGTCTCTCCCGCTCCCCACGCACTTCCTGCCCGCATCATTTCAAATAGCACGCGCTGCTTACACGGTAAAGGAGACGTTTCTTTTAAAAAATTATTTAGAGACATATTTACATGGTCCAAACACTACAACAATACATTTCTATAGAATAAAACAAGTAATGCAACATCTTGTATAGAATAGAAATATTCAATTAGCGCTAACCTTTATAACGTTACTGCAGGCCGCGAAAATTCAAAAATTCGGTTAGTTACGATTTCGTTAGTATTCATGTTCACAAACAACGCTAATTAACTCTAAACCGCTAAAACACATGTTCAACCTTTGCATTTTCGAGTATATTAATTAAAACATTTCCAACCTACCTTATTTCATCCGAGTCCAGGGGAAAGAAAATGGCGGCCGAGCAGAAAACTCCAGAAAGTCTCGTGAGTCATGACGTCAGAAAAAAAAACCGTCTGTCACGGGGTCCTTAAAGAGAAATTATCCTTTGGCTGAAAGTGAGATATTTGAGCAGTTGAGTGTAGCCTACTATAATATTGAGAGCAATTCGCAGAAAGACGAAGTAATCAGACTCAAATAGTTATAGCAATCCAACTTACACCCATATTCACTAACAGTGTAGAGGGGCTTGGGGACAAAAAGGTTGAGAACCAGGTTATGTTTAGAAAATACACTGTAATTTAATGTTGTTTTTAATCCTTTCCCCAACTAAACTAAGAGAATAAGAGAGTTAGAGAACCTTTAAAGAACTATACAGAGGCTTAACAGGTTCTTTGTATGGCAGTGGTGCTATATAGCACCTTAACCACAGCAAGGAACCGCTGAAGAACCACTGAAGAACCGCTGAAGAACCATACAGGTGCTTTACTGGTTCTTTATAAGGTAGCGGTGCTATATAGCACCTTAACCACCCCAAAGAACCGCTGAAGAACCGCTGAAGAACCATTTTTTTTTAGAGTGTACATATAGTCTGTACATTTACAAACAGAAGGAATTTATTGAAATTCAGAAAGTGAGCTGTGTGCTCAAATGGTATCAGGGTTCTTCACAGTTGCTTGGGTGACTCCCCAACAACATGCTCAAATGTGTTGGCAAATAGTGTGGATGTCCCTTTGCACACACTGTAACAATAGACAAATAGTCCTTACACTGCAAATAAATGGATGGAATCTTGTTGTTCTCACATTGACCTTTCTCAACAGTGGCTTGTAATGGAAACCTGCCAGTAATGTGGATGACAGTGACGTCATACAAAGACCTCAAGCTCTCTGTCTTTCCCCCGTACCTGACCTCATTCTCTCTTTCCCACGCCGGCTGCTCTTCAGCCCTGCTGATGCTTCTGTCACACCCCTCTGAGATTTTGTAATGTAACAGTTTGTGCAATATTTAGGTCTAGTATCTAAATCTTGATGTCCTTTTCAGTTTATTTATAATGTTTAAGTGTTCCAAAAGAATTTGTCCAGATTACTCTGCATGGAAATTCTTGTAATTTAATGCTGGTGATTTCATTGGTTGGCTTGTTCTTTTGAGGAAGTTTGGCTCGTTTCATTGGCTGGATTTCAGAGCAGACCATATACTGTCTTTGTTGTATTGGTTAAAGTGCTCCTTTAGTGATTCTCTCTCTGTAAAACCGTATTTCGTTACGTCATGAGCTCTTTGTATAGCTCTCTTTCAGCATTTGATTTTAGTGCTTCTATCCAAACTTCACTCAGTCAGTGTCTGCATTCTCACTAACTTTACAGTCTTATGTGATATACTGTATACTAATCTTGAATAAAATGCTGTGCGGCTTGTTTATAAATGCCAGTTAGCGAAGGATTGGAGTTCAGGGTTGTTCATTGGAATCTGTAGCATGTGGAGCCATCACATAAACCATAAATAGATGTAATTAAAATTTCAGAAAATATGTTTGAACGTGTCAATATTTGACATCAAGGATCATTTAATATTTGACATCAAGGTTTTGGATCCTACTGAGCTATGTTGATTAAGTACATGTGTTTTATGAATTCTAAATTAACCTTCGAATGCAAAAACTGAATAATACATATACACATACACACAACAGTTCTTTCTGGTTCTCGAATCTGATTGGTTAAGAGCCGTGTGATATTCTAGTGATAACAGCACTCCTACCTTTTCACCGTTTGTATCACTCCGCTTGAAGCGACTGTCATGGCGGCCAAGCAAATCTATTTTTTACAAATACTACCACGAACTGTAGTTTTAAGAGTTTTTTAGGTGAGAATGTAGTTGTTTAGACCTGAAATATGTGATTCATATTTAATCATAGCACCTATTTTACAATTTGTTTAGACGTTTTTCGGAGATGCGAGCTCCAGGCCGTCAGCAGCCATTCAGGGCTCGTGTACCCGCTGAGAACACCTTAGTCTCGGCCAGTGCTTCGGTGATTTGCCGCTGGCTCTTATAGTGGTTACACATGAGATTAATTAATTAATTTTGGGTATACATAAAATGGGCAATCTTTGGTTTTATAAATCTGTTACTTGTTCCTGAGCAAATCAAATTGGGCTATGTTAAATTTAAAAATTTAATATTAAGGCTATATTTAACTTCCTGTAGAGCACTGCTTTTGTTCGTTTGACTGCATTGTACAAGTGTGTTTATTTCCCTTTGTCATTTACAATGGCTATTGTTGTTAATTTAAATATTGTTGTTCAACAAATATTATTTTACATTATAATTACATTAATACGGCATTAGTTGGCGGCGATTTTACGAGTGAATGATTCAATTGCAAGAAACTTTCAAATTGAAAAGGGCTTTTGTAAACAAAGGACGTTGTTTTAGTGCTGTTATGGAAAATACTGTAAAAAGGAAGAATACAAAGATCGATTTCCTCAGCGGACATTCAAATGGATTTTTATAATATAATTTTATGGACAACGACCCGAAGAATGAATGTTACATACAGTAAGACACTAATGCTCACTCAGGCGATCCCTCTCTCTCTAATATTGTACAAAATAAGATGAGTTTCAATGGAGGGATTGAACATTCCTTACTAGTTCTAAAGTGACGTTTTAGAATTAATAACAGAGCTTTGGTCAAACTATCAACTTGAGATTTGGATCCGTAGCGGAAGGAAGTAGTTCTGCACAAAAGATGGTTTTAAAGACACTCCGTTGTCATCTCATATTCATTTACACTAGGGGTGTAACGATACGCGTATTCGTATCGAACCGTTCGGTACGAGGCTTTCGGTTCGGTACGCATTATGTACCGAACGGTTCGTTGGACTAATTAATTACATTTGGAAAATAAAAAAGTTTGTGAAATATAATGTTATGCGTTCAACAAGGTAGCCCAATAACCCAAACGACGTAACAGGCAACGCCCCTGACACCCCCGAAGAAAAAAAACACCAACTTATACGTTTATGTTATGCTGCGTTCAAACCGAACGCGTCTGGGGCGTCTGGAGCGTTTGATTTACATGTGGCTACTCAGGCAGGCGCTCGCACACTCAGTACGCGCTGAAGACTCTTTGCAAAATGGCTAATGTGTTTAAAGGTTTAACAGACCAGAAATAGAAGATCGTCCAAATAACCAACAGGTCTGGTGTTTGGGTGCACTTTGGATTCCCTGTAAGCTATATAACATTTTCATTTTTTTATAAGGAGCTGTTTTTGTTTTATCTCTTTCGAGCGTGAGTTTAAAATATTCTAATCTACCCCCAGAGTGAGGTTTTTTTTTAATGCAACCATTATTTTAGAACGTTTGCCTTTAATGTTTCCATAGCGACGCCTCTTGCGTGTCATTAGCGCTGAGCGCAGCAACAATAACACTGTATGACAGATGGATCGCTATTATTTTGTTTTTCTTTGTTTATTTAAAATATTCACAAACTTACTTACCATGTTATCAACTATCTGATATTCCGATCCTCAAATATGTGTAAGTGAGTGTGTTTTGTCGTTTAAAAGCCTTTATAAATGATCTTTATCTTGATCTATAACGCGAGATAGGCGCCGCCATCTTAGTTTGCGCTGCAGTTCACAGAGTCCTGTCAGTCGGATTTACAGCAGGTGAATTCATCATTTTCTCCCGAAATATATGCAAGTAAGTGGCTGGTGAACTGGAAGAATAATAGAGTAAACTTTATAGTTACTTAGGCCCATTATGTGTGTCTGATATGAATAAATATCGGCAAATTGTATATGAATGGATTGTTATTGCTCCTTCCACTGATGTCTGACATCAGTGTGCATTTTATAAACTCTAAATATATTGTTTTAATGGTGCTTATGCATATATCAATGTCTGAAATCTTAAAAGAATGAACGTTAAAGAACGTTATGTGGCTGAAAACACTGCATAGTTGTGATAAAACGTACCGAACCGAACAGTGACACCAGTGTATCGTATCGAACCGAACCGTGAATTTTGTGAACCGTTACACCCCTAATTTACACACTCCGTCGAACTGGTGTATAAACGCAATATCACACTCATAGCCGTGCGTTATGGCTGCATATCAGCACGCTGTAATTACCTACGGCCTCGTGCCTATTGCCGAATCACAGCAAGTTATAACTACTGGCACAACCGACAAAGCAGAAAAAAAATGTTTATTGTTTAGCCCTGAAGTTCATTCCACCGGTTAGTAAATTGTAGTTAAGAGATATGACTTGGATAAAGGAGACAGTCTGTCCCAGCAGCGGAGCAGTGCAGTGTGTTCTCTGGCACAGAATTGCGCTGTCATCACTGCACCAGTGCAGCTGAAGACACACCGTCTGTGACAAACTCACACCGGGAATATGGTTCACGCACTGAGCTGCTCTTTCTCTGCTGGTTTATTAGTGCCACTTTAAATGCTGCACAGCATGAATATCAGGCATGTGTTTTCCTCATCATGCATGTGTTTGTTTGTGGATGTGTGTGTGAGACGAGTAGCTGTCACACTGTGTGCTCACCGATCATTCCACACTGTTGCTACGGACGGGATATTAAAGATTAAAATGTGTGCTAGGCCTGAATGTTTCATGAAGAGAAACCTCACTAGTGCGTGGCTGGTGTTTACCCATGTCATGGTGCAGGGACGATGCTATTGGCTGGAGTAGAGAACACGTCAGGACCAAACTAGGGGATTACATCAGCGGTACAAAGAGAGCGAGAGTGAGAGAGAGTATGTGCAGTAGGACGGAACAGAGATATTAATGTTTACTCCTATATCCAGAAATTTATCTCTGCCTCTGGCTCACTTGTTTTGGAAATTAATAGCAATGCGAGTCTGACAGCTGTGAGTAGATGCACTTTAACTGAGAAACAAAATTACAAAGGCGGCACAGAAGCTGTCTCTCAAGTGACATATTTTACATTTACATAATAAGAAGTGAACACTTTTATGCTGCACAGAGGCAGAAATAATGCTGTGAAATGGTTTAAATATGAAATTATGCAATTTAAAATTAATTAATAATGGCAGCTGGATGTAACGCAATAGACTGGAACAGATCTCAGGGGTCTCGAGACCTGACTTGACTGTTTCACTTCAGAATTCAAATTTCCTGATAATTTACTCACCCCCATGTCATCCAAGATGTTCATGTCTTTCTTTCTTCAGTCAAAAAGAGATTAAGGTTATTGAGGAAAACATGATTCCAGGATTTTCTTCATATAGTGGGCTTCACCAGGGATCAACGGGTTGAAGGTCCAAATTGCAGTTTAAATGCAGCTTCAAAGGACTCTACACGATCCTAGACGAGTAATAAGAGTCTTATCTAGCAAAACAATCAGTAATTTAAAAAAAAAAAAAAAATGTATATACTTTTTAAACACAAATGGTCATCTTGCACTGCTCTGTGATGGACCATGCATTACGTAATCGCATTGGAAAGATCACGTGTTTAAACTGGATGCGTCAAAGCGAACATTCTTTCACTCTTCCATGTTGTCGACAAACTCATGGAGTATGTCATCTGTATACTGTATCAGTGTAGACAGCATCAATGATTATGATGGGTTCTAATGGGTGATTGTCAGCCGTCGATGATATTGTCATTGTCGATGTCTTGCTCTGGAGGCGGTCATATGCAAAAGTATTTGCCCGTGTGACGTCATAGATCCTGCAATAGAGTACCTCAGAGATGACGTGTTTTTGTATGCAAAACCTGGAAGCGAGTTCGCATTTTAGGACTTCTGGTTCCACCGTCCTAAAGTTTATGGGTTTTTTGAATGGGTTTTTGCTTAATCGCCTGAAATAAGGTCTGTGGTTAACAAAGCCTCTAAATATATTCATGTTTTGATGCCAGCCCATGTTCCCAACATTATGAAAGGCATTAGACAAGGGCAGGCATTAACATCTTGTTAAATGTGGTTAAAGTTACCATCATTTATTACTGTATTCACGGAGACAAGAGCCGTCGCTATTTTCATTTTTAAACACTTGCAGTCTGTATAATGCATAAACACAACTTCATTCTTTATAAATCTCTCCAACAGTGTAGCATACAGAGCACAGCCTCAAATTCATTCAGAATCAAATGTAAACAATATAACAGTATACAATACTCACATAATCCGACGCATGCATGACGAACACTTTGTAAAGATCCATTTGAGGGTTATATTAGCTGTGTAAACTTTGTTTATGCACGGTTTAAGGCAAGCGCGAGCTCTGTGGGTGTGGAGCATGTGATTTAAAGGGGCAGCAGCATAAATCGGCTCATATTTAATGATGCCCCAAAATAGGCAGTTAAAAAAAGGAATAAAAAAAAATCTATGGGGTATTTTGAGCTGAAACTTCACAGACACATTCAGGGGACACCTTAAGCCGGGGACACACCTAACGATTAGCTGAAACATTCTAAGACTGAACTGAACACACATACCGATTGTTTCCTTCGACTGGAGCCGATTTTAATCGTTGACAGTTGGAGAAGAACACAAACGTTTATGATTGAGACCGCTGCTAAGCAACACACTGTGCGCGGGATCTTGAAAATGGATGTAAACAAACAGCTGGCGCTCTTCATCTGCAGCTATATTTGTTGTTAAGCAACGATAAGCTGCGATCCTCAATGAAGCTTGTTCGACTTGAGACGGCACTGTACAGACCATTAAATTACCACAGAAGTAAGTTAACGTTAACTTTATACTACCACAATGCGACCTCAAAGGGCACTTTCACTTTTGCGATCAAAGGGGCAGGGCTCTTTATATTCTCTCTGTATATATTGTATCAACTGTTAATTTTGTATCAGTATCAGATAAATAATATTGGCTGGTGCTCCAGGACACTCGCCCAATGCCGTCTATGGATAATCCGGCCCTGTACATTACCTGACACGTTCAAAGCTTCCGCAATAGCAGCCCAGCTTCTTTCCTTATCGCTTCTATTATGGTATTCCTTCGAAGATATGTTGTATTCGTACTCTTGCCAGAGTTCAACCAGTTTTTCTTCCATACCGGTTGTCCAATGTGTTTTTATGTTTCAAACGTTTTTGACGCCATTTTGCTGCTTGTTTACAATCGCCTGACACAGTCTCCAAGGAAACAGAGACGTCATCGGTCGCAAATATTATGCTGCCTTCACATGCTCTCAGTGCTATTGTAAAGATGACTTTCCTTGAAAAAAACAAAAAAAAAAAAACAAAACTTGAATGCGATTTGTTCATAATCACTACTTCAGAAGTGGGAATTATCAAATTTGAGAAGAATCTTTGTGAGGAGGACTGGCAATGACTGTTTCTAAAATTCTAAGACTAGAATCGTTAGACGCAGCACACTGCACGATTTTAAGCACCAACTGTAAACACAGACTGAACGCAACTGGCTCTGACTCGGGACGATTGGATATGATCAGTCGTAAGTATCAAATTACATTCATAATCGGGCTTACAATCGTTAGGTGTGTCCCCGGCTTTAGACTTATATTACATCTTGTAAAAAAACGTTTGATGGCACCTTTAAAAACGGCGGTTGCTAACAAGTTGCTAAAAGGGACTACTTCCTTTGGCGGGACTTTAGACGTCATCATGACAAAAAGGACATTTGGACAGAATTTCTCATAAAAAAGTGGATAAGTATTCATACACAGATCATAATCAGCGAGCTTGTTTTTAAATTAAGTTGTTTTTTAAATAAAGTTTGAGGAAGCTTGGTGGTGGTGATGTCGATCTGCGACCATGGTGTGCTGTAGCCTACTGTTAGCTTTTTATATCTGACAACTTTATTTAGTCTTCAAAATGTATAAATGTTGTGTTAACTTGTAAAGATTATCTTGATAGACAAAACGTGTAAGTGTCATAACCCTTTGTTAAACACAGAGCTTATTTTTTTGGATTTTCCAAAAGTCTATGGGAAAAATGCATAGGCTTTCGATCGATGGAACCCGTGCGCTGCTAACTTCCGGGTTGGCCAACAAAAACACGTCATCTCTGAGGTACTCTATATGAAAACAAGATGTTTTTTTAGAGCTTCATTAAGTAAATGCTTTGTTTGAGGAGAATGATTTAAGCTATGAACTTGCAGGATGTTGTAATGGTACAAAGACCTCTTATATGTCAAAAGATTGAAACAGATTTGATTTCTCATGCCATGACCCATGCAATCAGAGTAATACCATATGTAATTTCTGACAGGAATGAAAATGAGGCTGTGAGGGATAGATAGAAGGTTTTATACTGTGGTTTTACAACATAACCGACTGTTCAGCTGACGGAAAAAAGTAGATAAAAACTTCATAAAGCTGTTTTGAAAATTGAGTTCTGAAAATTACTTGATCTTGGACCTTTATCCAGTGCTTGCCATTGTAAAGACTGCAAGTCTATCCCACACAGCCTCTTTTTTAATCCACTTTAAACCTGTCTAACCTGACTAAGGTCTATGGAGACCTGTCTTCAATACTAGTGGTTGAGGAGGGTCAGAGTTGCATATTTTAATATCTTTCATGTGCCATTGCAGCTAAGTAAGTTTAGTTTAGTGATCATAGATATTCACCAGCACAGATGATATCAATATTTATAGTCTGGTAAACATTATTGTCACAAGGTCCGGGCTGACTTATTACTGCCAGACATTTTAATATGTGCTGCCAGCAACAATATATAGCTGTATACACACCAGATGACATTGAACTTTGTCAATTCAGGCCAATATTAAATTAAGCGGAAGAGGGTCACACATCTAGACTGACATTTCTGCCTCAATTTTTTCAACAAATCTGATTTTATGGACTGTGTCAAGCTTAAAATGAAGCTCATGTTTCAGGTTTCAGATATCACGAGAGTGTGTAGGCATAGTAAATGCACTTTGTTGTTTGGTAGGTGCACTATAGCACAGGACAGGCAAACTTGGCTAAAGGAGGATGTTCAATACTCATAAAACCTCCTTCATTTGACTGGTATAAGCTGCAGCTCGCTCACTGACGGACTCTGGAGTGCAGAAGACAGGATGTTTAAAGACTGACACTGATTTTACACTTCATTCATGCAGAGCACATCCATCCCATGTTGCAAAATGTAAGTACTGTATATCTCAGTAGGAGATTAGATATTGGATCTTGGCCAATTTAGAATATCAGATATATTCTGTGCATAAATAAAAAGGGTACTACCAATTGCAATTGCTTTCAAAAAGGATTGCTGAATGCTC
Source organism: Chanodichthys erythropterus (assembly GCF_024489055.1). Classification (NCBI taxonomy): domain Eukaryota; kingdom Metazoa; phylum Chordata; class Actinopteri; order Cypriniformes; family Xenocyprididae; genus Chanodichthys; species Chanodichthys erythropterus. Next base: position 38,814,367 of record NC_090227.1, on the reverse strand, counting down.
CCTTGTCTTCCCATGGGTCAGAAATAGATAGTCCTGAGAGAGTTACCATATATGCCATCTTTAATGGGACTCAAAATATGTGGGAATGGACCTTTTCCACTAAGGCTGTAACTACAGAGATATTAGATAAGTAATGCAATAATGCTGTACAATAAAAACACAGTTTCACAGCTGTACCGTTCTGCTGTAATATCAGCGGATTGTTTTTACCACCCGGCACCATTGGGAGAGTTGTGTTTCAGGCTTGCTTGTGTTTAAGCACGATTGTGCGTTGTTGAAGTATTGGTATCTGTTTGTATTCTGAGCTTGCATCGTGCTGTGTAGGCAGTGGGAGCTGTGTGAGAAAAATCAGTGTGAATGGCCTATATTTGTAGTACATAGAAAAGGCTTTTACTTTAAAGGTGCAGTAAGCGATTTCTGAGAAACACACAAACAAACACACCCCCCAAAAAAACATAAACATGCAGTTTAGTCTTCTGTTCAGTCTGATTGTTGAAAAGTGTTTTTTATATTGTTGGAAAATGTTTAGATTTGGGGATACAATCTAAAAAATGCTGGGTTGTTTAAACCAAAATTAGTGTCAAATATGTACAAACCCAACTGTTGGGTTAAAAATTTAATTTAAAAATTTAACCCAACTGCTGGGTTTGTCCATATTTGACTCAAATTTGGGTTGAAACAAGCCAGCAATTTTTAGAGTGTAGGGTAAAGGAATCTAAAATATATCTATAAAACAGTATTTATGATAAAAAAAAAGCATTTTAGTTTTGTACCTGTAAAAGTTATAGATGAAAACCTACACTCTAAAAAATGCTGGGTTAAAAACAACCCAAGTTGGGTTGAAAATGGACAAACCCAGCAATTGGGTTGTTTTAACCCAGCGGTAGGGTTAAATGTTTGCCAACCTGCTGGATAGTTTTATTTAACTCAACTATTGTTTAAAAATTACTGTATTGCTTAATTAAAATTAACCCAAAGTATGTTGGAAATGAACATTTATTAATGTTCAATGAATAATTATTAAACAATAAACATTTATTAAATTGCTTATTAAAAAAATGTATATTAATAAACTATTAAACTATTAAATTTATATTAATAAAATATTAAAGCTTATTAATAAACATTCACCTTTTGTCTATTATTGTTGTCTCTAATTGCATCTGGCTTTTAATTTCCCAACTACCTTGGGTTCATTTTAAGCTAGCCATATAACAATTTTTAAACAATAGTTGGTTTAAATAAAACTACCCAGCAGGTTGGGCAAACATTTAACCCAATCGCTGGGTTTGTCCATTTTCAACACTTTGTCCAGTGTACACTCTAAAAAATGCTGGGTTAAAAACAACCCAAGTTGGGTTAAATATGGAGATGCCCAGTGTTTTGATTGTTTTGTTGCAGTGGTTGGGTTAAATGACCAACTTGCTGGGCAATTTTTTTGGGGGTTCATTTTAAATGAGCAATATAGTAATTTTTAAACAATAGTTGAGTTAAATAAAACTACCCAGCAGGTTGGGTCAAAACAACCCAATCGCTGGGTTTGTCCTTTTTTAACCAAACTTTGGTAATTTTTAACCCAGCATTTTTTAGTGTTTGTATTTGTAATGGAAGTTCCTGCAATCGGAGAAGCCATTGTGACTCTTTTGTCCTACATCATAAATGACTTGCGTCTCAGAACACGCAGAAGAAATGCAATAAACACTGTCATGTTATCTTGCGTTCGGATGCCTGATGATTGTGAACACAATCATGTAAGACACGTCTGGGAGGGAATTAAACCAAATCATTCTGATGACAGACTTTGGCTCAGGCATTTCAGAATGATCAAACCAAACCAACATCTGAGATGCTGTGCGATGACACTGATCCGCTGGTTAGTCCAGTTATCCAATCACATTCTCTGTTGAGGCAAAATATATATTTTTTTGTACATTGAGGGACTTTTTCAGTAAATGTGTTTCCATTGTAGTTTATGCATGTCTTCTTATCGGATTAAAAAATATCTGACTCAATTGAGTGCATCCAGCATTTTTTTTCGATATCCCAAAATTCGCATAGAAGTAGATGGATAGACAGACAGATAGATAGATAGATAGATAGATAGATAGATAGATAGATAGATAGATAGATAGATAGATAGATAGATAGATAGATAGATAGATAGATAGATAGATAGATAGATAGATAGATCTGTGTTCCTCACTCTAGCTGGCGGAGGGAAATAGGCTTTGTTGAAGTAAACAATTTGACATGGCTTGTTGGCCATATTTATGTGCTTGAGTGGCATCTTTAACATCTTACTAGGTGCTTGGAGACCTGGAGAGGGCGGCTCAAAGCGGACATGAGCCGCTCCTGTGGGGGGTGAAATTAGCTGGCGCTGATTAGGCATGTAAAAAGCGGGGTGAGCAGAATGCGCCTTTTCAAGTCAACAAAGGTAAATGATTACCTCCAGCTGCCTTGCTAAGCACACGTACCGCCAGAGGCCTGTATCTCAGAACCCTGCCTCAGATGCTTCAGGATGTCTATATATAACACACTTCTACATAGGGTAAATATAATCTTTGTCTGAGAAATAAAAACAGGAGACACAATATCATGCATTTGATGTATTTCTTTATTTGAATCGCAATGTGATTGAAATGGAAACTGCAAAGTTTTATGAAATAATTGTGATTTAGATCAAATAACCATGATCAGATGCTAAACCAATTGTGATAGGCTTAGTCTAGTGAGTTAATATTGCGATGTCTGCCTGCATTTTGGATAATCTCTTACCATTTTTGTGTGCAATAAGCATCATCCGGTCAGTGAACTGGTGGTGGGCGATCTGTTTGAGGCTGATGAAGTCATCTATGTCCTCCTCACTCCTCTCTCCCTCTTCCCTCTCATTTAAGCAGATCAGAGCTTGATTTGTCCTCAGATCACTTTGGTGATAGCTCTGATCAGACATCAGAACAACACAGCAAGCAGCCTCATTCACATGTACCCAAATCAACATCTTTGTGTTTTTGCATTCATCTGCCCACCAAGCCGTGAGTGTACTCTCAATCTCTGTAGCTAGGCTAGATATTTCCCTGGCTTTATGGACCTGTCTGATTAACCCCAAAGTATACTTTGTTTTTTACAGTCGAATGCACAGGCTTGCAAAGTATACTTCATTTGACTCGTTCGCGTACACAGACGTTCGACGCATGCGCAGTTTTGAGCAATCTCTCACCACGAGTTACAACCCATGTCAATATATTTGTATTCTTTCATGCTAGGACAAATGAGGATACTTTCTAACCTGTAGGCCTTCATTGTCGCTGTAGCTTGCATGCGTTCCAGTCTGTTCTGTTTATGCAGTTTATCTTTGACTATCTTGTGAATAGACACCCACTAGGGCACGGTTCCCACCTTGTGGATAAACTAATTACTGCCAAAAAAAAAAAAAAAATAAATAAATGCACATGTGTGACTATGGAAGGCTGGAAGGTTCAAAAACACATGAATTTTAACACGTCGACAACACATAAAAAATATGTGTATTTCATGTGTATTTAACACGTATTTCACGCATTAAAGGGATAGTTCACCCAAAAAGGAAAATTTGATGTTTATCTGCTTACCCCCAGCGCATCCAAGATGTAGGTTACTTTTTTTCTTCAGTAGAACACAAATGATGATTTTTAACTCCAACCGTTGCCGTCTGTCAGTCAAATAATGGGAGTGAATGGGAACTTGGATCAATAAGAGTCGCAAAACCTTGCATAGATAAATCCAGATTAAACCCTGTGGCTGGTGACGACACATTGATTTCCTAAGACACGAACATAGTGGTGTTTTAGAGGTAAAAAATGATATAAATACTGTTCGGTTTCTCGCACAAACCGATCGTTTCATGTCTTAGGACATCAATGTGTCGTCACGAGCCGCAGGGTTTCATTTGGATTTGTCTATGCAAAGTTTTTCGACTCTTATTGATCCAAGTTCCCATTCACTCCCATTATTTGACTGACAGACTCAACGGTTGGAGTTAAAAATCATCATTTGTGTTATACTAAAGAAAAAAGTAACCTACATCTTGGATGCACTGGGGGTAGCAGATAAACATCAAATTTTCATTTTTGGGTGAACTATCCCTTTAAATACATGTTGTTTGCGCATGAACAATCAGCTCTTTGAACATGCAAACAACACGTATTTAACGCGCAAAATATGCATTAAATACGCATGAAATACTGTACAAGTATTTTATTTGTTGTTGATGTCTTAAAATTCATGTGTTTTTGGACCTCCTGGCTTTCCATATGCGACCTAAATCTGGCGGTGCGCGTGCAGTACTACTGACCCTTGTGTACGCTTAAAAAGTGAAGTATACTTTGGGCTTTAAAGATCTCCTGTTCTTCTGCTTTTAGCAGTTCAAATTGACCCAGAGAGGTTTGTGTGTGCTGCAGTGCTGTGAGAATAACTGTCTACAGATGTCTAGCGAGTGCTTGTCTGATGCATTTGGAAGCCTTGTGTAATACAGTGAGGTCCAAAAGTAAAAAATCTACATTTAACATGTAGATTTTTATTTTATTTTTTATTGTAAATTAACATTTACAAGTTTTTCATGTAATATTTATTTTATTGCAGCTTTATTTCCATTACCAAATAAAGAGACAATATTTGGAATAGTTTTATTTTTAGTTAACAATAGCAGCACGAGGTTATGCCGCTCAGTTCACCTGAATTGATCCTGAGAGCGGAGCAGCAGAGCAGTTCTCACACTGTACCGCGCTGCAGAGACCCGTCTCATCTCCTGAGGCACCGCCCAGATGTCTCACGGTTCACAGTGTCTCTCTCTCTTTCTGTCTGTGCGTTTTTCCTCTGTCTTTCATTCTCTCTCTCTTGCAGTGTTCTTCTAGTGGTTCATGCCTGTCTCTGCAGGATTCTTCAGTCAATGATTGGCCCTCTGTTGCATTGGCTCTCTCATTTATCTCAGTGTTCACATTCTTTCTTTACTCCTGAGAATCCTTTTACAATGTACTTATTGTGTTCATATTGTACTGTGAATCTCTTTTGCTGCTATTGAGGTGGGATAAAGGTAAGGTTAGGGACAGGTTTGGTGGTATGGGTAGGTTTAAAGGTGCCCTAGAACCAGTTTTTAGAAGATGTAATATAAGTCTAAGGTGTCCCTTGAATGTGTCTGTGAAGTTTCAGCTCAAAATAGATTTTTTTTAATAATTTTTTTTAACTGCCTATTTTGGGGCATCATTAACTATGCACAGATTCAGGCTGCGGCCCCTTTAAATCGCTCGCTCCCTGCCCCCCGAACTCTCGACTATAATTCAGTGCATTTACAAAGTTCACACAGCTAATATAACCCTCAAATGGATCTTTACAAGATGTCTGGCATGTATGCTGAATGCATGCGTCGGATCATGTGAGTAAAGTATTTATTTGGATGTTTACATTTGATTCTGAATGAGTTTGATAGTGCTCCGTGGCTAAAGCTAACATTACACACTGTTGGAGAGATTTATAAAGAATGAAGTTGTGTTTATGAATTATACAGACTGCAAGTGTTTAAAATGAAAATAGCGTCGGCTCTCTTGTCTCTGTGAATACAGTAAGAAACGATGGTAACTTTAAACACATTTAACAGTACATTAGCAAAATGCTAACGAAACATTTAGAAAGACAATTCACAAATATCACTAAAAATATCATGTTATCATGGATCATGTCAGTTATTTTTGCTCCATCTGCCATTTTTCACTATTGTTCTTGCTTGCTTACCTAGTCTGATGATTCAGCTGTGCACAGATCCAGACGTTAATACTGCCTGCCCTTGTCTAATGCCTTGATCATGGGTTGGTATATGCAAATATTGAGGCGTACATATTAATGACCCCCGCCCGTTACGTAACAGTCGGTGTTATGTTGAGATTCGCCTGTTCTTCGGAGGTCTTTTAAACAAATGAGATTTACACAAGAAGGAGGAAACAATGGTGTTTGAGACTCACTGTATGTCATTTTCATGTACTGAACTCTTGTTATTCAACTATGCCACGGTAAATTCAATTTTTGATTCTAGGGCACCTTTAAGGGTGGGTTAATGTATAAGGAAAGGGTCAACAGTGTAATTTTATATGTAATTACAGAAATTAATTACAGTTGTAATTCCATGCAGGTATTTTTAAAAATATAAATACAATGTAAAATAGTGCCTAGGCTAGTGTGCAATAAAAAACCCATTAAAAGCTGTGTTGAACTGGTTGAATTCTTCTAGGGCCTGTACCATGATGATAGTTGAACAAACTCAGGTTCACGGGATTACTCAATTTTCTCTTCAGCTGGAGATTAAGAGATTGAAGAATATGAAGTACATAAATGCATTTACACAGCAAAAAGAAAATATCTTGTGCAGGTGAAAGTTGTGAAGGTAATGTAGTTATATAATATATATATATACTGTATATATAGGTATACAGAGAGATGTAAGATCACATGTAGTCATTTTTAAAACTTTATCTGCTGATTCCAAATCTTATTTATATTACATATTATCAGTATAAATTTATATTATTATAACTAAATGCTTAAAAATAATTGTTAAACTTAAATTGCTCATGTGGATTAGGGGTATAAATCATATAAAATAATTATAATAATCATGACTAAAAGTTAGATGATTTTGTCTTTGAAAAAAATTATCATGTAGTGACCATTAATTTGGAGCATGAAAAACTGGGGGAGTGACTTTATTGTGTCAGGGATGTCACTTTGCTTGCAGCTGATTGGTCCAATTTTGGTTTGAGATGTCATAACCAGAACATAACCTGCCCGGTGCATAAGTTACTATGGCGATGAACACAGCTAAAAGCCGAGCCACTTTCATTGCTGGCACAAGCTAAACTGAAACATACCTGGCTATCCACCTAAACCAGCTTCATTTATCATCCCTATTTTTTGATGCTTTGAGGTTTTGATGCTGTTTTTCTTTGATGTTGTATGAGGTTAGGGATGAAAGTCAAATGGTCAATGCTTCTGTCCAAATCTCAATTCATGTGACAATGACTGGTTGTTCATTTATCAATCTGATTTGTTAAAGCAGTCCCATTTATAAATATTAATTTCTTGCCATGGGACCAGAATGGCATATGGCTAATCTCAGATTATTATTATTATTATTTTTTCCATAGCAGTACGATAGTACCATAGTAACCATAGTACGATACAGTATATAAAGGTAACACTTTAACAATAAGTTTTTATTGGTTAACATTACATTAGTTAACATGATCTAACAATGAACAATATTTCTACATTCCCCTTTCACAAGATGTAATATAAGTCTCTGGTGTCCCCAGAATGTGTCTGTTTCAGTTCAAAATACTCCACAGATCATTTATTATAGATTGTCAAATTTGCCTCTATTTGAGTGTGAGCAAAAACACGCCGTTTTTGTGTGTGTCCCTTTAAATGCAAATGAGCTGCTGCACCCGGCCGCTTTCCAGAAGAGGGCGGAGCTTTAACAGCTCAACAACAACAAAGCTGGAGAATCTCACGCAGCCTAAATGAGGATTGTCAGTAACGGTATTCAGCCTTACATTGTTCAAACCGGAGTCGACACTGATGGAGAGACTCAGGAAGAAGTTACAACTTTTAGAAAGAAACTGGACGTTTCTGAACGGTTAGTGGATAAATTTATGTAGTTGCTGTGGAGTTGATTCAACTCATCCTCTAGCATGTGCCGTCATGTTCATCTTTCGTGCAAATCCAGTGTTGAATTGACCCTCGTTTGTGAAGCAGTCCGGCGTAAAATGTCAACAACACTCTACTACAACAACTCTTCCTCTTCTCTAAAGCAGCTCAACATGGCCTCACCCCCTTTGTTACGTGTTCTCGGGGGCGGGGTTTATGTAAATGTTGGGGTTTATGATGTCGTTGTAGCTTGTGGTTGTCCCTCGTTGAAGAAGCTTGTTGTAGTCCCTACCAGCCGTTTGTTGTAATCCTTAATCAGAGATTTCTGTAAAAGGAAAATCTCCCTTTGCAATGAAGTTTGAGCGTCGTAACTTTGCAGATGTTGTTCATGCTCAAACAGCAACATTACACACTAACTAAAGTTAAAAAAGTGAAATCATAATCAACCACCCCTTTAATGTTAATTTCAACATTTTCTAATGCATTATTAATTAAAATCAAGTTGTATCTGGTAACATTAGTTAATGCACTATGAACTAACATGAACAAACAGCAATTATATTTTTACTAAATAACATTAAGAAAGATTAATAAATGCTTTAAAAATATTTTGCTCATTAGTAGTCCAAATGTTAAATGAGACCTTTATTGTAAAAAATTACCTAATGTATATTTTTTTTTATATAAAACAGCATCCACATTGCAAAAACAACCATTTTTTTATTTTATTTTAAAACATTTACTTTTGCTTTCTTGCCAATATTAGGCTAAATCTCTCTAAATCTAAATGAAAATAGAATAAAAATATACACCTTACAGAATATTTGCTGACAAAGAAGTCTTGATTTGCACAGTTGGCTAAATCTATTTATTCTTTTATAGAGCAAGCACTACTTCTACTTTTTTCCTTTTTCGCTTTATTTATTTATTATATAAAAAATATATATTTTATTCTGAGCTGTGAAGTACTTTGATCTGTATTTTTTGTATGAAAGGCTATATGAATAAAATATATTATTATGATTATTATTATTTTGTTTTTGCGATCGGCATTAACACTTGACTGGAGGTGTTGTGTCCTTAAGAGGATGTTGTTCTTCTGTGCTCATATTTAATGTTATGTTTGCAGGTGAGGGGAAATGCTGACACATGAAGGTGAATAGACAGTCAAAAATATCATGATCCATTTTGCTCTCAGTTATGGCGTGGGTCAGCGGATGCACTAGTGATTAGTGTGGCTAAATCTCATCCTTTCTTTCTTTCTTTCTTTCTTTCTTTCTTTCTTTCTTTCTTTCTTTCTTTCTTTCTTTCTTTCTTTCTTTCTTTCTTTCTTTCTTTCTTTCTTTCTTTCTTTCTTTCTTTCTTTCTTTCTTTCTTTCTTTCTTTCTTTCTTTCTTTCTTTCTTTCTTTCTTTCTTTCTTTCTTTCTTTCTTTCTTTCTTTCTTTCTTTCTTTCTTTGCACATATGTGCATTTTCTGTGGGACTTTTTACATCCCGACAAATGAATGCAGTGAAGGCTTCTTCTATTATGGATGTTTATCAGTGGTGAGAGAAAAGCGTGAGCCACATCTCCTGCAGTGTTCACCGGATGGGTGCAGCAGAAAAGAGCACTAGTGAGAGGGGGAAAATAGAGTAATGGAGTTCTTCTGTGCTGTCGAGAGTGTCGTGTTTGTTCTCTTGACAGTGCATCTTTTTCACTTTCATCTTTCATCCACTGAAATGAGTGACAGAGTCTGTGTTTCTCAGCTGTATTTGATTAAGAGCTTAAAAAAAGATGATGATGTAAACAAAAAGAAAGGAGGAAGGGGAGATGACAGCAGACGGCATCAGCTCATGTGAATCAAATGTCTAGTGTCCATGATGAATAGAATGAACATCATGTCTGCATGCAAATCCTTCCCAGCTAACACACGATGTACCAATTACTAATTGACAATGTAAGTGCGACTTTGAATGCTCATTATTTCATTCACTTTAAATATGGTGAAGTAATATACATCTTCAATTGTGCACTACGAGTACAGTATCACATCTGACAGGACAGGAAAGTTCATTTTTCTGAGGTGAAAAACTTTTTATTTCATAACGCATTATGAAAATAACGTTAGAATAATGACACTGACATATAGCCGACAACATCTCATCTGGCAGCAGATACTGAATCAGGCATGCATTAGGCAACAGATTTCACACACAACTTTCAAAATAAAAGTCTCGAAAAACTTGTAGAATTGTTTTTTTGTTGTTGTTTGTTTGACTACACACTTCGCAACCCACTCAAAACGGTCTTGTGAACCACTTTTAGCCTAGAGATAATAGGTAGAACAGGAAAATAACACAACTTCGAATTAAACAGAGAAAATAAATGCTCAAAACTGAAATGACTGAATTGATGTCATGTACATTACTTTCATACTTTCATACTTTAACATGTTGGATGAAAAACTGTATATAATAATAAAACAATTTATATATATATTAGGCCTGTCACAATAATTACTTTTTGTTGTGCAATATATTGTTCCAGAAATAATTGCAATAAATTATATTATTGTCATTTTAAGACCATTTATGACACTGAATATATAATCATAATATAACAGCATAATAATGCAGGTAGGCCTACACACTTTCAAATGAAAACAAACATTTAATTCTTTAGATCATGAAAATGAAGGATCAAAAAATGTAATATCCTAAATAAAAAAACTTGAATAATTGGTAAATGTTTTCTAAAAAAGTGCAAAGTAACAAGTGAAAAAAAAAAAATGCAGAAAAGGAACTTTCCATTTATTTTTTCCACTTTGAATCAAGAGCATTCGGACTTGTTCTTCCAAACTGTCTGTAGTTGTCAGGAAAACACTATAACGCCTCATAACGCCTTTTTTCACCTGTTGATGACTGCTCTGTGTAGGAACTGCAGATAACAGCAAAATTAAGAGACCACTTAACATTGATTTCTGTACTTGGAGTGGTCTCTTAATTTTTTCCATAGCTGTGTATATATATTATAAGGTGTATATATATTATATATATATATATATTATTATAAGGTAGTACTTTATTTTTTAGTGTCCGTTACATATGTTACATGTATTACTATAGTAATATATATAGTATTATATACATATATATATATATATATATATATAGTACTATATATAGTAATAATAGAACAAAATGCATAATTACATGCAACTAACGTTAAACCTAACCCTAATCCTAACCCTATAGGCTACAAGGACACTTTAAAATAAAGTGTAATACATTATTTTATTTCTAATTATTATTATCATTTTGATGTTTTACATAAATATTACATTACTTCATTTAGATGATAATTTTTAATTATTTATGTAGACTTATTTATGTATGAATTATTTTATGTATAATGTTTTTGGAATTCACAGTCGGCTTTGCAGGTGCTCTGGAAATTATGTATAAGACTTCTTCTGTATGTAATTTAAAGCTGAGGACATGGATGCATTCATTTCTAGCAACTGGTGTGCAGTTCATGAGAGGTTATACTTTTATCACTTAATGGGAAAAATACATGTGTGTTGTGAATACATGTTGCTGTGGGTGTTTGTGTGTAGGAGAAGGTGATATTAAAGGTGCTGTAAGCGACTTCTTTACAATACCACATATAAATTGTCCCTACTATCTGACAAATATTACTGAAATAGGTGCCCTGAGAATTTACACCTGTCTCTGACAGCCCTCAGCTCTGTAAACTGTAAAAAAAGAGCCGTAGGAGCAGAAAACTAGCCAATTTGAGACCATATTTTTTTCATTAATATGCAGACAAAAGCCCCTTTCTCAGGGCAATCCTCGTAAATTACTGTAGCATTACCACGGCTTTTCCGGTAAATACACAAATGGCAAATAAGATCACACAAATATGATAAGATCACACATCAGTACCAAAATACCAGTAAACTCTGAAGTCAATTATCGGAATTGACTTTTAAATGCTCAGCTGTTTTCTTCTGAGTGACAGGTGTAATGGCCGATCACATAGGATGCGTTTTTGCTTGTAACACTGTCATTGCATCTGAAATCAAATACTTCCCTGCTTTACAGTATGTGAAAAACAATACGCCTAAAGAGTAGTATGTCTGAATACATATTATTTGAAAAACATTAGGCGAAAAATTCCCCAGATGACCTAATACTTCTGCCAAGATTCTGAAGTGTGCATTCAATGGATACTTTACTATCCCACGAGGCCATGGGAGAGGATTTATAAATGGAAGTGAAGCGATGGTAGGTCACGTGACAGTAACAACATGACATCCTAATTGCATTCATACTACCCTCATTCATACTATACAGAAGATACTTTTTTAACGGTTGCGAAGTAAGTTTAAATTCAAATGTAGTACTTACTCAGACAGAGCACGGTTTTGAAGGCAGCACGTGTCTGTACCGGACGCAACAGCTTGAGGCTATCTACACTGGATGCAACAAAGCGACCGCTGCAAATCCATTTGTTCTTCATGTCAGAAGTAGTGCAAGTGCTTGTAGTACGTCTGAAATAGAACGAGGCATCAGTTTACTGTGAATGTGTAGTGTTGCATTGCGCCGCATCCAGTGTAGACAGCATCACTGATTATAATGGGTTCTGTCTGCTTTTGTCGCGTCACACCACTCTCGTCTGGTGTAGACACAGTGTAATAGTTGCTATAATACTGCAGTTACTATAGTACGCAATAAATGCAGAGCCGCAGCTCTAATGAATGGAAAAGAACGCAGAACTTCATTCTTTATAAATCTCTCCAACAGTGTGTAATGTTAGCTTTAGCCACGGAGCACTATCAAACTCATTCAGAATCAAATGTAAACATCCAAATAAATACCATACTTATGCGATTAGACATGCTGCATGACAAACACTTTGTAAAGATCCATTTTGAGGATTATATTAGCTGTGTGAACTTTATGTAAAAATTATGCTGCCTACTCGTTCATATAAAACAATATATTGATTTAGTTTTTGTAAGACACTTTTTTTCAAGAAACACAGTATGCGTGGAGGCGTGAATCATCATAAACAATGGGTCATTTACACCTGAGATGACAAAAGAATCGCATAATAATGACCCGAAATGTCTTGCATATTAATGAGGCCTTTCAGTCAGGTAGGCTATGAAAAAACCCTCTGTAATAATGTCTCAGCTCATCATAAACAGCAATACTGTGAAATATTATTACAATTTAAAATAATGGTATTCTATTATATTCTTTAAAATATCATTATGTTACCTCTATGGCATTTCATATAGGCTTTTAGCTTAAAAGCATGCACATTTGGAGAAATATTGATGGATTTTTATATGTTTGTCAATTTTCTATACAGAGTAATATTTATTCAATATTTATTGTCATCACTATGAGTGCTGGATACTGTGTTTTCAATTCATACTTGCAGCCGGAGGGCGCTCTGTACACCTTCAGGCTACAAATTCATATAAAGAAGAAAATGAACCAGGAACTAACGGCATGTCTTCTAGAGATTGCTAACCATGGCTTGAACATCCAGATAAACACTTTTCAGGACAATAAATACACGATTGAGACAATGCATACATGTATTGTATCAGAATTTGCGTCTGAATAGCGCTCCCTCCGTAGGCGTGGCCGCATTAGCGGATAATGAGCTGAATCACAGACTTCCGACATGGCTCTCTTTTCATACAGATTACATAAACAGAGAATATTTGTTTTCGATTTGACTTACATGATTTAAAACCTGACATTTCCACATTTCTTTAGACATAAGTGTCATTTTTTTGTCATTAGTATTCATAAGTTACAGTTCATTTTCTGAGAACTATCAGATTGGACTTTGTTCAGAGGGAGACGAGAGATCACGCATCATGTTAGTTTTCTTTATTTTACAAAAAGCACAACATTGTGTTTGTACTCTGAGTGTACACAAATAAAAGAAGACATTCTATAGTTTCAATTGATATATTACTTGTGTCTCTATGACAAGAAATGACAGAGTATTTTAAGTCTGTTTTGCTGCAATGTGAAAAAAATCCTGCAAAACGCGTTATATATTAGGCGCGTTAACGGACTCCAGAAAGTTAATGATGCCCCAAAAAAGGCAGGTAAAAAAATTAATTAAAAAAAAAAAATCTATGGGGTTGTCAGGTATTTTGAGCTGAAACTTCACAGACACATTCAGGGGACACCTTAGACTTATATTACATCTTTTAAAAATGTGTTCTACGGCACCTTTAAAAGCAGCTGAACTTACTGTAAATGACTCAGACAGAGCTTTATGATTGGCCGAAAGCAGACTTCTTATGTCAGCACGTTCTGACCTCGTACATGCTCATACCGGTAATCTTCATTTTCTTTGTTCACACACAGCATCATACCAGTAATTTACTGGCAATGTTGATGATACCTCCCTGAAATGAGTTTTTGCAGGATGGGATGTCTGATCATTTATAAAAAATTCAAAAAACATAAATAAAGTCATTTAAAATCTGTAATTCTTAAACATTAAGACAATATAAGCATCAGTCATAGAGTAATATTGTTCAATATTTAGTGATCTGTGGAATTAGATATAATTCAGTCTAGTGGAAGTTTAAAAAATGGCATAAATCGCTTACAGCCCCGCTAAAGCTCCCCATGCACACGCCGATTCCGCCCTTTTTCCCCAACAAGCACCTTCCTTCGCCTGCAGTTCATTTGTTCTTGGTTGATGGTGATGTGCTGTGGAGGAAACACAAACGGCCTCTCTGTCTGGGCTGCATGACGGTTCAACAGCACAGAGAAGAGAATTAAAGGGCTCTGCAAAAAAGCTAAATGCACTGATTACGTTTCTTCGTTAATTTCATTCGCTGCACTGCATTCTCTAATGATGATGAGATAATGTGCTGGAGAACACACTGAGCTGTCACAGGGGGCATCGCATGCACAAAGACCCCGACCAAATGAACTGTTCAAACTGAGAGCAAGAACATTTGAATGGTAAGTATGCTTTAAAAGAATAAACTTATCAGAAAAATGCACAAGGAGTCATGGGGAATGAATAAGGACCGCCAGTGTCTCTTTTTGGTTCAGAAGTGCCGTGCATGTGTCTGTGTGGTAATAGTTCTGCTGTGGCCTAGAGGTGCTAGATGATGCTTGTGAAAATGTTAATTTGTGTAATGCATATAATATGTATCCGCTTGTCTCTTGAGGTGTTAAGGCATTAAGTCCAGGGCCTTTGATACTTTGGTTGCTGCCAAAAAACAATTTCTTTTTTATAAAAAATTCATAAGCTCATAATTGTTTTCCTCATGTTTAGCCTTCATTGCTGACATATACTTTATTACAGCACCTCTAATATTAGGCTGCTTCTTCATCCATTTACAGGAAACAAAAACTCCCACATCAAGATTTGTTTGCACACATACAGAGACTACACTGAAAATCTGGGAAGGTTTAAAGATTTTGAAATGACCACATTTGTACACTGATCATGTGACTCTTTGTACAGATAGTCAGATGTTTTCAGGATGCTCTTTGATCATTTCAGATCATGCTGGAGAACATGATCATCAGGTTTGACTCAAACCTGCAGAGTTTATGCAGCTTATACTAATTTAATTACATCTTATTTTTATTTTTGTTATTTATTTAACATGTTCTATATCAGGTTGTAGGTTCAGGTTGTTAAATGTTATGTGATGTGACTCGAAAAAATGTAAGCATATTTTTTTAAATGCCTTTTTAAAAAACAATAATGAAAAATTAAATACATTTATTCAGCAAAGTCACATTAAAAAGACTTTTACATTGCTACAATTTTTTATTTAAAAAAAATGCTGTTCTTTTAACTTTCTATGCATCAAAAATCCTGAAAAAATTATCATGGTTTTCACAAAAATATAAACTAAATATTATGTGTGTGTATATATATATATATATATATCCCAAACCTTTGAGCGGTAGTGTGTATGTATATATATATATGTGTATGTATATATGTGTGTCTATATATATATATATATATATATGTGTATGTATATATGTGTGTCTAATATATATATATTAATGTAAATATATATTTACACACTACCGCTCAGAAGTTTGGGATCGGTAAGATTTTTAATGTTTTTAAAAGACGTTTTGTCTGCTCACCAAGGGTGCATTTATTTAATTAAAAATACAGTAAAATCAGTAATATTGTGAAATATTATTACAATTTAAAATAACTGTTTTCTATTTGAAAATATTTTAAAATTTTATTTATTCTTGTGATGGCAAAGCTGAATTTTCAGCATCGTTACTCCAGTCTTCAGTGTCACATGATCCATCAGAAATCATTCTAATACGTCAATTTGCTGCTCAAGAAACATTTATTGTTTACAATTGTACAAAATATTTGTGTACAATATTTTTTTTCAGGATTATTTGATGAATGGAAAGTTCAAAAGAACAGTGTTTATCTGAAATCTAATCTTTTGTAACATTATAAATGACTTTACTGCCACCTTTGAATGATTTAATGCATCCTTGCTGAATAAAAGTATTAATTTCTTTCCAAAAAAATAAAAATAAAAATTCTTACTGACCCCAAACTTTTGAACAGTAGTGTATAATGCTACAGAAGCTTTGTATTTCAGATAAATGCTGTTTTTTTTAAACTTTCTATTCATCAAGGAATCCTGAAAAAAAGTACACAACTGTTTTCAACATTGAAAATAATAAATATTTCTTGAGGAACTAATCAGCATATTAGAATGATTTCTGAAGGATCATGTGACACTGAAGACTGGAGTAACGATGCTGAAAATTCAGCTTTGCCAACACAAGAATAAATTACTTTTTAAAATATATTCAAATAGAATACAGTTATTTTAAATTGTAATAATTTTTCGCAATATTACTGTTTTTACTGTATTTTTAATTAAATAAATTAAGCCTTGGTGAGCAGACAAAACTCCTTTTAAAAACATTAAAAATCGTACTGATCCCAAACTTTTGAGCGGTAGTGTAGATATATATGTATATGTATGTATGTATGTATGTGTGTGTGTGTGTATATATATATATATATATATATATTTTTATTACTTTTATATTTGATGGTTACACCACATGACATATAGATAGAGTCATTAAATTGAAACTTTCAAAAAAAGTATAAAAATATAATTTTTTTCTTTTAAAACCACCAACATGAATCAAAAAATCTTGCTGTGGACATTCTTATTTTCCGTTTGACCCATATAATTGGAAAACCTGACATTTGTAAAATTCTACTCATCCCCACCCTTATATATTTTCTGCCAAATCGATTTTTCCATGTTTAAATTCATTTTGAACAATTTCCACAGATTTTCCCCCTCAAATCAGCACAGAAAATGTGAATCGTAATCCTTAGTGTTGATCTGTGAAGATGCACATCTCTGCTTTACTTTGTCCGAAAGCCCTTTTTGTGCACCAAACCCGTCCACAGCAGGTTTTTCACTAGATTCACATCCCGATGAGTGGGGTAAAACGCTCCAGGCTTCCTGAGACACGGTGAACGAAGCCACTCACATGTCTTTCCTGAGATGTGCATTTGTGTGTTAAGCGGAAGCAGAGGTGTGCCATATGGCTGGAGAATGGTAGTCTGCAGGGGATTGTTTCAACAGTGGCTAAAATGCTATTACCCTGGCATGGTACTCTCAAAAATACTCTCCAGGGCTGCACTAGAGCACCGTTGAGAAGAATAAAAGGCTGACGGAATCTCTCCTGCCCCTTCATTTGAGGCAGAAAAAGATTGATGGACAACCTCAGGCTTTCTGTTCAAGCTTCATAAAACACGGGAGGTTATTCAACAGAGAGATTCAGATGGAAATGCACCTTTCAGAAAGTTGGAAGCAGTAGCCATCTTGTTTCAGCACCTTTTGCAAAATGTTTCATTCAGACAATTTCATCCTTGTTTTGCTTTTCAAGTAGTCTGCAGGGCATGAGTCATAGAATATAACCTCTGGATATTTCATTTCATAATTTCACCTGGTTAGACGACAACATCTCTGTGCCTCAGTACTGTTTTAACTTTCACCAATCTTCCTCCTGTTTTAAATCATGTCTAATGTGGAGGCGGCAACACCGAGCGCATTACCTTCCCCACAAGGCACAGCATGCCAAATAAGCTCTCTGTCTTCACGAACAGTGTTAAACAATGATCCACAAGGTGGTGCTAAATTGAAATTCAATAACTGTAGATCATTCCTTTCAGGATGGCGGGTCGATACCTATTGTTAATGTAATGTCAGGCCCTAATGCTGGTCCTGGTCTACATTTCCCACCTGCTTACATCTCCCTCCTGCATACATTACCCACAATGCAGGTGTACAGAGTGGATGTGCGTCAGCATTCTCAGCTCTGTTCTTCTCCACTCGTTCTTGGAAAGAGCTGATTGGAGTTTGTTCCTTCACGTCAGACTCTTTCCTCCACTGTTATTATTAACATTATTTACATTTCATAAAGTTAGTTAATGTAACCATGAATCTGAAACAAGCTGCGTCTTATATTCCAAAGAGATTTATTGCAATTAGGGTTATCCCTGACTAAAGATGTTTCTAATAATCGTTCTTTTAAGCCATTAGTCGACTAGTTGCACATTTATTATATTAATTTAATTACTTAGATATATATTCAAGGGGGTGGCATTGGAAAAAATGGTTTGAGTTTCAGGGCTGAGAAATAATATTATATGTAACATTGCTAACATTGTTGTACATTACAGAGAAATACTAAGGCATAATAATGAGCATTTAAAATATAAATGAAGCACTAAAGCACACGCATAAAGCTTATCGCAGCATGCGGCAAAAGTAATGATTATGAATGTATCGGAAAACAACTAAGGAGACTGAACATTTTAATAATTTATTAATAAACTAGTGTCGGCTGCATAGAGGAAGTTGATGATGCTGACTCATCATCTCCTCAGTATAGTGGATGAAACCTTTAGAGAGAAATGCATGCTAAAGTGTAACTTTGCTGATTTTTAACCCACCTTGTATTGTTACAATGTCGGTAATATATGTAAATGAACAATGTTTACTCGTTCTCTGTTACCTGGGCTGAGAAATTTGTTTATTTGTTGGAAAAAGTCCATCGGATGACGCAAAACTTTTGTTTATAATAAATGTTGTTTATGATGAATGTCACTATAATTTAGGTTATAATTTTGTTTCATACTTTTTGTTTATAATTTTCATTCCTGTTCTGTACTGACTACTATGGAAGCTTGTTTCCAACACTTAATAAAAAAAGGTAATTGCGACATTCAATGTCACAATTCTGACTTTTTTTTTCTCAGAATTGCAAGAATAAATAAAATTTTAAAATATTTTCAAATAGAAAACAGTTATTTTAAATTGTAATAATATTTCACAATATATTTTTTCACATTCACATTATATTTTTTTATAATCTCACAATTCTGACTTTTTTTTTCTCAGAATTGCAAAATTAAAACTCGCAATTGCATGTTATAAAGTCAGAATTGTGAGATATAAACACAATTATGAGTTATAAAGTCAGAGTTGTGAGATATAAACAATTATGAGTTATAAAGTCAGAATTGTAAGATATAAACACAATTATGAGTTATAAAGTCAGAGTTGTGAGATATAAACAATTATGAGTTATAAAGTCAGAATTGTGAGATATAAACACAATTATGAGTTATAAAGTCAGAATTGTGAGATATAAACAATTATGAGTTATAAAGTCAGAATTGTGAGATATAAACAATTATGAGTTATAAAGTCAGAATTGTGAGATATAAACATAGTTGTGAGGTATAAAGTCAGAATTGTAAGATATAAACATAATTATGAGTTATAAAGTCAGAATTGTGAGATATAAACACAGTTATGAGTTATAAAGTCAGAATTGTGAGATATAAACACAATTATGAGTTATAAAGTCAGAATTGGGAGATATTAACACAGTTATGAGTTATAAAGTCAGAATTGTGAGATATAAACACAATTATGAGTTATAAAGTCAGAATTGCGATATAAAAACTCATAATTGCAACTTATAAAGTCAGAATTGCATGATATAAACTTGTAATTGCCTCTTATAAAGTCAGAATTGCGATATAAAAACTCATAATTGCAACTTATAAAGTCAGAATTGCATGATATAAACTTGTAATTGCCTCTTATAAAGTCAGAATTGCGAGATATAAAGTTGTAATTCTGACTTTTTTTCTTGCTATTTCAAGTTTTTAATCACACAATTCCGTATTTATATATCACAATTCTGACTTTTTTTCCTCTGAATTGCGAGATATAAACACAATTGTAAGTTATAAAGTCAGAATTGGCAGATATAAATACAATTATGAGTTATAAAGTCAGAATTGCGATATAAAAACTCGTAATTATAAAGTCAGAATTGCATGATATAAACTTGTCATTGCGTCTTATAAAGTCAGAATTATGAGATATAAACACAATTGTGAGTTATAAAGTCAAATTTGCGAAATATAAACAGTTGTGAGGTATAAAGTCAGAATTGTGAGATATAAACACAATTATGAGTTATAAAGTCAGAATTGCGATATAAAAACTCGTAATTATAAAGTCAGAATTGCATGATATAAACTTGTAATTGCGTCTTATAAAGTCAGAATTATGAGATATAAACACAATTATGAGTTATAAAGTCAGAATTGTGAGATATAAACACAATTATGAGTTATAAAATCAGAATTGTGAGATATAAACACAATTGTGAGATATAAAGTCAGAATTGCGATATAAAAACTCATAATTACAACTTATAAAGTCAGAATTGCATGATATAAACTTGTAATTGCCTCTTATAAAGTCAGAATTGCATGATATAAACTTGTAATTGCCTCTTATAAAGTCAGAATTGCATGATATAAACTTGTAATTGCCTCTTATAAAGTCAGAATTGCGAGATATAAAGTTGTAATTCTCACTTTTTTTCTTGCTATTGCGAGTTTTTTATCACACAATTCCATATTTATATATCACAATTCTGACTTTTTTCCTCCGAACTGCGAGATATAAACACAATTGTAAGTTATAAAGTCAGAATTGGCAGATATAAATACAATTACAACTTATAAAGTCAGAATTGCATGATATAAACTTGTAATTGCGTCTTATAAAGTCAGAATTATGAGATATAAACACAATTGTGAGTTATAAAGTCAAATTTGCGAGATATAAACATAGTTGTGAGGTATAAAGTAAGAATTGTGAGATAAAAACTCATAATTGCATCTTATAAAGTCAGAATTTATATCTTGCAATTCTGACTTTACAACATGCATTTGCAAGATATAATGTCCAAATTGTGAGATGTAAACTCACAATTCTGAGAAAAAAACGTCTTTTTTCCCTCACATTTGGGCATTATAAAACGCAGTTGCGAGTATATATCTCACAATTTTGACTTTATAACACCCAATTCTGAGAAAAAGTTAGAATTGTGAGATTTAAACTGGCAATTTCGAGAAAAAGAAAGTCAGAATTGTGAGATAAAATGTCACAATTAGCTTTTCTTATTTCATGGTGGAAACAAGCTTCCATAGAATACAATTACATTTTTAGAGGATTTGTTGTGGAGTGAAGGGAACTAAAATGCATGTTTATGGTGTTTGTATCAGTTTAGTTGTACTGTATATACTCAACAGTGCAATTTTATGTTACATACAGTACTTTTTTTTCTTTTTTTTTAATAAAAAAGCAGAAATGTTCTGCCATGATTTTATCTCTCATATAAGCTCAACTTCATCTTTCCAGTGAGAGCAGTAGACCGTTCTCAGCAGCTCTTCTTTTGGTCTATTTGTGGTGGCTAAGCTGCTGTTCTTGGTCTGGATGCCTGAGGGCAGGACAGACAGGTGAGGTTCAGCCTGGCTGTTGTCTTCTGACAAATTCCGCAAGAGGATATGGCGGCGATCAGGGGGGTTATGGCTGTTGAAACCACAGAGAGAGATTGGCAGTGAAAGTATGACTCACACTCACCTGTTTCTCTCTTACTTACTCACTGACTCAATCCTTTTATTGATGAAATACTAGCACAGATTGATCTGTTCTTATCCATTTATTTCAGTGTTTTGCTTCTTTTTCTCACATGACATTCAGGTGGAGGCTGATTTTGTCATTTGTAATTTCGGCATAGCAATATGTGTAATTACTTTAGCAAACAACATGTTGATTTGAATAGTGAATAAACCAGATCAGAACTGATACTGATACGTGGTTGCACTGTTAGTTATGATGAAAGCATTCGTTAGTGTGCAGAAATTGAGTTGCAATGACGAGATCACTGTTTTTATGCGCTCAAAAACATGTCTGTGATCGGCTACAGTGTTCATCACTGCAACCTTTCTTGATATAAAGCCATAGATCTAAATGTAATGCCGTAATAATCAACACTTTTCACGATTAGTTAACCTTGAGAGCTGTAGTAGTAAAAATGTGCTAAAGGTTTTCGAGAGATCAATACTGAGCTATTTCATATGCAAAGATGTTAGCCAATCACTATGGCAAGCCGTTTTGACTTTTATTCACATCTCAGGATATGAATTCTTGATATCAACAATTCAATTGTTGATATCAGGAATTACATTTCCACTAGTAACAATGTTAATTCTTGTCATCAACATTTGAATTTCCACTAGTAAAAACTAAATTCTTGATATCCGTATTTTCGCTAGTGAAATGTCACCATTCTGCCATTCAAATTCAATTGTTGATATCAAGAACAGATTTCTTACTAGTTGAAATTCCAATTTCACATGTCAGAAATACAATTCTTACTAGTAAAAATAATAATTTTTTTATATCAATAATTACATTGCTACTAGTAAAATGCAAATTTTTGATATCAAGAATTCAATTGTCACTAGTTGAAATGTCAGTTCTTGATATCAACAATTGATATGCTACTAGTAAAAATGTTCATTTTTGATATCTGAAAATGTATTTCTGATATCAATATAATTTCAGATATCTAAAATGGCTTTCTTACCAGTAACAATCACATTCATGATATCAGAAACTAACACGGTCACTAGTGAAAATCTAATTATTGATATCAAAAATTTACATTTTTACAATTCATTTGTTGATATCAAGATCTGACATTTCAACTAGTGACAACTGAATTATTGATATCAAAAATTATTATTTTTACTAGTAAAAATTGTATTTCTGATATGTGAAATTGGAATTTCAACTATTAAGAAATCAGTTCTTGATATCAACAATTGAATTTGAATGGCAGCCTATGGTGACATTTCACTAGTGAAAATACAATTACAGATATCAAGAATTCTAGTTTTTACTAGTGGAAATATAATTCTTGATATCAAAAATTAGCATTTTAACTAGTGAAAATTGAATTGTTGATATCAAAAATTATCTTTGTTACTAGTGGAAATGTAATTCCTGATATCAAGAATTAGCATTTTAACTGGTGAAAATTGAATTTTTGATATCAAGAATTCATATCCTGAGAATGAATAAAAGTCAAAACGGCTTGCCATAAATCACAGCAGTGGGCGTTTACACTGAAGTCTCACAGCAGACACGCCCCTTAAATTAGAGCGTTCAAACCAGAGGGCTTAAATCAGGGTTGGAAGAATGCCTTTTATTTCTAAATTATGACCATTTTGATGTAAAAAGGTGAAGTGTGTAATTTCGGCATAGCAAAATGTGTATTTACTTTAGCAAACAACATGTTGAATTGTGAATAAACAAGATCAACGCCCATTCCACATCCGGTTAATATCTCTGTCAGCTTCTCAGTGGCAGTATATCATAGCACTTCACCCATATATATATAAATAATGGAAAATTTAATACCTTACTAGGTTGTTCCGTTCTGCTCGATTGTGCTGCACTTTTCTCCTTGACCACCAGTTTCCTCTCTGGCTCCCAGGGGCTCCACCCATAGAGTGCTCCTTCACTCCAGGCATTAACTGCCCTCCATTATTAATGAGCGTGTCATGCAGTGGCGCTTCTTCTCTGATCCGAGCACAGTCCATGGGACTGTTGTCAACAGGTTATTGAGCATGTCCTGTTCCACCTTCAGCCTAACAGAGGTCTCATAACAGATTTAACGACTTATGTAATTGACTGGATGAACTAGTTTGTTGGTACTTGGAGTTATACTCAATTATAATGAAGTTTTAGATACATAAAATAAAAGAATATGTTTGTGTGAAGAGGAATAGCTCTCTTCAGGTGTTACAGCAGATGTGCAGGTCTGTTTGGCCCGGTAATATTCCGTACTAATTACATCGTGACATATGCATTCTCTAATATAGTGCCAGATCGCTTACTCGTGAATAAGTTATAGATGAAAACATCATGAATTGTTTATGGAATCTGACATGAATACGATCTCCTCATGGTGATGTATATTGCTCCTCAAAACTATAATCAACTTACTGAAAAGGTCCTGTGATCTATGTAGCTTCATGCTGTTTGTAGCACTAGAGAGTTGTGCTCTATAACCCAAAACCAGCAGGGCATAATGATTTTAATAAATATTTGAACCAGCTCTCATCAATGTTTTTAAACTCTAAGTCAAGCTACAGTATACACTGAAAAAAATTTGGAGTAGGATTTACTTGAAAAAAGCTTGGAAACAATTTTCACTCAGAAAAGGCTAGTAAATGTACAAAAAATTGCCAAGTAAAGCCTAAACATAATCATTAGTAGCTTTAATTAGAAATGTTTAAGTTAAGTTTACTTGGGAATTCCCTGTAAATTTTATTGACTCTTTGTACATAAATTTTACTTAAGTAATGCTTATAAATTTATTATGATTTATTGCATTTTTTTTATACAGTCTATCACTGAAAAAAACAATATGTAAAATTGACTTTTGCAAGACTTGCACACATATTTAAGTCAATTTTACATATGGAATTAAGTAAACTCTACTTAACTAAGTAAAATTAACAAAGAAAATAAATAATTTTAACATTGCCAGTAGGCTGAAAGGTTGAGTAATTTCTACTTAGTTGAAGTTTTCTTTGTAATACATTTTACTCATAAAATACACTTTTAAAGTGTATGCTTTACTTAAAGACAACTTAAAGTTAATAAAACAATAGATATTGAGTAGATACCATATCTACATTTTAGAAGTATAATGTAGCACCTGAACACAGAGACCTCAATTGGTACACAATAAACAATGACGGTGACATTCGATGGATCGTTTTTTTAGTGTGAATGTGCCATTTTAAGCAGAAAATTAACTCAAAATGTCACAAAATGGCAAGTTACTAAACATAATCACAAAAGCAATGATAAAACAGTGTAAATACAGCTGGAAAACAGCAAAAAATCGACCTCATTAATTATTCAAGGCCCAGTGCATAATGGGAACACCAGTATCAGAAAAGTTGAGTAGTTTTCCTTAATTTTATAATGTTAATATTTTACGCTTTAATTTCTACAAGCTTAAATTGAGTACTAATATAGAATTTACTTAGTCTTTTAAATTCTTGCCTGAACTAACTTTTTCATGTAAAATTTACATTTGTTTTCACAAGTTACTTCACCATAAAATCATTTTTTACAGTGTATGACGGATTTCAAAAAGTCCAATCTTTGCCTTAAATAACATTTGAAAGAGTAAAACTTTTGTCTGTAATACAGTCAGCAGTAGTGCAACATGTATATATTACTTCTACAAATAATGCACTTTATATTTATTTGTTTGTGACAGTTGGAAGGTGGGAGACAGGTAGACCTACAGTATTTATGTGCAACCAATATATATATATCCCTTGTATAAGCTGATTTGTATTCTTGATTTATCTCTGCAATAACCCTAAAAGCTGTAATTGCTCATGGAATGGTGTAATGGAGCGTTCCGTGAAGTCAATTAGCAGCCACCCTGCAGCACTACCTGTCTGTTAACCTACGAGTTTGAGTGATGCTGAATGAATGTGATATGATTTCCTGAGCTCTTCGTGATGGAGCAGTGTTGTTATGGCCTGTGGCATTCAGATAGCGACTTCTTCTTCTCATGTCTTTTCTAAGTCACAGAACAAAAACAAAAAGCATTGTAGAAGTGGTTCTCGCTGTATGTTGGCGTAACACATGATGGGATGTGGTAAAATCCATTAAATTGATTTTATATTAAACAGTTCATATATTATGAAGTCAATTAGCCATTAATGGGTGTTTTTACTGCCACACATGTACACATAAGCATTATGCATCTGAGGTTTGGTTCACTAATGTATCTAAGTGATGTTTCCAGTAGGGATATGCAACGATTAATCGCGATTAATCGTTTGCAAAATAAAAGTCTGTGTTTACGTAATATATGTGTGTGTTCTGTGTATAATAATTATGTATATATAAATACACACACATACATGTATATATTTAAGAAATATATGCATGTTTAAATAAATATTTATATATTTTTATATTACATATAAATATATATAAATCTAACATTTTTCTTAAATATATACATGTGTCTTTTTTTATATAAAAAATTATTATACACAGAACACACACATATATTACGTAAACACAGACTTTTATTTTGCAAACAATTAATCGCGATTAATCGTTGCACATCCCCAGTTTCCAGACAAACATGGTGAGAGTGGTTTGGATGTAGTTTACAGGTTAAACATCTCAGAAAAGTGTCAAGATCGCTCGAATCTGATTGGTTGACCAACGTTGTAAGGTGTGCAATTATTTTCAGGGAAACGCACGGCTAAAGTAGTTCTAGCAGGTGTTGACCGCATTGCAGTTCCATATCACTTCGCCAAATTATTTGGGTTTTTTCAATATGTCCTTACAGCCTACAACTGCAAAAGAAACAAATCCCACACTGACAAAGTAAATAAATTTTGTAAACTATAGGATGAAAACGATGTTTTTTTGCCACACAATACATTTTATTGTGTCCTGAAAGCGCATACTCTCTCTTTCGAACGTACTCACGTACTGTATAGTACGCAGGGGCGCAACTATCCAGTGTTAGAGGGGTATGCAGCAAAAAATTTTGGCGCCCCCCCACCCCCACTTCTAAATAAATAAGTGTGCTGGACATCATCATGTATGGGTTTAAAATGTTTATTTTAAAGTATATCAGACAGCCACTGTAAGCCTACCATAATTATATGGTATATATGTACACATATATATGTTAAAAAAAAAAAACTATTTCTTTCCATGATAAACCAGCCTTATTGCATAAGTAATGTTTTCCAGCTTCTAGTCATTATTATTGTGCATGCTACCTTATATTTACCAGTTGTCATTTTACTTTAATAAAATTGAGATGTGTCAAGAATAGGATTGGTACCAAAGGGTTTAACCAAAATCTAAATGTAGATATCAGCAACATTATTTTGCAGTAAGTTAGTAAACACTTGTCAGTCAACATTAATATTTGCAAGCCTCCAAGTTTGGTAGCAAATATATGCATAATTTCCACGGTAAACCAGAGAT
This sequence comes from Chanodichthys erythropterus, assembly GCF_024489055.1. Classification (NCBI taxonomy): domain Eukaryota; kingdom Metazoa; phylum Chordata; class Actinopteri; order Cypriniformes; family Xenocyprididae; genus Chanodichthys; species Chanodichthys erythropterus. Next base: position 38,787,206 of record NC_090227.1, on the reverse strand, counting down.
ATTAAAGTTGTTTTCCAGATTCTTGTCATTTATTGTACATGCTACCATATATTTTTCAGTTTTCAGCTCAGCAACCTCGGTTTTGCATATTCTAAGCTAGCTACATATTCTGTCTGCTACATTCCCAGTGTTAGCAAATGCTAGCTAGTCTGTTAACATGAATAACGTATTTGCAAGCCTCCAAGCATAGACGTCACATTTTAAATCCTACCTGTTGCCTTTCACCATCCACTTATTTAGCTGCTGTCGCATCCCTTGACATGTCATCTCCTTTTCCCTCTTTCTTTTTCTATTTTTAGCCCCCGATAGCTTTTTTGCTTTATTCATCTTTTTCGAGTTTCAATTAACGTTACAACTCACTAACGTTACTGCTGCTCACTCAGCGCTGCGCCCCGCCCACTCGCGATATTACCCTTATGTCTAAATTCTATGATGGAATCTTATGAGGGCACCGGCGCCTACTCTAGCCTGTTAGTCCTCTAAGATTTATATAACTTTTTTTTATATATAACTTTTATATAAATTTATATAACTTTTATTATTTAAAAAAAAAAAAAATTAACCATTTTGGCGCCCCCATGGTGCAGCGCCCCAATGCGCCGCATATAGCGCATACCCACTTTTTGCGCCACTGATAGTACGGACACACACTCACACAGAAACATTTAAGGACACAATAGTATTTTGTGGCAAAAAAACATCACAATAATTTGTAATTTTCATCCTGTAGTGTACTATATTTATTTGCTTGGTTGGTGTTGGTGAACATATAATAATATCGCCAACTACTGGTCTGGCAGCAGAATACAGCATTTTTAGTCATTTTTGTATATCCGTGTGAACGGCATCGTTTTGACAACATTGTCGTCTGTACGTGCATAAACGCAAAGGAAAAACTCTTCCATTTTTAGTACACCGTTATCCTGTAAATGCAAACTTTGACTGCAAATGTTGATGTTGCTTATCCTTGGACTGTTACAGTGAGGACAGGAATCACTCAACTAATGGAGAGTTAGGACCGGAAGGTGATGTTTCTAAGTGAGCAAGCTTTGTTTAGGCCTTTCATTCATGAAGGTCATTGCAGGTGTGTATGTGCGTCTTTATCAGGTACAACGATTCACTTTTGCCTTTTGTGAGAGTGAACTGAAGATGTTTTGTTGTCTCTGCTGAGGATGCTGATAGGAGCTTTACCAGAATGCTGATAGGCATGAAATAGAGATTTGCAGTTATCTGCAGACGCTTGTATTTGTGAAGCTGAAGTCTGTGAAATGCTGTTATTTTAGGTCTTTTTTTCTTCAAGGTGTTAGTCTACCTGTATTCAGCAATGTCACCTATGATCCAGCTTTATTTGCCTCTTAATGAAGAAACCCTCTTATATCAGCTGTTAAGGTGTGATGACAGTTGAAGAAATTAACTTATTTATTGTAAATCTCATCTCTCATTAGTTCTCCAATTATTGTGGTCATTCCAGTAGACTAATAGTCTATTAAACATATTTTCTTAGAATGATTTAGTCTCACCCATAACTTAAGCCTTGTCTGTGAAACAGGGGGTGAATGTACATATCGGGGGACCAAATGTAATAATTTGAAAATCAACCACTGGAAAACCCCATAAAGGTCAACAACTAATCGAAATACTGGTGAGGGCGCCATGCAGTTATATTTGCGTATTTTTTTTTTCACACATCTCTTCCATTAGGATTCTTTGAAAAGGTTAATAATCTTCAATTACAGACCCTCACCTCTCACAAACGCAAACACATTCTAGTGTGAGATTGATTTTGGTACATCTGATAACATTTTTCCGGCCTTGAATGTCTGTGAATCTGGCTACACAGTCTCCATGGCAACCGGCCCGTCATCATCGCCCAGCTGTGCAGTGTCATGCATGCCCAGACTCTCAAACCCTCATACTGCTTCAGTGATGGTCCAGTACAGCGCAATCTTCCTCCACTTCATGTCATTCATCACAGTGTTCCTCTGCCTTATTTAGCGTGGGAACAAAATAAAGTGTGAAACTTTCTCTGTTAAATGTTAAAATTACTAAATGGTTCATAGATTTGAGGGTTTCTGCTCTGCTAACTGTGAATTCCATTAAAGAGCGTTTTATAATGAGACATTTATCAGATTACCATGTGGTGTGGGCAGGTGTGAAGTCAAAGACTCTCAGAAATCTGTGTTTTTGTCAGCTCCTACATCGCCAAGTCTTTTTTTCTCAATTTTGTCATTTGATGAGGTTTTTTTTAAACAGTCTTTCGTTATATGTATCAAAAACTAGAAATGATAATATGCTGCTTTAATTTTTTTTAGGCGTGTGGCATGGATGAGTCACGTCCCACTGCAGAGAGGAGAGATAATAGATAACAGGCGAACTTAAAGATATCTATAATAAGTGGCCATAAGCCAGATAAAGATATATGAGATTTATTAGATGCTGGAAGTGCCCAGTGGATTCTGATTTATTTTCGGTTAGAAGGTCAAAGTGCAGTCATTTCACTGACTGCATGCTTTTGAATTTGAACTAATATCCATTTTATCTTTAGGTTGCTGGTTAAAAGTTGATTGGCAGATGTCACTGGTAGTTAGGAGATTTTATCATGGGGACAACTGTAAGAATAGTTCTGAAATAAAAGTGATTTAAAGGTGCCGTAGAACGTCTTTTCAAAAGATGTAATATAAGTCTAAGGTGTCCCCTGAATGTGTCTGAAGTTTCAGCTCAAAATACCCCATATATTTATTTTTTTTTAATTAATTTTTTTTAACTGCCTATTTTGGGGCATCATTAACTATGCACCGATTCAGGCTGCGGCCCCTTTAAATCTCTCGCTCCCTACTGGCTGCCCTTGTGTAATGCCTTGAACATGAGCTGGCATATGCAAATTTTTTGGGGCGTACATATTAATGATCCTGACTGTTACGTAACAGTCAGTGTTATGTTGAGATTCGCCTGTTTTCTGGAGGTCTTTTAAACAAATGAGATTTATATAAGAAGGAGGAAGCAATGGAGTTTGAAACTCATTGTATGTCTTTTCCATGTACTGAACTCTTGTTATTCAACTATGCCGAGGTAAATTCAATTTTTGATTCTAGGGCACATTTAATAATTCTGAAATAAAAATGATTTATGTGAAAAAAAAAATTACTGAATTTCAAGGCTGATTTTTTCAAATACACTAAGTTGCCAAAAGTTTTGGGATGTCTGCCCTTACGTGCACATGAACTTTAATGACATCCCATTCTTAATCTGTAGGGTTTAATATGGCGTTGACCCACCCTTTGCAGCTATAACAGCCTCAACTCTTCTGGGAAGGCTTTCCACAAGGTTTAGGAGTGTGTTTACGGGAATTTTTGACCATTCTTCTAGAAGTGCATTTGTGAGGTCAGGCAGTGATGTTGCAGAGAAGGCTTGGCTCGCAGTCTCCGCACTAATTCATCCCAAAGGTTTTCTATCGGGTTGAGGTCAGGACTCTGTGCAGGCCAGTCAAGTTCCTCCACACTAAACTCGCTCATCCATGTCTTTATGGACCTTGCTTTGTGGTTTATGGCATTAATGATACTAATAATAATAATAATAATAATAATAATAATAATAATAATAATAATAATAATAATAATAAAATGCTTATGACAATGTTGTTAGCCTACCGGAACAGGTAATAAACTTTTTTTCAGGCAAAAGATTGGCCAACATTGCTTTTGACAGCGCTTCATAGTGTGTTTTAGCATTTTCATGTGGACAGATTTTTTTAAAAACTGCTTTTGTGAATGCAATTTTTTTTTTTATTAATATTTATTTATTTTTTAAACAAAGGAGAACTCTGTTTATAAAAATACCCGTGCACGTGTGGACTAGTCCTTAGTTGGTTTTCCTGCGTTCCAATATTTTCCCAAATGTTCCTGCATGGTATTTGTTTTTTAATAAGGTGACTGCATATAGATCCTGCTTCAACTACTCTTCTTTCTGCAACCAACTGTGACGTGATTTTAAAAATGTATGAACATTGTTTGTGTTAGCTTGAGAAGGATCTTTATAATTGCATTGGGATTAGAGTGTTTTTGAAAGGAAAATGCATTCAGTATTAACTTTGCTGTTAGTTTTCAGTATGCTCAGATAGCATTAAACCAAACGTGGGTTGCTATATGTACTTTCAACAAAGTTTTTAGAGTGACACTAATGCTAACATTGTTGTATGATCAATGAAGTTCCAGTAATTCTATCACAAAGATGTTCAATTAGATCAGGCTTCTGTTCCCTGCCTATTAAAAATGAAATGTCATGGGAAATATAGAGTTTTTGTTTCTCAGACGTTAATGGAAATGGCAAATTCAAATTTCTGTGCCTTGCCATTCAGAATGTTCTTTTCAAACTTTTGTACATTTCTCTGCACTATTCAGCTACTATGTGAAAAGTGCACGGCTGGAAGTGTAGATGCGTTTAGCCTAGTTTGACTCACACCCTGGGGGAAGGTTAGGTCTGTAACGATCAGCCTTTTAATCACTGTCACTATGATTCTTGGTCCTCCTCCTTGTGGACTGGACTGCTATGCCAAGGTCCTTGTATATATAGTATATAGGTGCATGTGTGAGTGTTAATATGTGCATGTGAACACGAATGCTTTAGTATGTTGATCTGAAGAGTCCTTTTAATTGTATTTTGTGATTCGGCTTCCACCAGTTTTCCATTTCAGTTTGGTTTATTTTTTCGTTTCTAGCACCTGATTTTTTCCGCAATGGTCCTTGTGATTTAAACAATATCACACGAGCAAAAGGTGTTCCCAAATAGGCAGAATCCAGAATAGTCCAATAAACGATGAGTTAATATTGAGTAACTCAAGTAACTTCAGACACCATTGCCAAGGTGTTTCATTCCATAATGAATCAGTGTTTTTTATTATTTATTTTTTAATCTTTTGAGTGAGTAATTCAATGAATAACTCATTAATCAATTTATTAAATCCCTGTGTCCTAATTTGCATACTATCCACCCTTAGAACTGAAGACTAATCTGTCGTTTAGGGTGGATAGTATATGAATTGGGACAGAGGGTGTCATTGAGACCACATTCACACAGAGCCAGAGCTTCCCCTATCTGATCTTTTTTTCCCCTCGTTCTAAAAAAAAATTCGTAACCACTGAAACTGACTCAAAACGATATAGTATACATGCCATACCAGTATGTGGTGCTGTGATGACATCATCATTTCACAAAATATACGGATTGGCTGTACACATGAAAACGCAAGGGTGTATTTTTCAGATTTATCCACTCTGGGACCCGGTTTTAAAAAAAATAGCGGTTTCATGCTCCCAAAATGCCTGATCCGTCTGGACGAAATGCTGATACGATACAAACTGTTTTACGTATACAGGTAAATGCGTATCCGTGTGTACAGGCTCTTAATTTGCTTTTGAATAAAATCAGTGTTTTTGAACGGTTGAGTGAATGATTCAATGACTCACTCATGAATCAGTCACTTGATTTGTTTCTGAATGAAATCAGCATTTTTAAATGAAAAGGTTGAATGAATGATTCAATGACTCACTCATAAATCAGTCACTTAATTTGTAAGTAGCCTGCAGAAAGAGTCATAAATAAACCTCAGCTCTAATGCACAAAATGGGCCCTAAAATGGGCCCTATTTTAACTATCTAAGCACATGGACTAAAGTGCACGACGCAAGTGCACCTACGGCGTGTCCGAATCCACTTTTGTTAGTTTAACAACGAGAAAAATGGTCGATGCGACCGGCGCATGGTCTAAAAGTGCTGTCCCTATTGTCTTAATGAGTAATGGGTGTGTTTTGGGCGTAACGTGCAATAAACCAATCAGAGTCTCATCTCCCATTCCATTTAAAAGCCAGTTGCTCTCGCACCATGGAGGATTCACTGCTTACATGGCGGAATTTGCAAGCAGAAAAACGGAATGCTTCTCTAGCAAGGAAACAGATCTGCATGTGCGCGAGGTTAAAGCGCAGGAGCAGACCATCTATGGGACAAGCCGGATTTCACCAAAGCATTTTTTTTTCTTTATGTACACAATAATATTCTTTTACATTGAAATCCTTTTATTTTGAATATTTGGCAAGTTATTACTAACGTGCTCTTTAAATAATAAAAACATTTCTGTTTCAGTTGCCTCAAAATAGCAACACGCCAACAATGCGCCTGAACACAGCTCGTTTTCAGATTAGCACGCCCAATGAGTCTGTCTGGAACATGCAGACAAGAAGACTGAGAACTGGTACTGATCGTTGAATAAAAGAAGCAATGGTTCCTGTGAAATAGCATTGTTTTTCCTTTTGTAGTTTCTCCTTCTAACAAGAGAAATAATCACAGAAAGGTTGATGATACTCTGCAGAACCCACTTGTAAGAATGATTCATAAAAACCTCCCTGATCCTCATCCTGATCCACCCCAGAGCAGAGATTAAAACTCGAGCACAAGCGTTGGTCAATTAATGTTATAATGGAGAAGTTAAATGGAAGCGTGAGACTCATTTGGATGTATTTAATCAGATTTAATAGCTGTAAGTACGCCTTATGTTTCTACAGTTGAAATGAAGGCTCCCTCTGATTGGCTGAAAGACAGCAGTGGTACTCCCTCATTGGTTGGCTTTCTTGTACATTTTTTTTCTTGTTGCTATGTTTGCTAGCGGAATAAGGGTGGTGCAAAGGACAAGGTCGGTCACATTCTCATCACCTTGAGGTGGTCGAATGGCCTTGCTAATGTCGTCTGTCATTTGCTATTTATGCATGTGTCGTGATGTCGTTACTCCAGCAATGCGAGGACGTCAGGGAACACTAAAGGAAATGAAAAGAGGGAGACAATGAGCAACAGAGATAAGACCTCACAGGCACTGATGCTGGTCTGAGAGATAGTGACAGAGTCCCGAAGCCCCGGGAGATCGGACCGGTTCTCCCCACCCCCCGCTTGCATAAGTCCAAATCTGTTGCCTTTGCAGAAGCTAAAATAGCATCAGCCATGTCAGCACGCAAGGGTGCTTGCGGCAGTGAAAGGTATGAAAATTAAAAATTTTGAAATTGACAGAGGAATGAGGCTGACTTTAGGCTCCTGTCTCACCTCATCCTCTCTTCATCCTTTTCTGGCTTGCACTTTCTCTGTTTTCAGGCTGCGATGGAGATGGCCAGGAAGGAAACACACCTCAGAGGTTTGATTTGACAGGAAGAGTTGTTTTTGTTCATATTGTGACAGATGTTACATTCCCTACTGATTTATTACTGTCAGACTGAGCGGAAGGAATTTATGGGAAAAAATTGTTTATCTCACAAAAGCAGAATAAAAGAGTCTCTAAAGTATGTCCTCATTTAACTGTAGGCCCACTGGGAAGCCGAAGCCAACATTTGTGCCTGATTTGTAAACAGGCTTCCGAACACAGATTCTACTAAATAGATTGAGCTTGTATCACGTTTCTTTGTAATGTAAGGAATATTTTACTCCAAAGTGAATTACAGTCATCATAAATTGCATTTGCAACATATTTTGTTTCTGTAATGTAACATGTTTCATTTGAGTTCAACCAGATATTCAATGAGAAGAAATATAGATCAGAATCATATCAGAATGGATATAGAAGGAAGTTTGCTAAAGCAATGCTCTACTGTAAACTACTATAGGGTTTTAGCTTTGGTTAGCATTATTTATTTGTTAATGTAGTCAGAAGCAGGGTTATTATAGTTAAATAAAACTAAACCTATAACTAGGGATGTGTCGTTTTCAAAATAAAAGTCTGTGTTTACGTAATATATGTGTGTGTTCTGTGTATAATAATTATGTATATATGAATACACACATACATGTATACATTTAAGAAATATATGCATGTTTAAATAAATATAAATATATATATATATAAATCTAACATTTTTCTTAAATATATACATGTATGAGTTTACATAATTATTATACACAGAACACACATATATTACGTAAACACAGACTTTTATTTTGCAAACGATTAATCTATACCTACCTATAACCATAAAAAACATGCAAATCGGGTCTGCATATGTACTGTGCTGCAGTGGCACTGCATCATGGCTGTGTGTGCGCTTTGTGATCACTGCGATCAGATGCAGCTTTGTGGTTTCTTTACTGCTACGGGCCAGGAATAATAGAAGATCAATGTGAGATATTAATGGAGAATTTAACACAAGTGCTTCAGTGATGGAGGTTCACCTTAAACTTTAACATTCTTTTTTTGCTGCCTTGCAAGTACTGGTATTTCCCTTAGGAAAAGCAAATCAAGTTTTGATGAATCTCTTTAAAACCATATCAGTAAAATGCAAGGAACTCATTGCAGTTATTTTCACATGTAAAATGGTCAACATAAAGAACCAAGGCACTGATTTATTTCTGTACACTATATCAGATACAACTTTACAATGAAATGCAATTACTTGCTGGTGAAAATGTTTTTTCAAGCACCTTATCTTTGCGCACCACAGGCTGACTCTGGCTTCTCATGATCTTTAAGACAGGAAGCATGAGACTGGGCAATTTTATCCACAGTCTGTTCTATTAATACCTGCAACCCTGCGAAAGGTAGAGAGTGAGTGATGCCTTTGAGTGCTGTGGAAACAAGACAATTTGAATGGGCTTGCTGACACTCAGTAAATCCCTAGACTGTTCATGAGTCTTTCTCATTTCTGTCAAAGACTCTGCTGCCTGCTAAACAAGTCAGAGCTTAGTCCAGTCCGTACGGCACTGGAGAGGAGAAACGGTGACACAGAAATGTAAATGACAGGTCTTTCTGTCACAATTGGATGTTGTGGTGAAGACACAAAAAGACAGCGGTTTAGGTACATGCTTTTGGATTGAGGCTTAAACAAAAACCTGCATAGTGAAAAAAATGCTCAATTATGAGATTCAGTTCATGTGTAGTGTTATTGCTCTTTGTTTTTTAAAGTCTATTTCATTGTTCTTTCTGTGTCACCCATCTCTTTTGTGGACGTATTACACGCTCACCGTGACACCAATGAGTCGTTCACAGTCTAGGAATGTGAACAAAATTGTGATTTGTCATGTTGAATTTAAAGGTTACAATGAAATGACACTCTCTTTTTTGTCTTATCTATTAATTTATTCAAAAACATTTAATCCCTACAATGACTTTAATATGGAAGCTTGTTTCTGCCGCAGAATGTAACAATTTAAAAGATAATTGTAAACTTTTTAGCTCACAAATCTGATTTTTTTTTTTAGAACTGCGAGATATAAACCCACAATTGTGAGTTATAATGTCGTAATTGTGAGATATAAACTTGCAACTGTGAGTAATAAAGTCAGAAAGGTCCCCTTTAAAGGGCACCTATTATGCCCCTTTTTACAAGATGTAATATTGGTCTTGGGTGTCCCCAGAATGTATTTGTGAAGTTTCAGCACAAAATACCCCACAGTTAATTTATTATAACCATTTGAAAATGTCATTTTTGGGGCCTGTTTTAAAAAGAGCTGTTTTGGTGTGTACCACCTTAAATATAAATGAGCTGCATATCCCCGCCCTGCCTTTGGATGAGGGCGTAACTTGCATACTTATGGCAATAAACAGTCGGTGAAGCAGAATGGCTGAGAATGAGAGACCCGCTGTTTTGTATGGCATTCAGTCGTACATGTTTGAACCGGAATCAGAACCAGATGATGAAGAGACTCCGGCAGAAGAAACACAATTGAGAATGGAGCAGGACGTCTCTGAATGGTTATTTGATACATTTATGTACTTATAGAGTTTTAATCGCGTCCCCTTTGAAATTATGGATGTGCAACACACACATACACACACACTGTGATAACGTTCACGCAATTTTTTGAAACTACAAACACAAATACTGTGATAACGTTTGCTAAGTACGTTAGATAAACACTATACAAACAAGTTTAAATTATATAACGTTACACAGACATTCTACGATGACGACAACAACTTTAGACGCATTTGTTATTGAATTGGCTGACATCGACTGAAATGACTATTCGCTCAAAAAACATTAAATACACTTACTTCTTCTGGAGGTGACGTTGGATCGCGAACAGTAGGCAACGATCCACACTTGAGGATTAACTTTGAAGCAAGACCTGCTTTGAATTGACCCTCGTTCTCAAAACAGTCAGTCAAAAAATGATTCGCGCAAACATAAACGTATTTTGGAATTTTGAGTGGCACCTTTCTTTCGTAAATAAAATCCATCCACTGCGTTTTCAGTGGCTCTGATGTCGGAAGTAAGTGAAAACTACTATGTTCATTATTACATCCCACAACAGAACACTTATGTTTCTTAGGAGACATTACCGGCTGTCGTTGAAACAATGGAGGATGGTTGACAGATCACCGACGGCGGGGTCTATGCCAAAACCAGATTGTCAATCAAACCACGTGGGTGGGGCTTAGCGCAATTCTACGTCACAGTGAGAGCAATCTTAGAACAGGGCGTTCTGAGACAGTGCTTATGAATTATTGAGATTGTAAAAATAAACACTGGATGGATTTTTCTCATTCTAGGGTGGTTTTGCTCACACACTGCCAACACACATTTATGGTCAAACACCATGTAAAAGTGAATTTTGCATAATAGGTGCCCTTTAAAATGTAATTTGTTTTTTTGATGTCAAAGCTGAATTTTATTTTTATTTTATTAAATAAAAAAACATAAATGTGGTTTATTCCTCTTCCACAATGCTTTCAAACCACTTTTAAAGGGGCCTATTATGCCACTTTTGACAAGATGTAATATAAGTCTCTGGTGTCCCTAGAATGTGTCTGTGAAGTTTCAGCTCAAAATACTCCACAGATCATTTATTATAGATTGTCAAATTTGCCCCGATTTGGGTGTGAGCAAAAACACACCATGTTTGTGGGTGGGTTGCTTTAAATGCAAATGAGCTCGTGCTCCACGCCCCCAAGCTTGCTCGTCATTCCAATACACTGAGGCATACATAATACAGAAGCTAACAGCAAATATAACTCACAAAATGGATCATTACAAACTATTCTTGATGCAGCATATAACATAGGTATGGCATGTATTTTGTGGATGTTTGCTAAAATTTGATTCTGAATGAGTTTGATAGCGTGAAAAGCTAAAGCTACAGACTGTTGGAGGTACTCAATAAGAATGAAGATGTGTTTATGAATTATACAGACTACACACGTTTTTGGGTTAAAAGTGAAAATAACGAAATGGCTCTGGTCTTCGTGAATACAGTAAGAAACAATGGTAACTTTAGCCACATTTAAAGGGTTAGTTCACCCAAAAATTCTGTCATTAATTACTCACCCTCATGGCGTTCCACACCCGTAAGACCTTCGTTAATCTTCGGAACACAAATTAAAGGTGCCATCGAACATTTTTTTTAATGTAAGATGTAATATAAGTCTAAGGTGTCCCCTGAATGTGTCTGTGAAGTTGCAGCTCAAAATACCCCATAGATTTTTTTAATTAATTTTTTTAACTGCCTATTTTGAGGCATAATTAGAAATGTGCCGATTCAGGCTGTGGCCCCTTTAATTGCTCATGCTCTCCACCCCCTCCCGAGCTCTCGACTCTATCATTGCATAAACAAAGTTCACACAGCTAATATAACCCTCAAAATGGATCTTTACAAAGTGTTCGTCATGCAGCATGTCTAATCGTGTAATTATGGTATTTATTTGGATGTTTACATTTGATTTTGAATGAGTTTGAGGCTATGTTCCGTGGCTAACGGCTAATGCTATGCTGTTAGAGAGATTTATAAAGAATGAAGTTGTGTTTATGAATTATACAGATTGCAAGTGTTTAAAAATGAAAATAGCGATGGCTCTCTTGTCTCCATGAATACAGTAAGAAACAATGGTAACTTTAACCACATTTAACAGTAAATTAGCAATATGCTAACGAAACATTTAGAAAGACAATTTACAAATATCACTAAAAATATCATGATATCATGGATCATGTCAGTTATTATTGCTCCATCTGCCATTTTTCGCTGTTGTCCTTGCTTGCTTACCTAGTCTGATGATTCAGCTGTGCACAGATCCAGACGTTAATACTGGCTGCCCTTGTGTAATGCCTTGAACATGGGCTGGCATATGCAAATATTGGGGGCGTACATATTAATGATCCCGACTGTTACGTAACAGTCTGTGTTATGGTGAGATTCGCCTGTTTTTCGGAGGTCTTTTAAACAAATGAGATTTATATAAGAAGGAGGAAACAATGGAGTTTGAAACTCACTGTATGTCATTTCCATGTACTGAACTCTTGTTATTCAGCTATGCCGAGGTATATTCAATTTTCAATTGGATGGCACCTTTAAGATATTTTAGTTGAAATCCGATGGCTCTGTGAGGCCTCCATAGGGAGCAATGACATTTCCTCTCTCAAGATCCATTAATGTACTAAAAACATATTTAAATCAGTTCATGTGAGTACAGTGGTTCAATATTAATATTATAAAGCGACAAGAATATTTTTGGTGCGCCATAAAAAAAAAAAAAAAAAACGACTTATTTAGTGATGGCCGATTTCAAAACACTGCTTCAGGAAGATTCGGAGCACAAATGAATCAGTGTATCGAATCATGATTCAGATCGCGTGTCAAACTGCCACCGGCTGAAATCACGTGACTTTGGTGCTCCGAACAGCAGATTCGATACACTGATTCATTTGTGCTCCGAAGCACAATGTGCTTCTTAGTACCTTTATCGGATTTCAACTAAAATATCTTAATTTGTGTTCCGAAGATTAACCAAGGTCTTACAGGTGTGGAACGACATGCGTGAGTAATAAATGACAGAATTTTCATTTTTGGGTGAACTAACCCTTTAACAGTCCATTAGCAACGTGCTAACTAAACACATTCAGGAAGACAATTTGCAAACATCATGAAATAAATATATATGAGATTGGTATCGATCCATCTTTGAGAATCAATTTCTGTGCAAATCCTGTTTTACTGACAATCATGCAAAGCATTCTAGTCTTACTGACTTACACATACTGGTATATGAATTTATCTAGCCACATTCCCTTCATAAATAAAATTACACCACTGCGTCCTTAGTGGCTCAGATGCCAGGAGTTTATGGAGACTCATATGTTTGCTATTATAGCTGTTAACAGATCAGTGATAATGTTTACATAGCTGAGACATATCACAAGCTCAAGGACGGTCGTTCTTGAGTGCTGCTGTCCTGCAGAGTTTTGCTCTGACACAACTCACCTTCCTTCACGTAGCTTTAGTAGTCCTCAAGACATTCAAGTGTGTTTGATCAGGGTTGTAGCTAAACTGCAGGACAGCTGCTCTTGCTCGTCGCTTGCGAAAACAATGGAGGGGGTGGAAACATACAGATTCAGCGGGCGGTGATATTATAATAAGATCCCCTTCCTACGTCACAAGGGGAGTGAAATCAGAACGGCTTGATTTGTCCCATGCTTGTACAGAAAGGCTTGCCAAGCCTTTTTCACATTTTCTGTGCTGGTAAATCCACCAGGGACCCGATTATAGCACTTAAACACAGGAAAAGTCAGATTTTCATGATATGACCCTTTTAAATCACTGCTAATAGTCTCCATGAAGACATCTCATTCTGCTCAAATGACCAAATTATCTATTATAGTTTTATGTTCTCATGCCTCTTCAGAGGATGAATGAACAGCAGTACAGTAGATTGTGACTTAGTTAATGTTGACATGTTAATGTAATACGTTACACATTTGTATTTCCTTGTAGATCAGTGATGTAGGATTTTCTGTTGTCTATCATTTGTTCTATAGTCTTAATAGATTGCATATAGAAATTGATGAGTGGAAGTGCTGGTTTCACATATTTTTGAACTATAAATAAAGGATAACAGTTCAGAAGCTGGATCAGTAAATCAATGCATTATGTAAGCAGTGTATAAGATGTTCTGTAGTGCTCAAGTATGCTTATCTTGAGTGTTGGATACAGGATTGATTCCTTCAGTCAAAGCAAATATTTCACCATGAAATCATAATTGATCATTCTTATTTTTTTTTAATGGAATATTGCAGTATTTATCTGTGTACATTATGAAATCACAGCAAAAGCAACAATCCATTGATCTAATCAATACCCAAATGGACAAAATCAAGTCCTGCCCTACATCTTTTCTTGTTTGAGAAGCTGTTTCACTTGGATATATGTCACAGTAAGGAAGAATAGACCATCACAGGAGTGGCGCAAACTCACCTGCCTGTATCTTTCTAGTAACCTTTCAGACCTTGATTAGATGGTTCAGGTGTGTTTGATTAGGGTTGGAGCAAAGCTCTGCAGGACTGTGGCTCTCCAGGACTGACGTTTGCAACACCTGGACTATTACAACTTCCGTTTATTGAATTGAAATATGCCTGGGCCCAGCAAGCAATAAATCTCCTAACTGCAGCAGACTGCATCCTTGCCTCTCTGGCAGTCCAGAGGCATCAAGGAGAAAGGATTTGTGTTTTGGCTTAGTAGGCCTCCAACGCCGCTATGGTGTGCAGGGCCCCACCAGCCTGACCTGCCCCCACATATGCCTTGCCCGCCAGCCGCGATGTTGTCTGACACGGCTTGGAAGGCAAGACGGCAGCCTTCAGTGAGGTTGCTGACCTAATGGAGTGAGAGTTAGCAAGAATTTCTTCTACCTGGGGCATCCTCACATTTCTCTGCTCACACAGCCCCTCCACATTCTAATCATCTGAGGTAACTTTGCAAGCAGAATACAGGTTCCTCATCGACCCTGACACCTCAGTGTTGAAGTCTGGGAGGAACCAAAGGCTCACTGGAGGAGGGCGCTTATGACCTGCCACACTGTAAATCTCAATAAGTTCAGAATACTCAAAAATACTTATTACCTCAAAACATTTAAGTACACTAAGTCAAGTTAGTGGAACTTAAAATGTTTGTGACAAGTGGGGCGGGGCCTTAATTTTAACATTTATTTTCCTTAATCTGAATCAAAGCATGCTGGGAATTAGAAATCTACTGCAACTCTATCATATTAAGTTCAGCTTACTACAATCAAATTTTGAGTTCACGCAACTTTTTTCTATCAAGTACAATGAACTTTCATAAAAAAATAATTTCTTTTAATTAGTTTCACTGTTTGGTTTTATGAAGGACTTTCCGCTTTATGCTAGGCCATCTTAAACTCCCAATCTCCAATACGCTGTGAAAATGATTCCAGAAATGTCGTAATTGTTATAGTTGTGGTGTACACTCTTCTATTCGTTGTTCTTTACAGTTTGTACAACTATATCGTTGTCGTTATAGTTATGGTCCTTGGTGTGAACAGGCCATTATACTATTGTAACTGCAGGAACACAAGGTTAAACTACTTGTATTCATCTAGATTATTCTCCAGGCTTTCATTGCTTGTGTCCTTGCCTCAGAAGCAAACCACCTCAATGCTGGGAAATTTCTTCCTCACGGGAACCGGATTCATCTTCTCTGGTCTCCTGAGTAGACTAAGTCAGATTGTTCCAGAAATAAATTAAAAAGCTCAGAGATTCATTTTCAGAAAAAAGACCTTAACAAAGACCTATTTTTACTGACCTTTTTGGTTTCTATTTTAAGAGGTTTAATAAGTTATTAGGTTTTATACCAGATATGGTTTTGGATTACAGACAGGCCAATTAAGCAGGAGACTTCAGAAACTGTTCATTCCTGCCAGTAAGAGCAGGGAAAATTGAATCACACCCGCAACTCTTCAGTCAATTCAGATCATTATCAGACGTGTCCTGTTCTATTGTGAGGTTTACACTTGGCCAGTTGGAGCAATGGGAATTAAAGCATGAAAGTTACATTTATATTAAGTTATATAAAGCAAAATAGCCCAAAGGCTAGCTTCATTATTATGGAGTGATTCTCAGAGATTAACATCACCAAACTCATATGTTGTGAAAGCATATGCAGGGAGACTTTTACATAGTGGTCTTTTTACACACTTTCAAAAATAACTGGCTATGAAGTATTGACTGTAATTTCATACTGGTCATTATAGTTCATTAATAATCAAAATCTATCACTGAACTGAATCAAAAAGAAATATTAACTGTACTTTTCTCACACACTCTCAAATAAAATGCACAAACTAGAATGTTTTGCTGCATTAAATTTGCATATGATTTGCAGACATGATGGATTTTGTGCCAATGCTTGTGTAAGAGGTCTCTGTTCCTCTCCTGACCATTATTTTGACTTTGGCCATAAATTAAAAGTAGAGCCCGGATATAGCATTGATTTCTGAATTTCAAATGAAGGAAAGTTCCACAGCCAATTGTAAATGGCTTTTTGAATTTGAATTCCGAATTTCTTTGAATAATAGAGTATGGTTGTCTTGTTTCACATTTAAATTTTTTAAATGCACTCATGCAAGCACTGACACATTCAGCGTAGATTTACTTGAGGCATTCTGGCTCAAAAGTTTTATCAAAAGAATTATATTTTAAAACATTTGCTTGAACAGTGACAACAAATATTGAAAAAGCCATGCAAGTATAAAGTTTTCGTGTGCAGGTTCCTCCCCAGTATAAACCAGGATGCCAAGTTTTGTAAATCATTCATTGTGGAAGCTTAATTAAGAGCAGAAGCAGTCATCCCATCCATTACTGTTTCAAATGCTCACAGCATGTGAGATTTGAACACAGTAAATAATTCCTTTGAGATTAACTTGCACTGCCACTTAAAATATGCTTTTAACTACATTTTTTTTGTTTTTGAGCTCCAGAAAAGTCTTGATTAATGTTCTAATTTTATACCTTTATGCTATCTGAATCTATGGGCCAGATTAACTAAGAACTTGCATCAGCGCAAACCCTCTTTTGCCGTTTAAAAAAAAACAGCTGTCAGAATTTACTAAAGACACGCAGTGAAAAATTAGCGATTAAAAACCTGGACACAGTTATTTTTGCGACTGACCTTATTGCATATGCATTTGTACAGTTGGAGTTTCCCTTTCAGATGCAATATTTATGTCAGAAGAGCATATGAGGGTACATTTATACGACAACGATGGACAACCGCGTAATAAACGGAAACGTTTTTCTTTTGCATTGTGTCTTTTGCATACAGACGACAATGTTGTCAAAACATTCACATGGATCTGCGAAATGACTATAAAAACACTGTATTATGCTGCCAGGCCAGTAGTTGGCAATGTCACCTTGTAAATAAACACTACACGCCTGTAGACTGAATACGTAATATGCATGCGCATGACGTCACGATAATGACGATAATGGTATCCTTTTCAACAACTTAACAAAACGCAAAACGCATTGTGGTGTAAATACATGGACAAAAAAAAAAAAAGTTTTCTGTTTTTAGTTGAAAATGGTGTCATGTAAACGCCTCTAAATGTATCATACAACGTGATTTACTAAGGTTTGCGCTAGTCAATTTACTGGTATTTGCGCCATTATTTATTACTCCCAAAAAACATGTCTTAAAGGGATAGTTCACCCAAAAATGAAAATTATCCCATGACTTACTCACCCTCAAGCCATCCTTGGTGTATATGACTATCTTGTTTCAGACGAACAAAATCGGAGATATATATATATATATATCCTGGCTCTCCTAAGCATTATAATGTTAGTGAATAGGGGGGTGTGTTTTGAAGCCCTCAAAAATGCATCCATCCATCATAAAAAATAATCCATATGGCCAGGGGGTTAATAAAGGGCTTCTGAAATGAAGCAATAGGTTTTTGTAAGAAAAATATCCATATTTAAAAATTTATAAAGTAAAATAACTAGCTTCCGGCAGACAGCCATATGCATTGATGTAATGACGAACGCAAGTCTAAAATGAGAAATTTTAAAGATAAATGTCAGAGGAATTTGATATAATAGAAAAGGAGCTTGAATTTGTTGCCCAGCCATATTTATTTAAACCGCAAGAGGCATCTAAGCTTATGCTATTCCTACATCCTACTTCATACATCGTGTCAGGGGTTACTCATTTGGCGAAAGTCGACTTGCGCAGTATGCGTACGGCCATCTGGCGGAAGCTAGTTATTTTACTTCATAATATTTTAATTATGTATATTTTTCTTAAATCGCTTCAATTCAGAAAGCCTTTATTAACCCCCTGGAGCCATATGGATTATATTTATGATGGATGGATGCATTTATTTTGGGCTTCAAAACACGCATGTGGTCTCATGCTGATTTGCCCTGTTTAGTAAATCTGACCCCAAGATTACTAATCTAAGATCTAGACTATATAGTTAGGAGAAAGTGTACAATAACAGCAATTTGTGTGCTGAGGTTTTAATTTTAATCCCTGTGGTGTAATTTCTGTTCTCACCATGAGAGAGATGTCACATGTCGTAGTGGAAGGTCAGTAAATAATGTTACTGTATGTCAAGCAGGCTCAAAAATCCTACAGCAAATCTCTTAAATAGCCTGTCACTTGATTTTACTGCACAGGCAAATGACCTCAGTGATTTGATTAGAGACTAGACCAGTCTAGAGGATCCTTGCCGGCGAAGAATATTTGCAGCTCTGTCTCTTTACTTAATGTGTTTTTTCATAGCCACATTTCATGAAAGACCCATTAATCAGAGGAGATTAAAGAATTTCGCTTATTATGGATCAAATTTATGTTATGTTGGATTAACAAAAAAAACATTCAGAAGCATTCAGAGATTTGAGTTTCAGGGACAACTGCTGTCTGAGCATGTATGCCATATGGAAAGAAGCCTGAGATTATACATTCGCAGTTCACAGTGCAAAATCTCTTGGTGACATTGCATTAATTGACCTTTTTTTTTGCATGAATATGCCATGTAATACAAATGCAGACTAAAGCAACGACATATCTCTCTAATTCCCATAGCCGAAGTGTGTAATTTCTGCATTGCTTCCTCCACACGGTGTTTTTTAATCAGATTTCCTGAGCATTTCCCCAATCTGTCACTGGTTGGACAAACAGGTAGCCTGTGTTGCTGTTTTAGAACAATGGCTCTCATTCACTAAACCTATTTGTGCATGATTTCAGAAACAAATCATGATTCATCAATAACTTTAGCACAAAAACATTCTAAATATATGAAAAAACGTAGGATGCATGTTCTCAGAGAAGAATGCATCTTTATAGTGCGCCATATGTTTGCTGAGAGTGTCGCAAGGTTGTAAAGAAAGGTTTGAGCATAGAGCCTTTATATGGAAATGATTTGGGCGTGTTTTATGCAAATGACTTACCCCGGGCATGCGGTCACTCATTTAGAATACTCCAAATTCATTAACATTAGAATGAGGTTAAGAACAAATTCATGTGTGCTGTGACGTTTTTAGTGAGAAGTTCTCCTGTGCGCATATATATTATATATATATATATATATATACAAATAATCCATGCAATTATTAGTGAATGAGACCCAGTGTTTTGACAGAGCTGAAGTGTTTATGAACCAATCACTAAGTGGGGATAAAACAGAGATTATTTAAACTTAAAAAAATGGACGTTTCTGCTTTAAAGGTACAATCTGTGATATTTTTTTTCCGCTAGAGGTCGCTAGAAGCCTATTCAAAACAAAGGCGTAGTTTGAGGACGCCAAGTTTTAGAGCGGAAACTTGGGACATGTGGGCTGCGTCCGAAAACCTAGGTAGCTGTCTTGCTGCCTCGCTATCTTATAAGAGAATGACTTGTATGGCAGCGTTTGTGCATGAAGGCACCTCAAGAAATTGATTTCGGACAGACTTCTGAGGCAGTGTAACAGTTTAATGATCTACAGCAATATAGCGCGAGCTTTGGTGAGAACTAAACAAATATTTATTTATTACAGTAATAATTTCTCGATAGAAATGATATCAAAACTGAAATATGTTGATCAAAATCTTACATTTATACACAAACTGAGCAGCAAACGCAACCTTCGGACGCCATCTTTATTTTTCTAGCTCAACTGTCACAGAATGGAAAGCACAGGATCTATGCTTCCTTCCAAAATCGATCTGAGGAAGGTATCTCATGAGAGAGGAAGTGAAGCTAACATTGGATTCGGACGTGCCTTGATGCCTTCTTACCTTGAAATGTGTCCTCGGAAGGCAGCATTTTTCAGTTTTCAGACGCAGCCATGGTCTCCATCTCAACGGACGGTGCAAAAGAATAGGGATTGGAGTCTGGAAGAACTCATGTTCGTGGATGCGATTATTAACGTTACTGTAGTATGAAGCAGAGCAGGACCGAGTGTTGCGGGAGCTGAACGAGGAGCTGGAGCGATTGATCAACACACGCCTCACGAGCAGCGGGACTTTTATTATGACACAGTCGCCGACGCCGCTTCCGCTTTTCCGGTCATGAGTTTACAGGAGCTGTCCTTGTCGACAGAACCAGCGGCAGATGGTAAACAGTAATTATGTTCCATAAATAAGTAACACAATCCACCATAAAACGTGCAAGAAGTAAATAAGGAACTGCTTGAAGCAAGCTAGTGGTTTGCTGGACGCTAGACTCTACTTCCGCATTTGTCCACGGCACTGTTGTCATGTGGTTTCTACGTCAGTAAAGGCGGTAACAAAGGTAACTGACGTCATTGACAGGCGACTGCACTGCCCCGTGTCACTGTTTAGAATGGGAATTTTCTCATGATTTACAAGTAGTTGAAAACATTAGGGATACTGTTAGTAATCAGCTGAACAAAATATATAACACTAGCCTAGTGGTTTTTGGATATTTTACTGCAAAAATTTTTCATATTGTACCTTTAAAGTGTTAGTTGACCCAAACATTTTAATTCTGTCATCAATTACTCTCCCTTAAGACTTTCGTTCATCTTTGGAACACAAATGAAGATATTTTTTTATGAAATTTAAACGTCTGTATGAGAACCAATGAGATTCATTCTCGTGTGTCAGCACATCTGTGACCAATGAGGTTTGTTCTCAAATGTCAAAGAATTACGATTGAGCTTCCGTTTACCATATTTGAGTGCTTTATGTATGTTTGCTGATCTATGTTTATATGTGAATAAAAGCATAAATTGAATCTGTTCATCTTATAAAGCGACCATGTCTCTTCTTCAGAAGACTTGGATTAAACCACTTGCGTTTGAACGAAAGTCTTAAGGGTTTGGACAACATGAGTTTAACTTTAAGATAAAACCCATATGAACCTAAAAGGTAAAAGAAATAAATCAATGATTTCGATGATGTTTATAGTTGTATCATATTTGTTGAATGACTGTTACTTAGGCAGGCCTGTGAATGTACTCTTTGGTTGCTCTTTGGCTGTTATCTGCAGCAGTCACATTGTATGTTAAGCTGACCGGACTGGTGATTCGGGAAGGCCTAATGTTATGAAGCAGATGACAAATCGTGTTGCGTTTTCACTGGGCCATCCTGTCTCTTATGATTTAATGATTCTATGCAATGTCCCTTGGTAGTTATCATTTAAGAGGACACTGTTTTAGAGGACACTAAAAGAAAGGGGGGGGGGGGGGGATGGGGGGGGATGAAGCCGGAGAAACACCCTTTGTGTCACAGAACCAAATCACGTTGCATGTGACAAATACGATTATTTCACAATGACCTTCTTTAGTAGAGACCCACAACCATGAAAATCAAATGTGAAGTCTCAAGAGAGTCATTTTGCGCTAAAAGGGCACCTTGATTTTTTTTACTGCCACTTTGACAGCACAGCCAACCAGCTTTACAGTATATGTCAGTAGGGCTGGGTTGACAGTATTGATCTCTCGATTTCATTTTGATGAACCGTTATCGATTCTTAAATCCCAAGATCAGTCTTTTAGTCTATTCTATTCTGTTGGTGTGTGAACAAAACTTTACTAAATATTATTCGTCGCACTCATATATCCAATAAATCACCAATTCATCCAATAAGCTCTGTGCTTTTTTTTACTTTTGATAAGAAAAATAACCGCTTTCGTAAAAAAGTTAACATAAAAACAGCTTTGTGTGCAATTGTTGCAAATGTTTGTATAAAACTCAGATTGTATTTAAGTAATGATTATTATATCTGAAAATAACATTGCATTGAATTTAAGTTTAATTTAATATAATAGAAATGTACTGACAGGGTATTCTACAGAATTAGTTGAGAGAGGTGATTTTTCTTGAGAAAAATTGATGTACTGTACCTGTTATATATCCAAATGAATTGATATTAAATCAAATTGAGAACTTGCGAACTAATTGAATTGTGAAATCTGTCAATATCCACCTGAAATTCCCAATTCCTCACCTGAAAATCACAGTCTTATGTTTATTTCTCCTCTGACGGGACACCATTGCTGCCTCAAAGTGTGAGATGCAATTAGATTGGGAGGTTTGTTGTGCGGTTGTGTGTTGACATACACAGCTAGAATGCCCTTTACACGGATGCCTCTCTGGCCCTGCGAGTTGGAGTCAGCCCACTAATCAAATGCTTGGCTAGATTAACTACACACAATCTGTGTTTGTGTCCTCGCTTTGCCTTCCCTTTCTTCCCTCATTTCACCCATTCTAGCCTTTTTTGATTTTGTCCACTTTCATTTTCAGTGATAATAATGAATCATTGTTTACAACAGCATCTGTATTCCCATCGCTGGGATTTTCACTTTTGTAGACTATTTCACAGTAGAAACTGTTCAATTGTGATTTCGAGCAATGAAAAAAAAAAATAGTAGAAATTATTAAAAATCTTAAACATATGGAAAAGTTATGGAAATAGATTTTTACACTATAAATTATTTAAAGTCTTAAAAAACAAAACTGTCACCATTTACGTACTCTCATGTCCATAAGACTTTCGTTCATCTTCAAAATACAAATGGGGATATTATTCATGTCCTTTCATAGTTAAAAATTTGATTGCATCAGAAAGTACAAAAAGAGATTGTAAAGGTAATGACGCACATGACGTTAGAAACAAACCTGATTTTGTTCTTGGGGAAGCTTGAAAGTAATTGTGCGACGTTCAAGAACAAACCTCATTGGTTTGTTCTTGCGTTCAAGTTCTTGCAAACAAGTACGGTAAGCTTCAGTTCACCATATTTGATGAGCTCTACGTATGTGCATTGGTCAGAGTTTAAATGTGAATGGTATATATAATCAATCATGACAACTCTCTGAATAGTTTTTGCATGCTATTGAAAATGGCAATGTTAGGGGCCGTTCACACAGAACGCGTTACTTTTCCATTGTTTTTCTATGTAAAAACATGCTGGATGGACGTGTATCACTTTTGCGCTCACATCTTTTGCAGCATCTTGTTCATGACACAGCATTCTAAAAACATGTTGCTCAAGTTCAACTTTTAAAGGGCACCTATTATGCAAAATTCACTTTTACATGGTGTTTGACCATAAATGTGTGTTGGCAGTGTGTGAGCAAAACCACCCTAGAATGAGAAAAATCCATCCAGTGTTTATTTTTACAATCTCAATAATTCATAAGCACTGTCTCAGAACGCCCTGTTCTAAGATTGCTCTCACTGTGACGTAGAATTGCGCTAAGCCCCACCCACGTGGTTTGATTGACAATCTGGTTTTGGCATAGACCCCGCCGTCGGTGATCTGTCAACCATCCTCCATTGTTTCAACGACAGCCGGTAATGTCTCCTAAGTAACATAAGTGTTCTGTTATGGGATGTAATAATGAACATAGTAGTTTTCACTTACTTCCGACATCAGAGCCACTGAAAACGCAGTGGATGGATTTTATTTACGAAGGAAAGGTGCCAATTCCAAAATACCTTTATGATTGCGCGAATCATTTTTTGACTGACTGTTTTGAGAACGAGGGTCAATTCAAAGCAGGTCTTGCTTCAAAGTTAATCCTCAAGTGTGGATCGTTGCCTACTGTTCGCGATCCAACGTCACCTCCAGAAGAAGTAAGTGTATTTAATGTTTTTTGAGCAAATAGTCATTTCAGTCGATGTCAGCCAATTCAATAACAAATGCGTCTAAAGTTGTTGTCGTCATCGTAGAATGTCTGTGTAACGTTATATAATTTAAACTTGTTTGTATAGTGTGTATCTAACGTACTTAGCAAACGTTATCACAGTATTTGTGTTTGTAGTTTCAAAAAATTGCGTGAACGTTATCACAGTGTGTGTGTATGTGTGTGTTGCACATCCATAATTTCAAAGGGGACGCGATTAAAACTCTATAAGTACATAAATGTATCGAATAACCATTCAGAGACGTCCTGCTCCATTCTCAATTGTGTTTCTTCTGCCGGAGTCTCTTCATCATCTGGTTCTGATTCCGGTTCAAACATGTACGACTGAATGCCATACAAAACAGCGGGTCTCTCATTCTCAGCCATTCTGCTTCACCGACTGTTTATTGCCATAAGTATGCAAGTTACGCCCTCATCCAAAGGCAGGTCGGGGATATGCAGCTCATTTATATTTAAGGTGGTACACACCAAAACAGCTCTTTTTAAAACAGGCCCCAAAAATGACATTTTCAAATGGTTATAATAAATTAACTGTGGGGTATTTTGTGCTGAAACTTCACAAATACATTCTGGGGACACCCAAGACCAATATTACATCTTGTAAAAAGGGGCATAATAGGTGCCCTTTAAAAAACCCATATCTAGATCTTGCGTTTTTTTCCCCATTCCACTGCCCGCGTCTCATTTTACGAAGCAAAAACGCGTTCTGTCCTTAATGTTTTTGGTTTTGGTGGACTAGATCTGCTGCTGCTGTTGATTATTACTGCTGCTGCAGAGCAAATATGGACTTGCTACTGCTAATAGATACACAGACACTCTGCTGTGAGCATGTAAGATATGCTGCTGCTGCATAAATAGATATACATAAATCAAATTCCGTAGAAGATTTAGGCAGGTGGAGGGATTCAGAGGAGCTCTGATAGCATGCTGCCGGACTAGCTACAGGAAACGATGAACCAGACTATTTAAATGTTTAGCAAGCAATCTCATTGGCTGCAGGATCTGCAGAGGCCAATCAGCATGTGCCATGCGGTAATGGTGTGATTACTTGCAGATTGCATCTTAAGGACCATCAGTCTGTGCCTTCTGGAGCTTTACTATAAAGCCTATAAATAGTTATAAAAAATGACAAAAGCACATTAATAAATCTTTCGAACTTAAACTAAAAATCATTCCAACTTACAGCAATCAGGCATAACATTATGAGCACTGACAGGTGAAGTGAATAACACTGATTATCTCTTCATCACGGCACCTGTTAGTGGGTGGGATATATTAGGCAGCAAGTGAACATTTTGTCCTCAAAGTTGATGTGTTAGCAGCAGGAAAAATGGGCAAGTGTAAGAATTTGAGGATCACAAGGGCCAAATAGTGATGGCTAGACGACTGGGTCAGAGCATCTCCAAAATATCTTGTGGGGTGTTCCCGGTTCAGGATCTATCAAAAGTGCTCCAAGGAAGGAACAGTGGTGAACTGGTGACAGGGTCAAGGGCGTCCAAGGCAGCGAAGGCTGGCCCGTGTGTAGTGATGGGCAGAGCGAGGCTTCGTGAAACACTGAAGCAGTTGAATCAAATGTGCCGTGATGATTCGAGGCTTCGAAACAATCTGACACTTGACTCCACGGTGAACCCTAGTGGTCAAAAGCGTGTAAATGCAACAAAACTCAAACTAAACATGCAGTAAAAACACTTTTTACAAATCTATTGCAAATGTTTTATTGAAAGTAAAATCTATTAAAATGCAATTAACTAATTCTCTAATAAGATTAGGCTACATATAGAGTGACTGTATATCTGTTCTTTTATCAATTTTCAAGGCTTGTTTCTCTGTTCCATGGCTCAAGCTAAACAGGCCAATAAGAGATTAATAACTACCATTATTCATTTTAATTATTCTAATGTCTAATTAAAACATCTACAAATTTATAAAACTGATCAGAGATCAGGTAAAACCCATAGACACTTATTCAATGCTTCTCAGTGAATCTGCATGATTCATGGATAAACTTTATCATCGCCCTCTACCGGTGAACAACTGAAATTTCGAACTGTTTTGAAATGTTTCGAAACAGTGATGACGTAATGAAGCCTCGTTTACTAAAATCACGTGACTTTGGCAGTTTGATACACGCTCCGAATCACTGATTCGAAACAAATGATTCATGAAGCTTCGGAGCTTCATGACGCATGTGTTTCGAAATCGGCCATCACTACCCGTGTGGTCCAATCCAACAGACGAGCTACTATAGCTCAAATTGCTCAAGAAGTTTATGCTGGTTCTGCTAGAAAGGTGTCAGAATACACAGTGCATCGCTACTGATGAATCACATTTTCTTTTACATCACATGGATGATTGATTGCGTGTGCAACACAGTATTAGTAAGGTGATCATAATGTTATACCTGATCTGCGTATAACGTCACAATCCTGGAAAAATCATTCAAATGCTTAGTCTAAAGGTGTGGGAACCTTGATTTTAGTTTTTAATACAGTCTGGCTGATAAAGCTTTGTGTGTGTGTTTCAGAGCAGTCACCTGCTTTCATTATGACCCTTAAGGATATTGTAACGCCTCTTTAACCTGACACCTTACACAGCAATCATGATCATCACCTCTGTCTTCTCCTTCATTCTTTGCCTATGACTGGAGGATAGGTGAAATGAGCATTGCTATGACATCCTCTTTAGGCCTGATGGGCAAATCCTTTTAATGAGAGGACATTCTGTCAGGGTAGTTGGCTTTTTTCTGGATGAGCTCTGTGCTGGAGGAGTTTAGACATGAGAGCTGCTCTCATCCTCAGCGCAGGATAAACAGCGGTGGATGGCATGCGTGGCTCTGGCTGGGCTGTAAGCCAAGCTCCACTAGCTGGACCACACAAACTGCGGTGTCCCTCCTCTCTTCACTGTTTCTTTCTGTCTCTCTCTCTCTCTCTCTTTTAATTTCTGTAATCCATGAGGTTTAAATCTGTCAGGGTTCACTGGTGCATTTCAAATGGTGCACAGTTATGACAGGGAAACTTTTTGGTAAATGCATACAATACAACTGAAACCATTAGTAATGTGAATGTCTTCATATTTCTAAAATCAATTGTTTAAAATTATAGAAAAAAAATTTAGGCATCACAACAATATACAGTAAATACACCGATCAGGCATAGCTGGCATAATATAAATGGCATAAATGAGCACTGACAGGTGAAGTGAATAACACTGATCTCTTCATCACGGCACCTGTTGTTGGGATATATTAGGCAGCAAATGAACATTTTGTTCTCAAAGTTGATGTTTTAGAAGTAGGAAAAATGGGCAAGCGTAAGGATTTGAGCGTTTGACAAGGGCTGAATTGTGATGACTTGACGACTGGGTCAGAGCATCTCCAAAACTCTTGTGGGGTGTTCCCGGTCTACAGCGGTCAGGATCTATCAAAAGTGCTCCAAGGAAGGAACAGTGGTGAACCAGTGACAGGGTTATGGGTGTCCAAGGCGTCAAAGGCTGGCCTGTGGTCTGATCCAACAGACGAGCTACTGTAGTTCAAATTGCTCAAGAAGTTAATGCTGGTTCTGATAGAAAGGTGTCAGAATACACAGTGCATTGCAGTTTGTTGCGTATGGGGCTGCATAGCTGCAGACCAGTCAGGGTGCCCCCTGTCCACCGCCGAAAGCACCAACAGTGGGCACGTGAGCATCAGAACTGGACCACGGAGCAATGGAAGAAGGTGGCCTGGTCTGATAATCATGTTTTCTTTTACATCACATGGATGGCTGGGTGCGTGTGCATTACTTACCTGGGGAACACATGGCACCAGGATGCACTATCGGAAGAAGGCAAGCCGGCGGAGGCAGTGTGATGTTTTGGGCAATGTTCTGCTGGGAAACCTTGGGTCCTGCCATCCATGTGGATGTTACTTTGACAAGTACCACCGACCTAAGCATTGTTGCAGACCATGTACACACTTTCATGGAAACGGTATTCCCTGGTGGCTGTGTCCTCTTTCAGCAGGATAATGCATCCTGCCACAAAGTAAAATGGTTCAGGAATGGTTTGAGGTGCACAACAATGAGTTTGAGGTGTTGACTTGGCCTCCAAATTCCCCAGATCTCAATCCAATCGAGCATCTGTGGGATGTGCTGAACAAACAAGTCTGATCCATGGAGGCTCCACCTCACAACTTACAGGACTTAAAGGATCTGCTGCTAACATCTTGGTGCAGATACCACAGCACATCTTCAGGGGTCTAGTGGAGTCCACGACAGGTCAGGGCTGTTTTGGCAGCAAAAGGGGGACCAACACAATATTAGGAAGGTGGTCATAATGTTATACCTGATTGGTGTGTGTGTGTATATATATATATATATATATATATATATATATATATATATATATATATATATATATATATATATATATATATATATATATATATAGGTAAATATTGTTTCTTTTAATTTTTTTTAGGATCCTGCACTTTATTTTCATTGTTTGCAACCACACGCTGATAACGTTTACATTTAATATTGTTATTAAATTACAGCTATATTGTTATTAAAGGGTAACTAATTAAGCGTTTGATGATGGCAAAAAAAAACAGAAGAACTGAGCATGTACAATTAAAAATTCCAAGGTTTTGTTCAATATGTTTTTTTTGGGTTTTTTTTCTATGTGAACATGACTCTGGAGTCTTGGAATACAATTGTGGTTCTTCTGCCACTAGTACTGTAATAACTTCCCTCCCTATCTCTGGGCAAAGCATTGCGGGAGGAGCAGACAATGGTTAATAGATTATAAAAGCTGGCATTGTGAGGGCTGCTGGCAGAAAGTTACCCATTTCTGTGCAAAAATACCTTCATCATGATCTGATCTGATTCCTACTGCCCACAAAATCTTTCCCAGCATGCAGGTCATAGCTGCTGTCTGCAAGTGTTCTTTATATATCCTAAGAGCAGCTTACCAGTGTATTTCAGCAATTAACCAACCAAATCAATCAAATGCACAACCTAGCATTGCAATCAGATTTTTTGGTAAAATATTGTCACTTGTCATACTCAGTCAGTGACAGCCTGGCAAGCTGTTTTTATGCAGTGCTCATTTGCTTGCGGTGCTGAGCGCAGTCAGTTTGATTCAAAGCCTTGAAGGCTTGTCTTTCAGTGCTTGTCAAGCTCGGCTCTCTCTTAACACCACTGGCAGTAAAGTGAACAGCAGTACGCATACTGTGTGTTTCTCGTGTGGGCTGTTTTGAGTGAAATATTTGTTTTACGTATTCATGAAAAAATGGTTGTTCTTTGTTGTGCACTGTAATTTGTCTATTGTGTATGACTCCCTAATATACTGATAATATTGTTCCTATCTCACATACAACTGTTCTAATCTTAGAATACTTTAAGTTGTTTATTAAATGCATGAACACCTTAAATAAATAAATAAAAATAACCCTATCAACTGTGTGGTGGATGAGGGAATTGTTCTTCCCCTGAGGCCAGTCTATTCTAAATGCTTTCTTAAATTAGTTGTGTGGGTATCAGTGGCTAATGAAGCATCTGTGTTTTAAATTATTAAAAAAGCCAGCATTCATGCACACTGCCCTGATGTTCAGTCTTGTCGCCATCAGGACATGCTGCATAATATTGCTGCTAATAATGTAATAGAAAATAGAGTTAAGTCAATCGCGTTAAGTTGCATTGGATGTCATTGATGTTGGTCTCGTTTACACCTGGCATGTGTTGATATAGATACTGTATAATCACATTTACCTCTGAAAATAACAGAATGGAAAAAATATCAGTTACATATTTAATGTTAGTTATACAGTTGTACATCTAAACTGGTCACATGTCTCTGATGCAAGTTCACCTGGTTCTTATGGCCAAGTGCTATTGATAGAGGTCGGATCATTGAATAATGGTAAAGGAAGCCTCAGATATGGATTCAAGACATCTGAAATATATTATTTATTAAGGGTTATCATATTGGGACACACAGGTATCTGTGTGCCCAAGACAAGTATAGGTAGACCAAAAAGACTTAAATGGATAGTTCAAAAGAAGATATTTGTTAACCAGACTGTTGACGGTAGCCATTGACTTCCATAGTAATTTTTTTCCTATGGAAGTCAATGGCTTCCATAACTGTTTGATTACCAGGATTCTTAAAAATATCTTCTTTTGTGTTGAACAGAATAAATTCATACATGTTTGGAACAACTTGAGGGTGAGTAAATGTTGACAAAATTTTCATTTTTGGGTGAACTATCCCTTTAAAGCTGCCCTAGAATTAAAATGAATGAATTTATCTTGGCATAGTTAAATAACAAGAGTTCAGTGACATACAGTGAGTCTCAAACTCCATTGTTTCCTCCTTCTTATATAAATCTTATTTGTTTAAAAGACCTCAAAAGAATCTCAACATAACACAGACTGTTACGTAACAGTCGGGATCATTAATATGTACGCCCCCAATATTTGCATATGCCAGCTCATGTTCAAGGCATTACACAAGGGCAGCCAGTATTAACATCTGGATTTGTGCACAGCTGAATCATCAGACTAGGTAAGCAAGCAAGGACAATAGTGAAAAATGGCAGATGGAGCAATAATAACTGACATGATCCATGATATCATGATATTTTTAGTGATATTTGTAAATTGTCTTTCTAAATGTTTCGTTAGCATGTTGCTAATGTACTGTTAAATGTGGTTAAAGTTACCATCGTTTCTTAGTGTATTCACGGAGACTAGACTGACGTTATTTTCATTTTTTAAACACAACTTCATTCTTTATAAATCTCTCCAACAGTGTGTAATGTTAGCTTTAGCCACGGAGCACTATCAAACTCATTCAGAATCAGAATGTAAACATCCAAATAAATACCATACTTACACGATTAGACATGTTGCATGACAAACACTTTGTAAAGATCAATTTTGAGGGTTATATTAGCTGTGTGAACTTTGTTTATGCTGTTTAAGGTGAGCGTGAGCATTTAAAGGGGCCGCAGCCTAAATCGGCTCATATTTAATTATGCCCCAAAATAGGCAGTTAAAAAAATTAATAAAAAAAAATCTATGGGGTACTTTGAGCTGAAACTTCACAGACACATTCAGGGGACACCTTAGACTTATATTACATCTTTTAAAAAGACATTCTATTCCACCTTTAAGGAATATCTAAATGATGGCTTTTGCCGAGTACACACTGCACGATTTTCAAAGTTATCGGATCACTGTTCTTCTCACACTACATGACTGTCTGGGTACCATTTAGTTGCTGTTGTGTGCACATTACATGACGGATCGGCAACAGGGGGTCATATATTAACAACATTTCAATAGGAAGATTTGCCAATCTACGAAATCTGTGTTTCAACAAAACACAAGTGAGAACTGATAAAGAAAATAACGCAAGATAACGTGTGAGACAGAAGTTCTTATTAAAATGATGCACACAAGAAGCTTGTGATCCAAGTTGTCTGTGCACCAATATGCAGCAAAAAACTACAAAAATTAAAAATGGAGAAGAATATGAAGGAGAGAATGGTTGCTTGCAGAAGCCATGCTTGCTGATGTTCTGTTGCAGGTGACTCCTCCCCCTGAACTTTCCCTTGCCCTGTATCTTGCTCTCTGATTGGCTGTAGGCAATATAATTTCCAGTCAAAGTACATTTCACACTGCAGAGTCGCAGAAAGGTCCAGATATTTATGTGAAATATCTTACAGGCATCAGCGACACATTAGTGCTTGTCTCAGGTCCTGTTTACACCTGATATTAAAGGGTTAGTTCCCACAAAAATGAAAATTATATCATTAATTACTCACCCTCATGTCGTTCCAGACCCGTAAGACCTTCGTTCATCTTCGGAGCACAAATTAAGATATTTTTAATAAAATCCAATGGCTCAGTGAGATCTACATTGACAGCAAGTTCATTTATATTTTCAAACGCTTTACGAATCTTTTGTTTCGAATCAGTGGTTCGGAGTGCTAAAGTCATGTGATTTCAGTAAACGTTACATCATAAGTATTTCGAAATTTCAATGGTTCATTTGACTTTGGCAGTTTGATTCATGCTCTGGACCACTGATTCGAAACAAAAGATGAAGCTTTGAAGCTTCATGAAGCAGTTTTTTTAAATCGGCCATCACTAGATATTGTTGAATAAAGTTGTTATTTTGTTTTTTTGGTGCACAAAAAGTATTCTCGTCGCTTCATAAGTGTTGAACCACTGTAGTCACATGAACTGTTTTAAATATAACTTTAGTACTTTTCTGGGCATTTGAAAGTGTAAATTAACTTGCTGTCAATGCAGGCCTCACTGAGCCATTGGATTTTATCAAAAATATCTTAATTTGTGTTCTGAAGATGAACGAAGGTCTTACGGGTGTGGAACGACATGAGGGTGGGTAATGAAAGAATTTTAATTTTTGGGTGAACTAACCCTTTAAGATGCTTTTTGGTCGATCGAACCACAAGTGGATGACACTAAATACAGTGTAAACGGGGTCTAAAAAGGTAGTCGAAAACACATTTGACCGGATTGCTTTCGTAGTGTAAATGCTCGTGGTCAAATGTGTTTGAACAAATGACCACATACTCTCCACCTACTGAACTAATGCATAAACATTATGGCAAGCGAGCAAACCAGATGGGATTTAAACTTTGTCGGCTGAAGACCCAAATTCGGTTTGAAGACGAAAAATGTACCAAGCACAATGTTCTCTCACCATTCCTGATTTCTAACACACACTCACAGCGTTCGGCCGGTCTTGCAGGTATTAGAGCAGAAATGAAAGCTGCTGCTCTCCGTATGTTTTTCCGTTGTCTTTGGGGTGTTCATATGTAAATTGCATATGCTTATTATGTCTATTAGATCGAAAGATCTGAAAAACCCGATACATTTACCCACCCCATAGACCCTCCCCTTGAAGAAATCATGACAGAAGTGGTTGAAAGTGGACAAAAGAGACAGATTGAAACACCAGGTGTAAACGGAAATGTGTCTACTTGTGATCCGATGGATCAAAATGCATCTTAATACCAGGTGTAAACAGAGCCTCAGATTGTGTCTTTGATCATACACACTACGTGATTATCACTCATGTGAATGAGCACCGATTTGCCTCAGATTTCAGACATTTGTCGGCGATTTCCACAACTGTTGGCGAGTGCAAATTGGGACTAAAATTGTGCAGTGTGTGTACCCGGCATTACACTGATAATGATGATGAATTAGTTGAAATGAAATGAAATTCATTACCACAGTCCAGCTGGCCGTTGTTGCAGTGCTTGGAGCAGAGCATGATGTTGTGTGTACAGGAAGAGTCATCCAGTCCTCTGTTTCCATAGAGAGGTGTTGGGCAGCTGTTGTCTGTGAGGGGAATGTGTGTCTTTGTCCCGCTCACTCTGAGATGTATTTGTTTGGGTCTTTGCTACGCAATGTCATTGTTAGTACTGTTTTGCTCAATGAAAAGTGTAGCAAATGCCTCGGAACAGAATGCAGGCCACACAATGGAGCACACTGAAGCTTTGCATATTGACAATGTGTAATGTGGGGTGTGTGCTTACTGCAGATGCATCAGTGTGAGCTCACACTGTCAGACTCCTCAGTGATGTCTCAGTGAAAAGATCGCCCTCACTGACCCTCAGGGCCGAACATTTTTTGAAATATTAGATGATTATATGACTGGATTCTGTCTCTTACACAACCACTAGAGAAAATCTTTCTAATTTTGAATTTTTTTTGCTAGTTTTACACACACAACAAAAGCATTT
Source organism: Chanodichthys erythropterus (assembly GCF_024489055.1). NCBI lineage: Eukaryota > Metazoa > Chordata > Actinopteri > Cypriniformes > Xenocyprididae > Chanodichthys > Chanodichthys erythropterus. Next base: position 38,753,541 of record NC_090227.1, on the reverse strand, counting down.
GAGTTAAAAGTTTAATTGACAAATTAGCTGATTTCAGAAATTGTTTATATTTTATGAATTTTGGCGATTAATATTTATTTTATTATTATTATTTGATATTTAGTGGTCTCAGACTATATACATACATATATACATACATGTATTTAATTACATTTCTTTTCAAAAGTTTGGGGTCTGTAAGATTTTTTTCAATAAGTTTAATTTTATTTGTCGTAAATTTTAGTCAGTAAATACATTTATAATGTTAGGAAAGATTTTAAATATTTTAAATAAATGCATCATTCTAAATGCATTCTTTTTTATCAAAGAATTCTGAAAAAAATCTCATGGTTTTTTTTATTTTTATTTTTTTTATAAAAATTAAGCAGCAAATCTGTTTTCAATATTGATAATAACAAAAAAAAAAAATATTTTGTGAGCACCACATCAGCATACCAGAATGATTTCTAAAGGATCATGTGACACTGAAAACTGCACTGTAAAAAAAGATTTGTTGGTTTAACTTAAAAAAGTAAGTTACCGGGTTGCCTTAAAATTTTGAGTTCATTGAAATGAAAAAATTTAGTTAATACAATGAAGGCAATTGGTTTAATCAACAGAAACTCAAAATATCATGTTATATACCTTGTGATAACAAATCTTGAACAATTTTTTACAGTGTGAAGTAATTTTGCTAAAAATTCTGCTTTTTTCAGCAATTTTAAATGTATTAAAATAGAAAACTGTTATTTTAAACTGTAATATTATTTCATAATATTATTAATTTCAAACTTTTGAACAGTAGCGTATGAACAGAATGCGTAAAGTGTGTGTGTTTATATGATTTATGAGGACACAAATTTGTATAATGACATGGGTATTACACTGGTATTACAGTGAAACTTAGTTTATGTTTTTAAGCCATAATTAAAATGGCTTAAAACCTTACTAAACAATGATTTATTAAAAATGTAAAAATGCAGAGCGTTTTTTGTGATGGGTAGGGTTAGTGTAGGGGATAGAATGTACAATCTGTACAATATAAAAACCATTACGCCTATGGAATGTCCTCAACGTGTGTGTGTGTGTGTGTGTGTACACAGATACATACAAACATATGACGTTCCTCTGTTTAATATGTTGATCTATAAGGTATAAGCTGCATGCAATGCTAATGGAAGTGAATTTGCACTAGCTTGTTCACAAGCTGTGGTCTTTTGAAACCACCTGGGCTTATGTAAACAACAGCTAAAGCATGGTACAGTTATTAGTTTGTCCCCCTCCCCAACCCAGTTCAGCTGCTGCCCACTCACTGGAGAGAGACCCTCTTCTCTAGCCCTTTAACTCTGGCCTTTCATTTGTAATATATGCACAGACAACCACTGTGCCTAATTGTCCTGGTTCCATTCCAGCTCATATTTGCATAATTGCCACTCATAAGGAGCGGATAACGTGATAACCTCCTTGTGAAGGGTGCACCCTGTCACACCCAGCCTTTTCTGTTTCACTTTCCCCCTCTGTCCTTTCATGTGCTTTGTGCAGAGACTCGCTTTGCTGCATTTATTTGCTGCATGCTGTGGATTGTTATTGGCTTCTTTCACATTGCAGTAACCAAGTCTTAATTCAGTCTGTTAAAACAGTCAATTATGGTGGAACTTCTAAAAACACTCTGCAAATTTAACAGATGGTGAAAGGCAGCATCTCTTTCAAAAAACCTGAGCAATCGTATACAAAAATAGAAATATATATATTTCAAACACAGCAAAGAAAAGAGTCTTGCCTCACAGAGGAAATAGGTACTTGTATGCTAATGGTTTTCCATTCAATTGTCAAGCAAAATCACCACATATTGTATGCTAAAGGTCAGCCTCTCAGAAAAGAAAGAGTGCGTTTTTATCTTAAGGTCTTTGACTTTTGGGAACATTGCATATTTTACAAGGAGTACTTGATTCTGATTAGTCAATTACAGGTATTCTGTGGTCCTATATTTTTATGTAATGATCACTAAACTGTTTATTTGTTGCTCTTTCTTCTCGCATAATAAAATAATAAACTTATTTCATTCCACTTTTTACTTATTTTCCAGATAAATTAATGGGGTAATGTACAGTACATTTTGGGTGATGTCAGACCCTTCTCCTTCATGTGGTCCAGATTACAGTTTATTTTTTTGCAATAATGACCAGCTGATTGTATGCTTATATAACTTGCCATTTCTTTGCCAGTGTTTTTCTTTTCTGCAGCAGCTCTCAATCTGATTGTAGTAATGAGATTGTATTTCCACAGAATCTTTAGTGTGTTTTATTATGGTGAGAAAAATTCAGAGAAAAAAAGTAATCGAATCAGCATGCACAATGATTGAGTTGGCGTAGTCATTACCACAAACACCAAGACAACATCCAAAAACCAGATTTTCATATCTTCAGAGGACAATGTGAGCAATGCAAAACTTTCCAACTTTGTGGAGGAAAGAGGGTGTTCTGGGTGGTTGCTAGTCCTTTTTAAACTAACCCATTATATAGTTGCTTTCGGGTGGAAAACTTGATTTACATTTTGCCATTTTTATTTAGTTTTCATAAATCATTACTATTGGTCGTCCTTTACATCTGTCTGTGGGTTTTGGGAATATTTAACCAAAAAGAGCTAAATCTCGTAACTCCATTGGCTCCTCAAACTGTCAGTCAAACTTCTTAACTCCACCCGCCTCTATGGTGAATGAAGTGCCGCAAACACTTCGGACCATCTCTGCTTCTTTGCAATGCAGAAACAGAAACCTCTCTAGTTTCATTAAAAATATGTTAATTTGTTTTCGAACATTAAAGTTGTATGGGTTTAGAATGACTTGGGCGAGTAAATGACGACAGAATTTTTATTTTTTGGTGAACTGCCTCTTTGAATCACAGCCTTTGATAACAAATATTTGATAAGATATATTGCTATTTCACTTTTAATTTGTTCACTTGTGCAGCTTCATTATATTATTACATTCCATTTGATACAATTATCAGCTTTTCATCAACTTTTCATCCTTGAAGTTCCCCACAATCCTCCATTTGTGAAACCCGATTGTAGAGATTATCAGACATCTTTGATGAAACTTCACTGCTGTTTAGAATGATGTGTATGTGACAGCATGTGTAAAAGACTGCATATTATTGCTTTTGTGTTTGCACAACATATACCGCTGTGCTGATAAGTAAGGCTGGTCGATGAAGCCATCAGCTAGAGTTTGGTTTTCTCTGATAGACATGCCCTTGGGTCCTTCCTGAATTGTGTTCTCAGGGAACCCTGACTCTCCCCTGTCATCCAGAGTTACTTAACGCAGTCTTAACATGTGGCCACTTCCTCCAAAATAAAGCTGCCCTGAACCGAGAGAATTGATGACGGTAGCGTTTGATGAACCGCTTCAGCCAAGCGTGATGGACTTGAGATACCAAAAGTTGCAATTTGTGTGTCTGTATACAGTTTTAAAGGGACGTATTATGCCCCTTCTTATGCCCCGGCCCACTTTCCAGAAGAGGGTGGAGCTTTAACAGCTCATGCTTTGGTTGCTCAACAACAACAAAGCTGGAGAATCTCACACAGACAAAATGAGGATTGTCAGTAAGGGTGTTCAGCCTTACATTGTTCAAACTGGAGTCGACACTGATGGAGAGACTCAGGAAGAAGTTACAACTTTTAGAATGAAACTGGACATTTCTGAATGGTTAGTGGATACATTTAGTTGCTGTGGAGTTGATTCAACTCATCCACTAGCATGTGCCGTCATGTTAATCTTTTATGCAAATGCAGCGTTGAATTGACCCTCGTTTGTGAAGCAGTCCAGCGTAAAATGACGGCATGATAACAACACTCTACTACAACAACGACTCTTCTTCTTCTCTAAAGCAGCCCAACATTGCCTCACCTCCTTTGTTTTGTGTTGACAGGGCAGGGTTTATGTAAATTTTGGGGCTTATGATGTCAACAAAAATATCTCTCTTTGAATTGAGCTTTGACACTACACAACATTACACAACATTAGCAACATTACACACTAACTAAAGTTAAAAAACTGATCAAGGACCCCTTTAAAGATGACACTGCAATTTGTCTGCATTTGTAAATAGTACTTCCATTGCCCTCCAATGATTTTTTTTGCATATAGTCTTGAAGTAAGTCTCCACTAAGGAAATGCAGTCTTTACTATTTACAAATGTGGAAAAATTGCAGTACAAAGGCACATTGTTTTCTAAAGAGGAAAGCCAGCAGGAAAATCTCTCTGTCAGTTATTATTTAGCCATCCTCTGTAAGGTCACAGCCGTTTCCCACTTTTATTTTTGAGTATTGAAGATCTCTAAAGTCCATTCGCAAGTTTCCAGAATGACAGAAGAAGCTCGTTTTGGTGAAAAAGTCAGACTGTTGGCTTTTGCGTGCCTCTGAGTGTGTGCGTTAGATCAGTGCAGTGAGCGTGGGCAGTCCTAATGGGAGCTGTCGCTATGTGATGGATGAGAAGTCGTGTCACCAGTCTCTGTTGCCCGCTGTGGCCCAAGCAGGAGGCCCACACTTCCTTCTGCATAATTAAGAGCATTTGAGCAGCCATGGCTATTTTAATACAATTGTTCCTGCCATGCCTGAGTCAGCCATGATGTGCAGAATTTCAATATTCCACAAACCCTTCATTTTCATTCATTTGCAATAGGTAACAAAGAAAGACACAAGTGTAGGTATAGAGGAAATGTGTGAATGCCGCATCACTGTTGCAGTCATTTATAGTATGCAATAAACCCAGTGATGTAATGGGCAGGAATGCGACCCCCCTCCAGGAACACGATTTCTACTGATGGGGTCCACGGAATGATAGGGCTGAAAGGGTAAAATAAAATCATAGAGAAAAATAATAAAGTTAAAATGTACTGAATTTGACATTACTCATCTAACTATAGTTTTAGGGGTCTCTTTGTAGGTCCTGAGCATGAAAAAAGTTTGAAAACCCCTGCGATAAACAATGCCGTTTACTCTCAATTCTCATAGTTGACTCACTTCAACAGCTGACTCATCCCTTGAGGAAATGCAGGAAATGTGTTGTATATCTACTATCCATCTACCCTTCTAATCCTTACAAATGCACAATGAGGAGCTCTGCTTCCCACACATTATAACCTTCCCAACGCTTTACAACACCCACTGAAACATCCTCAATTACTTGGCACTCTTGAGCAATATACTATAGCCTACCATGGAAAAAAAGAGAACGTATTGAGCTTGGTGAATGCAAAGCAGTGTAAATGATTAGACCATCAAGAGTTCTGTTTTGACTTAGGCTGTTAACTGAAAAGGGGGGACTGTGTCTTTAAGAAATATAATGCAAATTGATACAAGTATTTAAGTACTTGCATATTTAGATTTGTGTAAAAAAAAAAAAAAAAATTACAACTTTCTAAACCCTGGCTGACATACATTATACAGGCTAAGGTTGACAATGAAGAGGTATAGTGAGTGGAGTAACTGAAAGAAGTCAAAAATAAACAAGTATAAATGGCCATGCAAGATTTAGGTGTCCCTATCAAAGGCCTTGTGTAAAGTCTCCAGTGTGCGGTAGGGTTACTGGTTATGCTAGTAATGGAAAAGTGCAGTGAACTCCGCGTCCATCTATGGTGCCGGCAGCAGCATTTCTGAAGTGAGTGGGCAGGATGGTGTGATTCACTCAGCCGGAGCCCCTCAGCTCTTGTGCTTTCTTCTATGGTAATGAGTAGTCAGGTCAGTGGGAGGGAACAGAGAGAAATAGCCCATTACCTTCAGTACGTCGCTGTGGGAGCAATGCCAGGTGTCACCTGGACATGTCGTGTGGTCGCTTTGAAAGATGTATATCGACTGCCTGTTGTTGAAGGCTGTTGTTGCTGACGTGGCTTTAGGTTTTCATTCTGCGGCCTTAAATAGTGTAAGATAACCTTTTATTGATTTTTAAAGTGTTGTATGAATCTGCCAGGCCTCAAGGCCTTTGGATGCAGTTTAAACGTGTAGTAGTAAGTGTTCGTCTCTGAGTTTCACTGTAAGAAGTTTACTCATCTTCTCATCACATTGTATTAATTTGTTAAGGCACAGTCACTTTAGCAAAATTTGGTGAAATTTTGCAGGTAAAAAAGGTCCATTGTCTATTGTCAATATTGTAGCGATGTATGAACGCAGAAGTGAGTTTCAACCCAAGCAACTTTCTGTTGGACAATATGGTGAATTTGTGCATGAAATCTTCCACCCTCATGCGAAATTCATGATTGTGTGAATTCTTACTGAAATTACTGTATTTCCAACACAATCTCACAGCAATTTGTCTGTATTTTTCAAGGTGGCTAATTTGTACGTATTCGTACAACCTCACTCTTTGTTTACACCCCAGTGATGAGTAAGTTTAGTGTTGTGTTTAGGGGTGGTCCTTCTTGATGACCTTTATGAAAATTCGTACAAATTCATATGTTTCAAATCGCACAAATTAGCCATCTCATAAAATACTTACGAATTACAGTGAGATTGGGTTTGTGTTTCACCTGCGAATATACACTAAACAGTGGTACATGTGACCACACCTTTAAATTGTGGCCACATTGTACTAATTCTTGGACATTTTGTAAGTGTTTTACGAGGTGGCTAATTCGTACGACTTCATGCAACCTCACTTGTACGTTTTCGTACGATTTGTTTAGACCCCACCCAGTGATAAGTAAGTTTAGGGGCAGGGTTAGGGGTGGTCTTTCCTGGTTACTGTTTTTGAAAATTCGTACAAATTCGTATGTTTCAAATCGCACAAATTAGCCACCTCATAAAATACTTATGAATTACAGTGAGATCGGGTTGGTATTTTACCTGCGAATATATACCAAACAGTGGTACATGTGACCACACCTTTAAATTGTGGCCACGTTGTACTAATTCTTGGACATTTTGTAAGTGTTTTATGAAGTGGCTAATTCGTACAACCTCACTCGTACGTTTTTGTATTATTTGTTTAGATCCCAATGACGGGTACGTTTAGGGACGAGGTTAGGGGTGGTCTTTCCTGGTCACTTTTTTTTAAAAATTGTACAAATTCATATGATTCAAATCTTACAAATTAGCCACATCATAAAATAGAGGGTAGGGTTGGTATTTCACCTGCGAAAATACACCAAACGGTGATAAATATGACCACACCTTTAAATTGTGGCCAGGTTGTACTAATTATTGGATGAGGGAACATAATAAATAAGTTGTGGGAATGAATACTTTATTCGTAGCCATGATATCTTCTTTTTACCCCATATGTCATTTGTGGAGCTCTCTAGTTTTCTTAAAAAAGTAAAAATTGTGGTTAAAGTGCATGTGGGACTTGGAATGGAAGTAAATGGGAACAATTTCAATGCAGAAATTCAGAAGTAAAGCTAATTTTATGAAATAACTTTCATTATTTCCTCTGTTAAAACTTGTTTTATTTAAGCTGTTAAGTTGTTCTTGGTAATTTAATGTTACCGTGGTAACAAAGTTGTAAAATTGGATGTAACTTTATCCGGAAAAGGTTAGTAAGCGTCAGGCAGTGGAATCTATATCCAGAGCATCGCTTAAGGACAGCAGCAACCTAGAACTTGACACTGACACATTCTAAGTGATACCTCAACCCTATTCAGGATGATTCATGAAGGGGTGTAAAATACCACAGTGACGCTGTACTATACCAATGCCATTGTGTTTCCCAGCCCTAGGGGAGATCACTTACCACTAGTGAATTCAGCCATAAAAATGCAGAGAGCTATTTGGCCCCTGAGACTGGCTCCCTGCGCAGGCAGGCGTAAGAGGAGTAGTAGCATGCTGCGTGTCAGAGCTTTAATGGAGGCCCCAGGGATCCACAATCTAGTCCATTAATGATTCACAAAGTCATGGAAAGCAAGCTTTCATAGACCTTAATGCCATTTCACTGGACTTGTCTACCGAAATCTAACTCTGAATTGGACAAAGTATCTTGCGTCTGTATCTTTTGAAGAAATCTCCTCTCTCTCCTGACAAGATTCAGAGAAAAAACTGTTCTTTGAAATGTCATAGAGGCCAGGAGATTTTGGTGATAGTATTTGCTTTGTAATGCCATCTATTCATATTTATATATACATAAAATAAAATAAAATTTGGGGATCAGTAAGATTTTTTTAAGCTTTTGAAAGGAGATTCTTATGTTCACCAAAGAATTTATTTGAACAAAAATACAGTAATTTTGTGAAATGGTATCACAATATAAAATAAATTTTATAATTTTAATAAATTTTAATCACTCTTTGAAGCTTATATAACATGTATGTGTGTGTTTATAGGATCTTTTTGATGTGTTAAGTACGGCCCTGGCTCCTGTTATGTCTGTATCTCAGAATCTCTCTTTCTTGTGTTTTCTTCTAGGGGAAATTTGTCCTCCTTCCCCTTCTTTCCTCTCCCACCCACCCCACTGTGTTTTGATGGCCCAGTTTGAGGATGCTTAGTCTTAGCTTCTTTCTTTCACACCATGACATAGTGGGAATCCTCTCCGCTGCGTTTGGGAGTTGTAGCACTGAGCATTTTGTGATATGAGAATCCTCTGTCTAGTGTTGGGGGTAAAGCATTACAAGTAATGTGAGATATGTAATCGGATTACTTTTTTTCAAGTAACTAGTAATGCATTACTTTTAATTTACAATAAAATATCTCAGTTACTTTCTTAAATAAGTAATGTAAGTTACTTTGTTTTCCCATGTGTTGACTGACAGCTCTCCTGTTCCCATGTTGAGAGAAATCGGGAGTAAGTATAGAGGCGTTGAGTGTGAACATGATGGTTATTGTAGTTCTAGACTAATATGAACATGCACAATCTCATCTCACTTGAAAAAAAAAACAGATTCAGTATTTCTCAAAATTAATAAAAACTACCAAAAATAGAACCTGTTTTTTTGTTATTTAAAAAACATAGCCCAGCCCAGGTGAAAAAAAGTAACGTAAAAGTAGCGTAACACTATTCATAAAAAGTAATTAAATTAGTTACCTTTTTAGGGACTGATGCAATATTGTAATGCATTACTATTAAAAGTAACTTTCCCCGACACTGCATCTGTCAACGTAGTTTAGCGACTTGGGAGTCTGTAATAGACACAGCATTCAGTTACACTCCAAAAAGAAAAATTAAAAACAGACCCAGTTTCAAATTAATTGCATATTGCACTGATTGATTAGACTGCCCTACATTGCTTGTTTATATGATGTGGAGCTCTGAGGAAGTGGTCTATGGTCTGATTTAGCCCTGAATGGTGCGGTGCTCGGGGCCGTGTGGACCCTCGGGTGTATGCAGATGGCTGTCTGGCTGTCTTTCACAGGATCAATGCACTTGAGGAACTGGAGTGTTGCGGATCGGCAACTCGAGATCTCACTGTGGCTTTGCCTCTCGGATGCCCTGCTCTTTCTCAGCTCTAATGAAAGCCACATCGCTCCTCAGAAGCTCATATTGCATTAGCTTGTTGCAGGAACCGCATTGAGTCGATAGAGGCTTTGTGTTTATTGTTTTCAGTGATTTGTGTTATTGGCACTACACTGTGAGATTGAGGAGATGTTCTCTGGTTTCAGTTCTCAAGTTTTTATACCTGCCTTTATTAAATTAGAACACTCCAGTGTGGAATTCATTTTATTATTTATTTTAAAAGCAATTTATTTAAGGGGCGTGTCTGCTGTGAGACTGCTGTGATTGGCTGACATCTTTGCATATGAAATAGCCAAGTATTACTCTCTCGAATACTTTTAGCACGTTTTTACTATTACAGCTCTCAAGATTAACTAATCGTGAAAAGTGTTGATTATTATGGCATTACATTTCGATCTATGGCATTATATTTAGATCGTGAAACACATTGCTGAAAATAAATAATCATATTCCTAGCATTAGGATCCTTTGAAAGCTAATCTCTCCTCATTATGTCACTAACACGCCAGTGGGTGGGGTTAACGTTGCAATGATGAAGTAGGCATTGATTTCTTCTGTGGAGGTGGCGTTTCACCTATCTATGTCGTTCGCTGGGCCTGGTGTCAATAAAAGCTTTTATTGGACTAACAAGAAAGTTTTCAGTTCTGAAACTTATAGGATATTCTTATAGTACAATCACCTCATATATCAAAAGCTTAAGGAAAAGTTGATTTCTCATTTAAATTAAATGATTTAAAACTTAGCTAAGTCATTTTCAAAATTTTTGCTTGAAAAGTGTGCTTGTGCTATCTTTCTTTAAAGTACAGTATATATATATATATATATATATATATATATATATATATATATATATATATATATATATATATATGCCACTTGGCTGGATATTTTATGATAAAATGCATTGAAACTTATTAAATACAGTAGTTTTTAAGGGTCCAAACACTTTTTGGGCCGTTGTACACACAAAAACACATGCTTCTTTTCTGTGTGTATGAATAACAATTATCCACTGACTGAGGTTTTAGACCCTAACTCTGTCTTATTAGTTCACTTTCAAATAAAGTTTTCCTGATAATTTACTCACCCTCATGTCATCCAAGATGTCCATGTCTTTCAAGATGTCCATGTCTTTCTTTCATCAGTCGAAAAGAAATTAAGGTTTTTGATAAAAACATTCCAGGATTTTTCTCCATATAGTGGACTTCAGTGGCCTCCAAACGTTTGAAGGTCAAAATTAGTTTCAGTGCAGCTTCAAAGGGCTTTAAACAATATCAGACGAGGAATCTTTTCTAGTGAAACAATCTATAATTTTCGAAAAAAATACAACTGTATATGCTTTATAAACATAAACGATTGCCTTGCACGTGCTTCCGCTGTCCGTATTCCGTATGTCCTACGCCTTCCCTATTCTACTTACGGAACGAACGCGGTGCCAGTTCTGTACTGTAATTTTGACCTTCAACCGTTTGGAGGCCATTGAAGTCCACTATAAGGAGAATAATCCTGGAATGTTTTCTTCAAAAACCTTAATTTCTTTTCGACTGAAGAAAGAAAGACACAAACATCTTGGATGACATGGGGGTGAGTAAATTATCAGGAAAATGTTATTTGAAAGTGGACTAATCATTTAAAGGGTTAAGGCTGACTACTTTCATTTTGAGCAAGAAACCTTCACCCTTGGTCAACAGAATTACAGCAAAGTGGGATGGTGATGTATTTAGTTTGAAATAGTTAATCTGGAGCTTTTATTTGCCTTTGTCAAGCTAAGCTATAGTGCCCCAGAGACCTTGAGATCAATACATGCTAAGCTAACTGCCTGATAAATGTGCTGACTGCTAAACTGTGTTTATCAACAAATAATGACTTTTCTTGCTGTGTGCCTTTTTATTAACTCTGACAAGTACAGCAAACCTATAGAATCTGCTTAATAAAATTGTGGTACAATCAATTTCAGTTCAGTCTGCTACATTAGCCACTGCCATCATTAGCTGCGTTTCCATACAAAGTTGCGAATTTAACTTGTGGGCAAAACTGGAATACCGCATAAAACACTTGCGAATAAAGCAGTGTGTGTGTTCTAGAGAACAAAATCATCACTTGCTGGGAAATTGGCGCAAAGTATCTGAAATAAAAATTAAAGTTGCTGCAATCAGAGAAGCCACTTTGGCTCTTTTGTCCTATATCACAAATGACTTGCGTCATGTTATCTTTCGTTTGGATGCTGGTGTTTGTGAACGCAATCATGTGCAACGCTTCTGGGAGGGAATTAAACCAAATCATTCTGATGACAGACTTTGGCTCAGGCATTTTAGAATAACTTGCAGATGTTGTGCGATGAAACTGATCTGCTGGTTAGCCCAGTTATCCAATCACATCCATTGCTGAGGCAAAGTGTTGTGCATAGATGGATTTATTCACTAAATGTGTTTCCATCGTAGTTTATGTGCATGTCTTAAATTTATCAGCCTCAATTGAGTGCATATGTTTTTTATGCACATTTTTAGAAAATATGCTCGTCTTGGCATTTTCCATCCATCCAAAAATAGGTGGATGGAATCCTGGCTATTCACATTGCCAGCAGCCAATCTACTAATGAAACTCCAAACAAAAAACCTCTGGACTGCAGCCACAAAAGCTCTTCTCAGTGATTCATACACACAAACATCTTTTATAACATGCCACCATGTTATAAAACAATGTTTTTTTCTGGAGAGTTAACCAGTGAGAGGGAAAACAGTGATATTATACAGTATATCAATGCCATTGATTTCAGAGTTGATGTATTTATTTGTGAAAGATGTTACATATGATGTTACTATATCTAGATGATGATATCAAAGTAATTTCCAGACAGTAGCGCTGATGGGCTTTTCTTGGGAGAAATAAAAAGAATTGTGATGGCAGTTAGTAAAGTGATAGTTAGCATTAGTTTTTCTGGTTCTGATGTGTGCTAATATTGTTTGCTCAATAATGAATCTCTAAAGATAAGCATATCTTCAGATTATTACCGAAAGCCTAGGATTTATCACGTGTGATGGAGTTAATAGAATCAAAGCATCGTTGTGTTGACAGGAACAGCAGGAACCTCTGAGCACTCTGCATATGTGGATGTTTAGTCCATCATTCTGAACAGAGCTGAAATACAAAATCAGGTTTAATCAGCAAATCTCCCTAACCTCCTTAATAAATCATTAGGATTTATTCCCTCTGTCTCACAATAACACAGATCCTGCAATTACAGATTGTTTGCAGGAAACGGGGAGATGAGGCTGGGGAGAGAGAAGAGGTTTTTGAAGTGACACTGAAGAAAGGAACTTATAGTAGTAAAAACACACACTTTTTAAAGGTTTGGGGTCAGTAAGATTTCTTAAGATTTGTAATTAATATTATTACTAGCATTATATTATTATTCTGCACAGATGCATTAAATAGATTTTTTATTTATTTATTTTTTTTTGTACATTTCCTTTTCAAAAAAATTTTGTTCTTTTGAATTTTCTTCATCATTAGTGGCTACTGTCACTTTAAGATCTGCCGCTGCTGCACATGACGTGGATCTCACACACGTCCCACTTTCTTGCAAATCTTTATTTTCGTTTATAAGGGTGTCACGATTTCGATTTTAAATCGAAATCGACCGAAATTAAGTCACAATCTCGAACTTCGAATTAATAAATGGAATCGTCGATGCTGCCGCGCCCCCATGTCGCGTCCGGTTGCTTGCCAAGCGGGAAAAAAAACACTGTCAGTCAACCTCCTTTAACAGCCACTCAAAAGATAGCATGGCAACTGCAGATGCAGGAGACCCATCATCGACAGAACTCGTCTCGAACCCCCTCCTCTTTCACTGAAGTCGCTGGTGTGGAAGTATTTTGGATTTCCAGTGAGTTATGTTGACAACGTTCGCGTTGTCGACAAAAAAAAAAAAAAAAAAAAAAAAATTTGCAAGCTATGCTTATGTGCGTGTACCATACGAGTTTGTCGTCTTGTAAACATGTGCACGCGGCAACACAAAGCTCACCTCCATTCATGTGCAGCAATGGAGAACACGAGGCTTTTATTTATTTTTATTTATTTGTTTATATGAAAATGTTGTACACTTCCCCATGTTAACAAACTTTCAAGTCTATCAAGTTTATAAATGACCAACTTATAAAAACAAATTTATAGCTGTCTTCGTAAAGAAATTCTCACTATGCAGCTTCGAGCCGCTGCTGTGACGCTGTACAAACGCTTCCATTGTGAATACTCGCGCGTCTCTGCTGCTGCAGTGACGGTGTAGTTACGCTCATGGGCTGCGCTGCGCTGCGCACGCGACGCTCACGCTTGCAGTGTGAAACAGGCGTTAGGAGTATTCATAGCCGCAGACATGCGACCTAACGCCTGTTTCACACATAATCCGTCTGCAGTGCGTGTGCGGTCCGTATGCAGTGCGTATGTGTTGCTGAAGCAGGAAGCGGCCATTGTGCTTTCACACAGCACACGTTTGCAGTGCGTAATGTTATATTCATTACGCTTATATATTTACAGTTGCTGGAGTAGTTTAGTACACGTAAACATGACACAAAGATTTGAAAACTTACTGTCGACACAAACAGCCGACGAAACTGCTTCCCATGCCTTTTCCTTCGCATTCAAATCTTTGTACAATACATTCTGCGGGTCATACAGAATTTTATGTTTTTCCACCTTAACGATAAGACGAGTGTCATCCATGTCACCTTGTTTTTGAATAGGTCCGCCTGTCACGTCATTGCCTGCTGGGATGCGAGTTTCCCTCCAACGGGGAAAAACATATCTGATCGCATTATGCAAGTAAACACTGTTCATTTTTTTTTTTTAAATAAAATAATTGTTTTGAAATGATACAACTGAACTGTGAAATTGAAATGTTTCCTTTTGGCATGAATATAACTTGTTGCTGGCATGAAATCATAAAAAAAAAAAAAAATTCTTTATGTAATGTACTAAATGTACAAAATAGTTTAAATGTGCATAATTTCTTTTTTTCTCTTTTTTTTTTTACAATTTCAGGTCAATCCATGCTCATTTTGCCCACACACAATCTGCTGTGCTGCACTTGCAGCACAGCAAAAATAGACTCGGTACGTAAACGATTGCTGCACTGCTGCAGACGCACCGCTCCTGGAACGCAATGACGGACCGCAACCGCGTGCAGTGTGAACGCTCTAATCCGTTAACATGGGTGCGTAAAAAAATACGCAACGCATACGCACTGCAGACGGATTATGTGTGAAACAGGCGTTATTCGGTGGTGGAAAACTCCAATCCCAAATAGAACGCATCTCACAGCTACGGTGATTATATTGCATAAAAGTCTAGTCTGAAAAATGGCATAGCAACCTGTGCTTTAAAAAAAATAAATGTAAAAATCGAGAATCGAATCGAACCGTGACCTTAGAATCGAAAATGTAATCGAATCGAGGATTTGGAGAATCGTGACACCCCTATTCGTTTAAGACTTTAACTCATTTTTAACTCATATTGTGTGTGTTATTGTTCTTTCAAGTGCGAAAGAGAACTCGATTCTGGCGCACGAATCGATACTGGCACACATCTTTCTGTGCGTTGTGTGTGTGTGTGTGTGTGTGTGAGTATGGAAGGCCAAAAGGTTCAAAAACTTTAATTTTAACACGTCAACAAAATGTAAAATATGTGTATTTCACATGTATTTCTTGCATATTTAATGCATATTTCACGTATTTAACGTGCTGATTTTTCACGTGCAAACAACACATATTTAACACTTGAAATAACTTTAAAGGTGCCATCGAATGAAAAATTGAATTTACCTCGGCATAGTTGAATAACAAGAGTTCAGTACATGGAAATGACATACAGTGAGTCTCAAACTCCATTGTTTCCTCCTTATGTAAATCTCATTTGTTTAAAAGACCTCCGAAGAACAGGCAAATCTCAACATAACACAGACTGTTACGTAACAGTCGGGATCATTAATATGTACGACCTCAATATTTGCATATGCCAGCTCATGATCAAGGCATTACACAAGGGCAAAACTTCTGGATGTGCACAGCTGAATCATCAGACTATATATCAGATATCATGATATTTTTTTAGTGATATTTTTAAATTGTCTTTCTAAATGTTTCATTAGCATGTTGCTAATGTACTGTTAAATGTGGTTAAAGTTACCATCGTTTCTTACTGTATTCACGGAGACAAGAGCCGTCGCTATTTTCATTTTCAAACACTTGCAGTCTGTATAATTCATATAACTTCATTCTTTATAAATCTCTCCAACAGTGTGTAATGTTAACTTTAGCCACGGAGCACTATCAATCTCATTCAGAATCAAATGTAAACATCCAAATAAATACAATACTCACAGGAATCGATGCATGCATGCAGCATGAATGACGAACACATTTTAAAGATCCATTTTGAGGGTTATTTTAGCTGTGTGAACTTTGTTTATGCTGGATAAGGCAGTCGAGAGCTCGGGAGCGGGGAGCACGAGATTTAAAGGGGCCGCAGCCTGAATCGGTGCATATATAATTATGGCTCAAAATAGGCAGTTAAAAAAAATAAATAAAAAAAATCTATGGGGTATTTCGAGCTGAAACTTCACATGCACATTCTGGGGACACCTTAGACTTATATTACATCATGTTAAAACTGGTTCTAGGTTTAAACTGGTTCACCTTTAAATATGCGTTAAATACATATATTTAACTTTATGCATTTAAATATGCATGAAATACACGTATTTAATGTGTTGTTGATGTTAAAATTCACTTGTTGGCCTTCAGTATGCGAGGACATTCACAGACAGTGCATTCTCAGCATTAACAGCATGATCATATATTGTAACGTTACACAGCTGAGGATAGTCACCAGGGATAAGTAATTTGCTCAAATATTTCCATGCCTAAAACTGAGTGACCATAAGCAGTATAGCAGTTTTCAAATTGCATGCTTCCAGAGAGTCCTGCATCAACTGAGAAACTGCCATCAGGGGCTTTCACACCGGAGGAACCTTTTCATAGAATCCTAGAATTGGCTGAAGTACCCGGATTTTGCCTTGTTCGCACCGCAGGAACTAGGAACGATTTTAGTTCTAGGGAACTAATCTAGCTCCTACTTCAGAGTAGGATCTAAACCAGCACTACAGGAACTATCAGTGATGTAAGTGTACGTTGATTGGTCAAACTCATGTCAAACTGAATTTTAAAAAAGCTGTGTAAATATATTTACTTCACAAACATGGAAAACAGCGATAACTGCATTTACCTGCTGTCTGCAGGGTTGAGATCTTTTCTCCGCCTCAATAATATGTAATACTGAAAGTTGTCATAGGAGATTTCGTCTCTTAGCTCCACTTTTTGCTCTTTCAGGTGCATAAATTATGCGTTTACATTCCATCTCCGTTATGAGTTTTCAGAATTTTCTTTTTCTTTTGAGTTCACAGCACTGACATATTTCAAGTAAACTGAACTATTTTATTGTTTTGAGTTGTATGAACTCATTTCTTTTAAACCCACGGCACACAACAAATACAGCTCCGATCACAGCATCCTCCATCCACCGGTTTTTAGCGTTTGTAAATGGAGCACTTAAAGACTCTTCAGAGTTCCTATTCCCAGTGCGAATGCAACCAGGAATATGGCCTGGGGGAGAAATTAGTTCTCCAGGAACTATCCTAGTGGCTAGTTCCATAACCGAGTTCCTAGAACTATTTGGTGCAAACGCCCCTATTGAGATGAATGGGGATGCTTTGAATAAAATTTAAATGCTTTAATGTAATGATTTTAATCGTGATGCAGTCCACACTGATGGCAAACATGAAACTGCCTCCCTCTTCTGCTCTTTGTAAGGTTGAAGGTGTGATGTTTCATTGACTAAAAGCACAGTTATTTCCAATACAGTCCTCTCATTATCCAAGAGCTGTGCAAGATAAATGATTTTGCCATTGTGTTATCTCTGGCTAAGTGGCTGCTTACACATTCACCCTGATGAACAGTGAGTGTTGTCCAGCCATCTCAGTTAGATGATGAATGGGCTCCCCGAATTTTTGTGTGCTGCTCTCTCCACCGTGTAAAAAGAAGGGCTTGGACAGTGTGCATTTGCTCCGTTATTTGTGTACTGGGGAAGTGGAATTATTCAAAGCCTCTTTATGTGGCTTTAATGGCTAACTCGGGAGGCAGTGTAAGTGAAAAGGAGAACATAAATCTCCCATAACAATTGATGAATAATTCTCAATCATAGTCGCTATAGCTCTGCACATTTAGTTCGATAGAAATGTGCACGTGTGTTACAGGCTTGAGCGTGTTTGCCGGTTTTAGCCTTAGTCTAGTAAGCAGGCATGCCATAATGGATTATGGGCCTTCAGTTGGGAACCTGCTTAGAAGTGACAGGGGTTAGTGCTCTCCCATAGTCCTTTGGGCCTTTGTCTGAATGCTGACATGCAACTCACCCTGAGCAATGTGAATATTACTGTCCACATTTTGCCAAAGACTCAACCCCAGGTTCTTCTGTCAGGCCTTTACCACTTCACCAAGTAATGGCCTGTCTGATTGAAGGTAAATGTTGAAAGAATTGAAGAAAAATATCAGCGTGCCTTCGGCAAATCTAGGGATATGATATGAATGTAACAAGATTTTAATTAGCAGATCCTGGTATATACAGGGGATTTAAGTAACATGAAAGAGGCATGGAGTATATGTCATACCTTTTAACAACCTAAACATTTTTAATTTAATATATAATTTAATTTAATTTAATTTAATAATTTGATTTTATTTATTTATTTTATAATTTATTTAATTTAATTTTATAATTTAATTTATGTATTTTATTTTATTTTATAATTTAATTTAGTTTATTTTATAATTTATTTTATAATTAAATTCTAAAATATAAAAAATGAATTTTATTTAATTTATTATTTTATTACCTTAATTTAATCTTATTTATAATTTAATTTATTTTATAATTTATTTAATTTTGTAATTTATTTAACTTTACAATTTAATTTATTTTATAATTTATTTAATTTTATATTTAAATTAGATTATAAAATGAATTTAATTTAATTCAATTATCATATATTATATCACATATCATAATATTAAATATCATATAATAATAATTATTATTATATTAATTTATTTTAAGCTAATTTAACTTATAATAATAATATTAATAATTATCTAATAATAATAATAATGATTGATAATAATAATAATAATAAAGATTCACCTTATCTGCTCGCTGAGATCTCTGCTCTCTTTGCATCTCTGCAGGGGGGGTCTGACCTGTTCGCAAATAGGGTCACCTCTTTCTCTTTTTTTGTCCCCTTTGGCAGTCTCATTGGGTTCCAGCAGTCCTGCGTGAAGGCTTTATGTTATACAGCTAT
Source organism: Chanodichthys erythropterus (assembly GCF_024489055.1). Lineage (NCBI taxonomy): Eukaryota > Metazoa > Chordata > Actinopteri > Cypriniformes > Xenocyprididae > Chanodichthys > Chanodichthys erythropterus. The sequence goes on along the minus strand of NC_090227.1, from coordinate 38,734,720 downwards.
CCAGCCGTCTCTAGACACCCACAGAATGTTCTATTTGGCATCAGGCAGACGCATGCGCTCATGGTCCACTGCCCTCCATCTGCTCGTTTATCTGAAAATAGAACCATAAAGTTTTCTACTGAAAAATGTCATAATTGTTACACAGAGAACTTGCGATGAGAATTGGAATGTGTTTTTGATTATCTTTGTGAGATATAGAATATATTATCAGCTATCAGCCTCTTCAGTGTTTGTTTTCCCTATCTGTATATATGCATGTGTGTGTGTGTGTGTGTGAGTGAGTGAGTGAGTGAGTGAGTGAGTGAGTGAGTGAGTGAGTGAAAGACACTCTTAAGTGCTGGGGTCACACAGCCAGATGGTCACTCCACTCAGGCATCGCTACTGAATGACTCTTCCCATGTCTGTTGCTCCTTCTAAAACACTTTTCCAAGAGTAAACAAACCAGCATGAGTCTCTTTTGCCCTTCCCCTAGCCTTTTTTTCCTTGAGCTACACAGAAATAACATTAACAAGTTCCAAATAGTGTTATTATGTCAGAAACGGCTCCTGTGTAATAGCATTCATGAACTACTGTATGAAATGGCATTCAAAGCTGATAAAAATGCTGTATTTTGTGTTTGACCTTTATATTTTTCTCTTTTCATACTCAACACAAGGGCCTGAAATGCTCAATTTGGCTGAATATGTTGCTTATCTGTTGGCTGACCTCATTATGTGAGCATCATTAAAGGCTTTCCAGAGGTTTTATGATTGAGAGGTACAGCACACACCCTGCTTGCCTGTGAAGATGCTGAGTGACCGTTCACCTTAGTTCTTTCTGTCACTAGTGTTTCCATCCACCTATTTTTATGCAGAAAAACTAAAAACAATTATGGAAATGCAAAAATGTGCATGAATTCTAAAAAACTTGTGCTTAATTGAGCCAACAGTTTTATCTGATAAGAAGACATGCACATAAACTATGATGCATAGTGAGTTTGCCTCAACAGTGGATGTGATTGGATAACTGGACTAACCAGCAGATCAGTGTCATCGCACAGCATCTCAAATGTTGTTTTAGTTATTCTGAAATGCCTGAGCCAGATTCTGTCATCAGAATGATTTGGTTTAATTCCCTCCCAGAAGCATCTCACATGATTGCGTTCACAAACACCAGCATCCAAACGAAAGGTAATGACAGTGTTTATTGCGTTTCGTCTGCATGCTCTGAGACACAAGTCAGCAAAAGATTGCAACAGTTTGCATTTTTATTACAGATATTTTGCACCAATTTCCCAGGAAGTGACGATTTTGTTCTCTTGACCACATGGGATGGAAACGCTGCTTTATTTGCAAATGTTTCATGTCATATTCCAATTTTGCGCACAAGTTAAATTCGCAACTTCGGATGTTAAACAGCTATTGACTATGTTTATGAACAGATTCTCGTGCATCTGAATAAGTTTATTATTTTTAACAGATTCTTTAAGATCTACACCACCATTCAGATCTGCTATCATTCAGACTGTGTTCAGGTTGCATGATTCACAGAGGGAACTGTCGAGTTAAAAGAGCAACATGAGATCTCAAAGAAATGCAAGTTTAACTTTGAATTTCAAAGTAGAGTTTCATTCCTATGATTCTCATTGAGCAGCTTTAATACAATTACTGTACGTGTAGTGTGTCCCAAGCTCAGCATAACACAATGATTTGTCTATAGGCTGCATATGGCTTGCCAAGGTCTTACAGTAAGTCTCAATCCAGAATAAATCACTCATGCCTGAAGACTTGCTACTGAGTGTGAATTGTCTTGATTTGCACTTCAAACTCTGATTGCGTACAATTACTGATATTGCAAAAGCAATGATAAAAAAACTGTGATATTGTTTGTTTGAGGGGAAAATAGATTCTGAATGCAAATGAGTGTGATATTAGAGGTGGGCTGAGAGAGAAAAAGTGACTTCGGGTTTATGGAATTTAATTTCTTTTCCCAGCTCATTTTCTCTAGTTAAGAAGAACTGTTGAACCGTTTGAGATAATGAGCTCATAACTGCAGTTTAGACTGATATAGTGGGGTCTAAAAGTCTATAACTATGAAAAACATTGTAGAATTTGTGCGGCATTACAAATTACCTATTAAGTGTAACAAAATAACAATGAAGTGGATTATCCATGTACTGTTGGTAAACTATTGACTTTCTCATCTCTTTCTCAGGTTTCTGCAGTCTTAATAGCTTTGAAAAGTCAATGAGTGATACATTTAAAAAGTCATGGAATAAATGTCTCTAATTTTGCTCTAGCTTACATAAAGTATTATCTAACCGATTAAATATTGTAGAGCAAATTTGCTGCTGACATCAGTCTATCTGTTGTGGGTTTTATTGGAGACATTTGTTCACTAATAATAATGATAAATTCTTATATCAAGTAATTTGGCTTGGTACCTGGCTGGCATACAAATAGAAATGAATCCCAGCAAAGCAGTCCCTGAAATTATTTCTGAAAATCCTATAATGAATGAATAGAAAAGGTCATTGAAAAGAAATGTAAATTCCAAGAGTCTCTCTGCATTCATATTGAATATACAGAATGTTATCAGTAATTAAAATCCCATGCTTTCCATCTCAGCCTTCAGTTCACTAAATTTGAATTTTATTTGGCTGGTCTTCTTCAGTTCTTCCACCTATTTATTTAGTCCAAAAATAAACCACATACCCAGACAAATAATAAACTTCTGCTCTATTGATCGTTTGTTATTCTCTTTGTCTTTCAGAGGGATGCCAAAGGCCAGTATTTGTTCGACCTCATTTGCCACCATCTAAACCTGCTGGAGAAGGACTATTTTGGCATTAGATATGTCGATCCGGATAAACAACGGGTGAGTATCCCACCATGTGGCTTGTGCCGAACAGTCCAAGGTCAACGGTAATGCGGAGCACCAATTCATCATTTCTGCATTCATGCCAACAGCTTTTTATTATGGTAGGGCTGCATCTGTCAGGATACTCAAAGTGACTTTCTTTTCTTAGAGCGTATTGGTCGTGACGTCTAATAAGTGATGAATTAATGTGTGTTGAGAGTGGGCTGTGTCAGTATTGATCCTGCACGGGTCAGACTGACTCTCAGGGTCATTGTGCAGTAATCAGGGAGTGTCACAGAAAGAGACAGAACTGATGATTGATGGAATGAACCTTCTAGAAGGACAAGTTTGAAAACTGTAAATCATGTGAGGCCAGGCCCTTTTGTAGCTCAGATTAATATTTTTTTGCTTTAAAGGGACAGTTCACACAAACATAAAGCATTTTCTAATTATTTACTTACCGTTGTGTTGTTACAATCAGGTGTAACATACTTAATTCTACATGTAAATAAGTTGGGCTAACTCAAAAAAATTGAGGTAATGAGTTTTGAGTTTGTAGTACTCATGCATGTCAATTGCTCCTAACTTGAAGTACTGAGTTAGTTAACTCACACATTTTGATAGCATTTAACATAATCCCAGCCCAGTTTCAGTTAAACTTAAGTTAGTGTAAATGAGAAGAAAATGAGTTCATACAACTCAAAACAATAACATAGTTCAATTTACTTGAAATATGTCAGTGCTGTGAACTCAAAAGAACAAGAAAGTTCTGAATACTCATAACAGTTAATTTAACTGAACTAATTTGATTTAATTTAAGTTTTTCCTACTCAAACCAATTAAGTATTTTGAGCGCTAGAATTTACCGTGCTTATTGTAGTAAGCACTTGAACCTACCCCATGTAGTTACTTTATATTATTCAGTACTTTCTTAAGTACACTGTAAGTACATTGAAAGAGCGCATACTGTAAAATGAATAGGGGTTGAAGCGCTGAATGAGTTTATATACTCGTGACATATACAAATTTTTTCAGAAGCCATATGAAAGTTTGTGTGTGTAACACCGATTGATTCAGAAATAACGGAAAATAGGATCCAAGTGCAGTACACTGAGTTTATTAACAAAATAACAAAAGAAAATCCAAGCACAGGGAAACATAGGCAAAATGAAGTAAATTCAAACAAGGGGAGAAAACCGAACTGCACACAACACATGCAATACCTCCATCAATGACAACACCAGACACTTAACAAATGAAACACTGGGGAAAAAATACAAACTGACTACAAAAAAACTACAAACTGACTACAAAATGCCACACAGGACAGGAAGTAATGTCCCTACAACACACAAGGAAAACGTGCACACGATTTACTAATTCGTTCCCTCGATTTATACATCATGCTCATGATTTAGCAAATCAAGGGAACAAATTATACTAAACTGTGCGCACGATTTATAAATCGAGGGAACAAATTTAGTAAATCGTGTGCACGATTTAGCCTACTATTTTTTCCTGCATGTCATGTGTGGGGCTCCATGCAAATTATATGCTGAAAATCTATTACATTACACATACATAATATAATCTGATTACTTTTTGTTTACTTTTAGATAACTTTTGACCTAACTCATTTATGTATTGATGCTTACGAAGCCCCGCACATGACATGCAAGAAAAAAATTAAATTGTGCACACGATTTAGTAATTAGTTCCCTCGATTTACTAATTCGCGTGCATGATTTAGTAATTCTTTTGCTCGATTTACAAATTCATTTACTAATTACATGTGCATGATTTATAAATCGAAGGAATGAAATAGGAAATCGTGCGCATGTTTTAGTAAATAGAGGGAACGAAATAGTAAATTGTGCACGTTTTAGTAAACCGAGGGAACAAAATAGTCAATCGTGCAAACGTTTTAGTAAATCGAGGGAAAAAATAGTAAATCGTAGGCACGTTTTAGTAAATCGAGGGAAAAAAATAGTAAATCGTGTGCACGTTTTAGTAAATCGAGGGAAAAAATAGTAAATCGTGTGCACGTTTTAGTAAATCGAGGGAAAAAAATAGTAAATCGTTCACATGTTTTAGTAAATCGAGGGGAAAAAATAGTAAATAGTGTGCACGTTTTAGTAAATCGAGGGAAAAAAATAGTAAATCGTTCACATGTTTTAGTAAATAGAAGGAACGAAATAGTAAATTGTGCACGTTTTAGTAAATCGAGGGAACAAAATAGTAAATCGTGCACACTTTTTAGTAAATCGAGGGAAAAAAATACTAAATCGTGTGCACGTTTTAGTAAATAGAGGGAAAAAAATAGTAAATCGTGTGCACATTTTAGTAAATAGAGGGAACGAAATAGTAAATTGTGCACGTTTTAGTAAATTGAAGGAACAAAACAGTAAATTGTGTGCACATTTTAGTAAATCGAGGGAAAAAAACAGTAAATCGTGTGCATGTTTTAGTAAATCGAGGGAAAAAAAATTTAAATCGGGTGCACGTTTTAGTAAATCGAGGGAAAAAATAGTAAACCGTGCACATGTTTTAGTAAATCGAGGGAACAAAATAGTAAATTGTGCACGTTTTAGTAAATCGAGGGAACAAATTAGTAAATCGTGTGCACAATTTAGTAAATTGAGAAAACGATTTAGCCTACTGTTCTTTTCCTGAATGTCATGTCTGGGGCTCCGTAGATGCTTGCTTCCTCCACAGAATAAAACAATAATAAAGGTAATTGCGACTTGTAGTCTCGCAATTCTGCAATTATATCTAAACTCGGAATTTGAAATATAAAGTCAGAATTGTGAGATAAAAACATCTTTTTATTCCATGGCTTTCATATTTATATCCTATTTAAATCAATGTGATAATTGTGCCATAGTGATATAAAAATACAAAGAAAAAACATATGTTGAAAAATTGGTATCAACAACATTAATTGCATTAAACATTACATTACAACAGGGTTGTAGCAAGTTGATGCAAAGGTAATAATTCATTTAACCAATTTATTTAAAATAAAAACAAATCAAAATAAAACAAAAAAGATTCAATATTTAATTTGTTATGCTGTGTGGCCTCTGACCTGTGTAATTCCACAAAACTGTTTTAGAAAGGAAAATTTAAAAGATAAAAAATAATTAGTGAAAATCAATGAATTATGAATAATTGAATGCCATTTTGTGAATATTATATATTTAATTTTTGAAATCTGTTTACATAATCCAGATTACATATAATCAGTTACTACCCAGCACTGAGTACATTTTTATTATTATTATTTTTTAATATATATATTTCTATTTAACTTTAATTTATTATTTAAGTTTTAGTTTTACTTAACAATAACAGCACTGCTTCAAATGTTAAAACAAACATTTTTATATTACCAAAATATTAATGGTTTAAATATTTGTAATATATAATAATATTTATTTTAAATGTTAATTTTAAAATTATCTAATTTTATAAAAGTGTAAAAAAAAAAAAATCTAACTAAACATTCTGCATAGCTCCCTGTAAGGAAATCCTGTTGAATCTTTTGAATTAGAGATCTGTTCTGATCTGTGTCCGCTAAATGCAAACCTGACAGTGTACAGGATTTACATACACGAGTTTCTTCATATCTGTCTCTTTTTCACTGACCCCCTTTGGGAGCCTCTCGCATTGAGTGACATAAATAATAATGAGGGCATCTATCTGATGCTAGTCTGCTGTAGACGACACAATGGAGCGACATTAGGATCTGCTCAGTGCTCACAATTCCCTTTACAACATTCCTAGTTGGCAAAATATGCCAGAGATTAGCGGACAATCCAGAATACGATAATGTGGCATGGGGAAAAAAAGCTTTCAGATCACTATAATCTGAAATCGAATTCCAATAGCCTGATGCTATTTCTAGACATTAGCCTACTGGCACTAAGACCCAACTATACTTTCTTTCTCAAATCCAATGGCTCGGTTTGGCTGATTCGGCGTATCTGGGGCTGCACACAATAGCAGTGATAGAATCTCAGCATGACGTCGAAGTTGTGCTAATGTTTTGCTCCGGAGAAGAGAGAAATTAGATGAAATGATTAATATATCTACCCTTCCCCCATCTCACACTCATCCTGATATAAAATCTCTGTACATCTACCCACACTGACCACCTGCTCCTGTGTAATTATGTGTTAGATGAAATATAGATGTAATATGTGTGTGTACATGTATTCTGTCAAAACCTGTGCGTGTGTGTGTGTGTGGAATTAAACTGTCTTCTGTTGTTTTAGCACTGGCTGGAGTTCACCAAGTCAATTTCTAAGCAGATGAAATGTAAGTATCATCAGTCAGATCTTATTTATAGTGTGCTAGATTATATAAAGGAGCAATTATGAACAGCATCACTATAGTGACTGTAATTGAGCATGCTAATGGGATTCATGGGCACTACACATTTACAAATGGTGTGTTCTTAAATAGGAGCTGTCATTTGATGGGTGGTGACCTTAAACTGGCCATGAAATATGACAGACACTTAAGGCCCGTTCACACCAAGAATGATAACTATTACGATAACTATGTAAGCGTCCACACCAATGCACAATAATGTTCTGTTTATTAGAAGCTCTTTAAATGCTCAAGGTGAATTCTGATTGGCTGCCAGTGTTTTTATTGTATGTCAGCTTGGAAAAATCAATTGTTATTTCAGTAATATTGTTTCTCTGTGTTGTTATCGCTATAGTTGTGGTGTAGACTTGGTAATTCTTGTACATTGGGGTGATTGAACTAAAACTGTTCTTGGTGTGAACGTTCTTTACTCATCATTCACTTTGTATCGTTCTGATTTTTGTCATCCTCGAAGCAAGATACATTTACTTGAGAAGCGTTGTTTTTACAGACAGAGTTATACTTATAAATACTGAAAATATCTTTTAAAGGTGCCATAGAACGTCTTTTTATAAGATGTAATATAAGTCTAAGGTGTCCCCTGAATGTGTCTGTGAAGTTTCAGCTCAAAATACCCCATAGATTTTTTTAAATTAATTTTTTTAACTGCCTATTTTGGGGCATCATTAAATATGAGCCGATTTAGGCTGCGGCCCCTTTAAATGCTCACGTTCCCCACCCACGGAGCTCGCGCTTGCCTTAAACAGTGCATGTACAAAGTGGATCTTTACAAAGTGTTCGTCATGCAACATGTCTTATCGCGTAAGTACAGTATTTATTTGGATGTTAACATTTGATTCTGAACGAGTTTGATAGTGCTCCGTGGCTAAATCGCTCCATCTGCCATTTTTCGCTATTGTTCTTACTTGCTTACCTAGTCTGATGATTCAGCTGTGCACAGATCCAGACGTTAAAACTGGCTGCCCTTGTGTAATGCCTTGATCATGGGCTCGCATATGCAAATATTGGGGGCGTACATATTAATGATCCCAACTGTTACGTAACAGTCGGTGTTATGTTGAGATTCGCCTGTTCTTCGGAGGTCTTTTAAACAAATGAGATTTATATAAGAAGGAGGAAACAATGGAGTTTGAGACTCACTGTATGTCATTTCCATGTACTGAACTCTTGTTATTCAACTATGCCGAGGTAAATTCAATTTTCAATTCGATGGCACTTTTAATATTTTTAGCCCAGCAGCAGATTGTTTCCTCATGTTTAAATTAAAATTCCCTTAAAATTGTATTAGATTCATGTTTAAAACCTGGATATATTCTCTGAAAACAAGAATATTGCACATTCATATATATTGCAAAATTGCTTAATATTTAATGCAGTTTTGCTTTTTAAGTAAACTTGTTTTTAAATGTGTTTAGATGTTTTTACTGGCAAGACTAAAATACTGATTAAGACAGTGGATCTCAACCCCCATTGACCAACACAAATACACAAAGATGTTTCCAGTATTGAACTTTTTGTTCATATATTTAATTAATCAACATTTGCATTTTGTGATTTTGTATTCCAAAGATGTATGTCATTTAATAAAACAATAGAATATAAAAATAAAAATAAAAATGATTATATTATTGTAATATATTGATAATAATTTATTAATTTAAATATTTCTCAAATATTAAGTTTGCTGAGGCCCCCTTGCGGGCCCTGGGCCTCTTGTTGAGAACCACTGGATTAAGGTAATATTTTGTTGAGTGTGGTTGTTAACCTTATATTTTAGTTTTGAAATGTTTGTTTTCTCTACACAGCGCAACCTCCGTTCACCATGTGTCTGCGGGTCAAGTTCTACCCACCAGATCCTGCTGCTCTAAAGGAGGAGATCACCAGGTATGAGCTGCTACAATGAAAGGATTCTGCTTTTTGCGTTCAGTACTTATGTCACATGATTAAACGGCACCTGCTTACAGAGCTGGCTCAGTTTCAAGCATAAAATATCCCTTCAAATGTAGGCTTGAAGCTCTGCTTTGATTAAGTGTTGCAAACAAAATGGCAGCAGATGTTTGGCAGCACCATAAAGCCTTTCGACTTTGCTTTGCTGGTGGTGCTTTGAGACAGTGCGCTTTTTTATGCCCAACATGGTCAGTTTGCTATAGAGCACTGCAGTGATGATGTATTTTTGGATGTTAGCATCCAGTGTTGGGGGTAAGGCATTACAAGTAATGCGAGTTATGTAATCGGATTACTTTTTCAAGTAACTAGTAAAATAATGCATTACTTTTACATTTACAAGTAAATATCGGAGTTACTTTTCAAATAAGTGACACAAGTTCCTTTGTTTTCTCACCTGCAAACTTTCACTTTCAAAATAATTAAATGTTAAATTACACAAATATACTTTATGTATTTAATCTCACTTTATTAACCAATGTCTTTGCTGCTGACCTTCTATGATCCAATTCAACCTTACTAATAAGCTAAAATAAATCTGGATAAACATCACATTTGTGTTTCATTCTTTCGTTTTATTACTGAAGTTAGAGTTCAATCCAGAATGGCAGCACAGCTGAAAGGTTTGTTTGAGCTGCGCCCTCTACTGTACAGGCGTGAATTTGCATTTCCTTCAGTTTGAGACTTATTCATTTCACTTTTGGTGTGAAAAGGCCTTTACATTTTGCCCCCCAAATTTTTTTTTTTTTTACATAAAAACTAACACAATTAGTTACTTTTTAAGGGAGTAACTCAACATTGTAATGCATTTATTTTAAAAGTAACCTACCCCAACACTGTTAAGATCACTCTGGTTCCCTCAACAAAACCCCAAAAGGATTTTTCTTTTTGGATTATTGCAGAAAATGAGAAAAGTTTATGATGCTGACAGACACAGTGGATGTGGTGTCCTGCACTCTTTTATTGTAGGATCCCAGATCCCACTTTGCATCTTCAAAGCTTCTGTGCCTTTAAAATTGAACAAACTGAGTGCTTCTTGTCAGATTTTCAGACATTATATAGTATGTGAGTGCTGCTAAGTAACTTCCTGAGATTGCTCATAGAAATAGAAAGGATCTTCACTCTAAACATGTGCAGGTGCCTAAACCCCTCTGTTCCTCTCAAGAGTGAGCAGTTTCTCTGTCACTGCTGTATGGTCGGTGACTCTTAACAGATTCCTCTGAATGATACATGATTAGCCTCTAGCTAGCAAAGTCTTGGCTGGCATCACAGTGTCTCTCTCCACCTCTTTCATATCCTCTCGATCAGTCTGCAATGAGGTCACCCAGAAATCCACACACTCGACCTGAAAAAGATCTTATGATACTGTGTGCTTCTTAGAACCTAACGAGGGCCGCTTTATTGACATTGTGCATGTATAAGAGACAGACATCAAATACTTCTGGGAAGTTGACATACTGGCACTCACAGTGTGGTATGTGATGGATTTTATGTGTATTTCAGGTATAGATTGATGTGTGGAGTGGGGGGAGACTGTTTACCGTACTGTGAAATGAAATGCTTGGGGAACACAAAGTAATAATTCACACTGAAATGAGGAGAAGTGGGAAAGAGACATGAAACAAGAGGATGAACACAGAGAGAGGCAGGTAGAGAAAATGAGCCGAAAGACTAATGAGCGGCATGGCTGAGAAATAGAGGGATTATCTGAAAGAAAAGGACATCGTTCAGAGTTTATGGAGGAATTAGCACATTCCCTGTGAGAAAAAGAAATGTATCCATCCCAGGCAAAGATGTGTGGGAGAAAAAAAGTGATTCTGTCTCTTTGCACTTTCTTCTGCCGCTCATAATTTCACAGTAAAACCATTCGGAGAGTTTTTCGGTGTTTAGAAATTCTCAGGTTCTCAACATTCACAAACTTGTCATTAAAGCTGCATCCTAGCAACTGGTTACCATGACAGACGCACATAGCAATGCGGCACATGCTCCATTGTTTCTTTGACATCACATCACGCATTATAAGTTGTCATGTGTCTCTAAATGATGATAAAAATGTGTTTTTATATTATATGTAAATATGTATTTAATAGTATATACTGTATTTTAAGTATAGATTATTTTCAACCAACATACAGTCAGCACGTAAGTGCACATTAAAGGGATAGTTCACCCAAAAATGAAAATTTGATGTTTATCTGCTTACCCCCAGCACATCCAAGATGTAGGTGACTTTGTTTCTTCAGTAGAACACAAATGATGATTTTTAACTCCAACCGTTGCCGTCTGTCAGTCAAATAATGCTAGTGGATGGGAACTTCTACTATAAGAGTAAATAAAACTTGCATAGACAAATCCAAATGAAACCCTGCGGCTCGTGATGACACATTGATGTCCTAATACACGAAACGATCGGTTTGTGCGAGAAACCGAACAGTATTTATATAATTTTTTACCTCTAAAACACCACTATGTCCAACCGCGTTCAGCATTCGCTTAGTGAGGTCATAGTGGTGTATTAGAGGTAAAAAATGATATAAATACTGTTCGGTTTCTCTCACAAACCGATCGTTTCGTGTATTAGGACATCAATGTGTCATCACGAGCCGCAGGGTTTAATTTGGATTTGTCTAAGCAAGTTTTATTTACTCTTATAGTAGAAGTTCCCATCCACTCGCATTATTTGACTGACAGACGGCAACGGTTGGAGTTAAAAATCATCATTTGTGTTCTACTGAAGAAACAAAGTCACCTACATTTTGGATGCTCTGGGGGTAAGCAGATAAACATCAAATTTTCATTTTTGGGTGAACTATCCCTTTAAAGGTACAATATGCACTTTTCGCCACTAGAGGTCACTTATTCAAAACAAAGGAGTAGCTTGATGACGCCTTGATTTTGCAGAATCATGGGAGGTGTTGTCTTCATGTCTACAGCCAGTGGAAAAGAATCTGACAGGACTCGGGGAGAAATCATATTCGTGGATGAGCTGATGTATTAAAGATTTATTAACAGTACTGTATTATGAAGCAGCTAGATCGATATTAGGCATGGTAAAACATGGTACTCGCTGTAAATCAAGGAAATGAGATTTAAACAAAAAGACTCACTGTGTTCAGCTATATAACATTATTAGTTTTCTGTTTGAATGTATCCAAACAGTTGCTCACCTGTCTAATAAAATGCAAAATATATTAAAGCGTCTTTGGAGTTTCCATGGTTCTACAAAATAAAACCGGAAATTGAGGGTACCGTGGTATGATGTCATTGACACGGTCCATGTCCTGGTTAAAATTGCTTATTTCTCTGGATTGAAACATTCTTGTAATCATTTGGGATAATGTAAGTACACAAGTCAACAAAATATATAACATTGTTCTAGTGGTTTTTGGATATTTTAATTAAAAAAATTAATCGTACAGTTTTGGGAAACGATGTCTATTTTTTTATGTTTGTATTAGTAATGCGTATCGACTTCCTCTATTTGTTGGATTATTGGAAAATATATGGCTAGAGTGCATATTCCACAGAGCAAAAACAAGCATCTCAGCCCAATACTTTGCCATTTAGCTGCTCCTATATTTGGCCTGTCCTTCTCTAGAACCAAATGACACTGACACGTCGAGTGTGTTTCCATAAATGGCAGGTTAGGGATAAAAAAAGGAAGCCGATATGTAGGCCAGAAATTGACTGGTGGCTACAGAAAATGCCATTTTGCTGCTGTCACCTAGAGAGAATTCAGGGAACATAATTGCATTTTTAGCTCCTATGGCCTCTTAAGTGAAAAGCTATTAGCTCTAGCTGGGCTGGCCTACTTTGAGAAGTTAAAGACAAGCATGTCGCTCTTTACTCGTGGGACACTTGTTGCACTGAAGGTGAGAAGAGCCAAGTACCAGATTGGGACTGGATTGATTTATGAATAGAAAATGTGACATTGGTGCTTCAGACATCACAAGGAAGCTCGGTAGCACTTTACAAGGTAGATGTTGCAGTGGTTATGTTTGGGGTAGGGTTAAGGGATGTAGAATAAGGTCATGCAGAATAAGGCATTATAAGTACTAATTAAAAGCCAATATTCTTGTAATATACATGCTAATAAGCAACTAGTTAACAGTGAATATGTGTTCCCCAATCTAAAGTATTACCGGAAGCTCTTGTCTTAAACAATCATATAAATATATTTTGAATTTACTCTTTCCATTCCATTGAAATCTAGTCCATGAGCTCTGGATGCATAATTATATAAAGTAGCATCTGTGTTTGTAACATTATATGGCTGTGAGACAGATGTTAGGACCAGAGAGACAGACATCTGGGTGTGTTGTCTCTTTTTTTCCCCCAACTCAACAGCTTTTGACTCAGCGGTTTGCTTTAGGACATCTCTTCCCAAAACAACAATCCCGTTCTCAATTCAATCCCTGCTCTGCAAACAGAAAGCTCATTTTAACCAAATCAAAAAGAATATTTAGCATGTTTTGAGAGAGTGTTAAATCCACATACCTTTTTTTTTTTGTCTCCTACTGTGAAACGTTTCATGTTGCACATCTGTGTCCTTCATTACAGACAAATGGTGTAAGATTTAACCTTTAATGAATCATTCACATAATCAAACACAAATGTTCATGTTAATGGAATAAATGAGGTCTTTTCTCTCACTGTTTGGCTTCATGTGCTCACTCCATAACCTGTTTGCAGGTATCTCGTCTTCCTGCAGATCAAAAGAGATCTGTACCACGGTCGTCTCCTCTGCAAAACATCTGACGCGGCCTTACTGGCAGCTTACATCTTACAAGGTAAAGTAGAAGGAAATGTGACCCTAGAATTTAAAACCTAATACAAAAGCTGTGTGATGATCAATTTTACATAAATTAATACTAAATATATATAATATATATATATATATAAATATATAATATAATAAATAATATTCAGCAAAGATGCATTAAATTGATCAAAAGTGACAGTAAAGACTTTTACATTGTTACAATTTCTGTTTCAAATAAATGTTATTTTAAGCTCTCTATTCATCAAAGAGTCCTGAAAAAAAGTATAATGCTTCTATAGAAATATTAAGCAGCACAACTGTTTTCAACATTGATAATAATCATAAATGTTTCTTGAGCAGCAAATCAGCATATTAGAATGAATTCTGAAGGATCATGTGACTGGAGTAATGATGCTGAAAATTCAGCTTTGCCGTCGCAGGATAAAATTACATTTTAAAATATATTAATATAGAAAATATACATTTATCTTAAATTGTAATGTTTTAGAATTGAACTGTTTTTACTCTATTTGTGATCAAATAAATGCAACTTTGATTACCATAAGATACTTCTATAAAACTTAAAAACTCATACCAACCCCAAACTTTACAATGGTAGAGTATACTATACTGTACTTTTATGCATTTCTAAGGTCGAAAAAGTAGGGGTCAATTCAAGTAAGCTCGAATTCACCCTATAATGACTTTTTTATTATTACATAATTAACATATATTTATTTCCAATAGGGATGCACCAGTGTATGCAATCAAAATGGGGAGGAAACATGTGTCAGACTGCAACTCATACTGTGTGTGAAGAAAATGACTCTTGTGGTGAATTTATGGCTGTCAAAATTTATGGGTTAATAAAAGAGCGACATTAAAGCAGACTCTATTTGACCCTATACCTGCCTCTCATTTCAAAGGAGGATGCACCCTTCAAAATGAGACGCAGTGTATGAATTGCCTGTGGTTCAAGCCAGGGTTGCCAGGTCTGTGGTTTTTCCCTACACCAAGCGTTATTTGTAGCGTGCCTCCCATCCAGTAATAGCAAATAGCTTTTTGCTTTATTGCTTATGATAAGAAACAGTCTCAGCTTTCAAATTCAAACAATAAATGGTGCTTTGATGCTCCTAAATGTGACACAACAGAGTGCCTCAGTTCAAGCGGCAGCATGGAGTGCAAGTCTTTTCTTCCACGTTAATACAATTTATAACACAAAAACATGCATGAACATTAGAAAGTATGTTGAAAGATACAGTAAAACTTACTGAAATGTATCATGTCTCATGTACTTGCTCAGTCAGTGTTTCAAATGTGGAAAGACATTTAATTGAGTTGTATACAAACATATCAGCTTTTATTTGAGTGTAATAATTGAATAGCAGTTGAATATAATATTTTGGGCTGTTTTGTTAATTTGAACCTCTAATATTATAGTAATGTACCAAATGAGAGGGTTCCCTGTTTAGTTTACAGCATTATTTGGGAGAGATGTTTTCTCCTTATAAGAAAATCAAACTATTGGAATCAGCAGATATTATTCTGAATATCTTATCGGCTGAGAAATTTAGTATCAGTGCATCACTAATTTCTAATATAAAATACTGGAATCTTAGGAAAAAGAAAACTGGCTCACTTTTTTTTCTTGAAGTGTCAACATTACTTTTCAAGACCAGAATAAATTATTTTAAATATTTTACCTCGCAGGTACTTGGGGTATTTGGTCATAGTAGTCTACAGAGATTGAGGTTTAGTCACATGAGAAGGAAAAATAGCGGCTTAGCGGTCGGGATGTACGGTAATGTTCTTTGACAGGTTGATCAGGGGCATGTTTTAGACGACTGTTGAATTAAAGATGCACTATTCCATCTCAGAGCAATGGTCAGGACTCAGAGAGGCTTATGGGTACCAATTTAAGGCATATAAGCTGCGAATGCTCTGTGCACCAAAACCATTTTTGAGAGAATGAGTTTGTGGAGTCGCTAATTAATATTAACACTACAAAATCCCTTGTCATTTGAGGTGTAACATAAAGCTTACATAATAACGTGTTGTAACTGTCCATCATTTATTTGTTTGCCAAACGACTGTAATTCTCTTCAGATCTATGCCAGTTATGTAGGGTTTTGGGCAAACAGATTCACAGCAGCTTTGGCTCCTACACTCTGTTCTTATGCATCGTCATCATTGTTCCACGTTCTCACTGGTTTGCTGGCATATGGGGGATTTTCATAGTATATTCTCTATAAGAAAATGTATCTTATATGAAAAGCGTTGCACTCAGCAGCATACCCAGTTAAAGAAGTCAACGCTCACCACTGGTACCAAATGCAGAAGCAAACAGCATATAAAAAATGTTCTTACTATATGCAAATCTAGAAAACTCCTGTGAAGAACATATGGCTCCCAACACTTCCTCTCACAGGGCATGTTCATTAAGATAACACTTTAACTTAGCATGGCCATATGTGAGCTAGAAAGCACGGTTGCATGATGAAAGATTGATTTACGTGTCTGCTTCACTGCTGAGGTTGGACACTATGACTGGTTGCATGATGAAAGATTGATTTTATGACTACTTTGCAGCTGAGATTGGAGACTACGACCCAGGAAAGCATCCAGAGGGCTACAGCTCCAAGTTCCAGTTCTTCCCGAAGCACTCAGAGAAACTGGAAAGAAGGATTGCAGAGATCCACAAGACAGAGTTAATGTACGTGTAACCTTTCCCCTCCTTTTTTATGTATGGCTTAGGAATTATGGAAAAGTCTCTTTTCTCTTGTGTGTTTCTGTGCTTCACTGTTGAGGGTGATGATGTGTACGGAGCCCCGCTCAGGACATGCAGAAAAAAAAAGTAAATCGTGAGATTTATAAATTGTGCACACCATTTACTATTACCTTCCCTTGATTTGCTAAATCGTGTGCATGATTTACTTTTTTGTTCCCTCGCTTCGCAATATCATGCACACGATTTACTATTTCGTTCCCTCGCTTTGCTATATCGTGCACACAATTTACTATTACCTTCCCTTGATTTGCTAAATCGCGTGCACCATTTACTATTCCGTTCCCTCGATTTGCTATATCGTGCGCATGATTTACTATTCCGTTCCCTCTATTTGCTATATTGTGCGCATGATTTACTATTACCTTCCCTTGATTTGCTAAAACGTGCGTACCATTTACTATTCCGTTCCCTCGATTTGCTATATCGTGCACACCATTTACTATTACCTTCCCTTGATTTGCTAAAACGTGCGTAACATTTACTATTCCATTCCCTCGATTTGCTATATCGTGCGCACAATTTACTATTTCGTCACCTCACTTCGCTATATCGTGCGCATGATTTACTATAACCTTCCCTTGATTTGCTAAATCGCGTGCACCATTTACTAATTCGTTCCATCGATTTGCTATATCGTGCGCATGATTTACTATTTCGTTCCCTCGCTTCGCTATATCGTGCACATGATTTACTATTACTTTCCCTTGATTTGCTAAAACGTGTGTACCATTTACTATTCCATTCCCTCGATTTGCTATATCGTGCGCACCATTTACTAATTAGTTCCCTCAATTTGCTATATCGTGCACACCATTTACTATTCCATTCCCTCGATTTGCTAGATCATGCACACCATTTACTAATTCAATCCCTCGATTTGCTATATCGTGCGCACAATTTACTATTTCGTTCCCTCTATTTGCTATATTGTGCGTACCATTTACTATTCCGTTCCCTCGATTTGCTATATCGTGCGCATGATTTACTATTCCGTTCCCTCGATTTGCTATATTGTGCGCATGATTTACTATTACCTTCCCTTGATTTGCTAAAACATGCGTACCATTTACTATTCCGTTCCCTCGATTTGCTATATCGTGCGCACCATTTACTATTACCTTCCATTGATTTGCTAAAACGTGCGTACCATTTACTATTCCATTCCCTCGATTTGCTATATCGTGCGCACCATTTACTAATTAGTTCCCTCAATTTGCTACATCGTGCACACTATTTACTATTCCATTCCCTCGATTTGCTAGATCATGCACACAATTTACTATTTCGTTACCTCACTTCGCTATATCGTGCGCATGATTTACTATTCCATTCCCTCGATTTGCTAGATCATGCACACCATTTACTAATTCAATCCCTCGATTTGCTATATCGTGCGCACAATTTACTATTTCGTTACCTCACTTCGCTATATCGTGCGCATGATTTACTATAACCTTCCCTTGATTTGCTAAATCGCTCGCACCATTTACTAATTCGTTCCATCGATTTGCTATATCGTGCGCATGATTTACTATTTCGTTCCCTCGCTTCGCTATATCGTGCGCATGATTTACTATTACCTTCCCTTGATTTGCTAAAACGTGCGCACCATTTACTATTCCATTCCCTCGATTTGCTAGATCATGCACACCATTTACTAATTCAATCCCTCGATTTGCTATATCGTGCGCATGATTTACTATTTCGTTCCCTCTATTTGCTATATTGTGCGTACCATTTACTATTCCGTTCCCTCGATTTGCTATATCGTGCGCACAATTTACTATTTCGTTCCCTTACTTCACTATATCGTGCGCATGATTTACTATAACCTTCCCTTGATTTGCTAAATCGCGTGCACCATTTACTAATTCGTTCCATCGATTTGCTATATCATGCGCATGATTTACTATTTCGTTCCCTCGCTTCGCTATATCGTGCGCATGATTTACTATTACCTTCCCTTGATTTGCTAAAACGTGCGCAGAATTTACTATTCCGTTCCCTCTATTTGCTATATTGTGCGTACCATTTACTATTCCATTCCCTCTATTTGCTATATTGTGCGTACCATTTACTATTCCGTTCCCTCGATTTGCTATATCGTGCGCACAATTTACTATTCCGTTCCCTCTATTTGCTATATTGTGCGTACCATTTACTATTCCGTTCCCTCTATTTGCTATATTGTGCGTACCATTTACTATTCCGTTCCCTCGATTTGCTATATCGTGCGCACAATTTACTATTCCGTTCCCTCGATTTGCTATATTGTGCGTACCATTTACTATTCCGTTCCCTCGATTTGCTATATCGTGCGCATGATTTACTATTCCGTTCCTTCGATTTGCTATATCGTGCGCATGATTTACTATTACCTTCCCTTGATTTGCTAAAACGTGCATACCATTTACTATTCCGTTCCCTCGATTTGCTATATCGTGCGCACCATTTACTAATTAGTTCCCTCAATTTGCTATATCGTGCGCACCATTTACTAATTCAATCCCTCCATTTGCTATATCGTGCGCACAATTTACTATTTCGTTCCCTCACTTCGCTATATCGTGCGCATGATTTACTATAACCTTCCCTTGATTTGCTAAAACGTGCGCACAATTTATTATTCCGTTCCCTCGATTTGCTATATCTTGCGCACCATTTACTAATTAGTTCCCTTAATTTGCTATATCGTGCGTACCATTTACTATTCCGTTCCTGCGATTTGCTATATCGTGCGCATGATTTACTATTTCTTTCCCTCGCTTCGCTATATCATGCACATGATTTACTATTCCGTTCCCCCGCTTCGCTATATGGTGCACACCATTTACTAATTCATTCCCTCGATTTATAAATCTTGCACATGATTTAGCAAAACAAGTAAACAAATTAATAATTTGTGCACACCATCTAGCCTTCTATTTTTTTCCTGCATGTCATGTGCGGGGCTCTGTAGATTGGGGTTATTGACTGCTAACAGATTTTCTATACCACATCAATAACACTTTACAATAGGGTTCAATTCGTTAACATTGGCATTTGGTGACTAATATTTTTTATGTCATTTGTGCCAATTGTTATCTATTGTGGTCTATTTAATGCATCCTTACTGAATAAAAGTATTTTTTTAATCTTATTGACCCTAATTTTTTAAATGGTATTGTATGCAGAAATTAACATTAACCTTGTTTAATAAATGCTTTAAAATTTTTGTTCACCAATACATTTTTAAATTATAATGCATAGTAAATATATTTTTAAATGCCTTTATCCATTGATGGATGAACCAGTGAACTAGACATAAAGACTTGTTTAGTTGACCTTGTGTGCACACTACAGTACTTTGAGGTGGTGAAATTGTCTCTTTTTATGGTTGTCTCTTTGTATCTTTGCATCATAAACACATGCATTCACACATTCACTCACACCATATGTCTAGAGTAAAGCCCTCAGTATTGTAGATCAGATCTGTTGACTCTTTACTGTGGCACAAAGCCGTAGGCCATTGCTGAGCTAACAGCACTTTCTCTCCACCGATACATGAACAAGACCAATTAGCTCACCGAGTGCACTTGCTGATAAACTGCCTAACAATCATGAGTTTAGTGATGGATTTAATTAGTTTAGTTAGTCTATTAATTAGTTACCGGTTTGTAATGTGTGTTTAGAAGCTGTTGAATATTCAAATATGTGCAGCAAATGAACATAAAGTGTTTTGACTGCTATATTTTGGAAGTTATGGTCCATCCCACCAAACTAGATGATCCACCAAACAGGAGCATGATTACTGCTGCCCTCTGGTGGTGTGACTATGATGAGAGACACTTCATCAGTCTTAATATGGAAATTATGTTGGGATTTGGGAATATAGAGCAAAGATGTCTGTTTAGATCTTCAGAATGATCCAGTAAGTCAGTCCTGATGTCTGTAAATAATCGCTTTCTCACAATGCTAAGGGTCACTTTTCTTCTCTGGTTTGTATTGAAATACAAGGCTGGCGGTCTTGTTGCATTAGGGTCTTGAATGTTGAATGGCCGGTGCTGAATAAAACATGAATCGGTAAGAGGTTTCCTGGAGTGATGATACTTGAACTGTCTGGTCGGTTTGGTTTTGCTTTCTATTTAGTGGCTGCTAATCGATGTCGTTCTAGTGTAAAGTGTCAAAATAGATGTGTTTATTATTCACATTCACATCAACATTATGTTTCTGGACAGATTTTTTTTTTTTTTTTTTTTTTACATTGCAATGACTTTCTACTCTCCAGGATATGTACAAAACCACTAAGACTGTGGATTCAATCCAATACCAATGGCACCAAGTATTAAATTAATTATAATGAATAAATTTACAATTTGTAAATAAGTATACATTATGTTCATTTCATTAAGTATACTTAAGTAAAGTTCAAGTATATTTTAATCATACTTTATGTAGTAAGTATACTAATATCAATGTACTAGTAGTATACTTGGAAGTGTACTATTTCAGTACTACTTGGTACTAAATTGTCCCACTTTTTGTGTATAAAAGTATACATTTGAGTATATTTTAAGTGTAACAGTAGTAAACTTGTTTACTATGTTTTTCATTTGTACTGCAACTATACTACAAATGAACTTACAGATATGCTGATAGTTTACTAGTCATATACTTGTAGCACATTTTTTAGTTTATGAAAGTACACTTTGAAGTATACTCAGTAAATACTAGTTTAGTAGTTTTATACTGCATGTACCCAGGTGAAAAAAAGTACATTTCTCTAATGCACTTAAAGTGCTCTATTTTCGTGCACTAATTTTCTACTTAATATACTAAAAATTCTTCTTTAGTACTACTTAAGATCATCTAAGTGTACTCAACTGTGCTTTTTTCAGACACCGTGAAATATGAACTAAAATGTGCTTTTAATATACTATCTCTGTATTTAAAAAATATATTTAGATACCACTTATAATACATTTGAACCCATAGTGTACTACAAGTAGTAACTAAATACATTTTTTAAATACAGAGATAGTATATTAAAAGCACATTTTAATTCATATTTCTTGGTGTCTCAAAATAGCACAGTTGAGTACACTTAGATGTTCTTAAGATTATCTTAAGTAGTACTAAAGAAGAATTTTTAGTATATTAAGTAGAAAATTAGTGCATGAAAATAGAGCACTTTAAGTACATTAGAGAAATGTATTTTTATTCACCTGGGTATACTTGTTTATCATACTTATAGTTTACCATTTACTTTATGTATACTAGTTCCTATTTAGGTATTAATTGTTATACTTGAAACAAACCTTTAACTGTACTTTAAGTAGATTTGAAGTATGTACACTACCAGTGGACTACTATATGTTTATAAGACAGCATGTAAAACTATGTGAAAAAAGTATTTAATAGGCTACTCAATCAAAAGAGTAAACACAACTACAAGCCAAGTATACTTAGAATACTTAATTATGCTTTTAAGTATATCTCATTCAAAAGACTGAGCCAAAGTATAGGCAAAATATACTTAGGCTTTTCTGTCAGTATAAGTCAAGTGTACTTACCCAAGTGTAAGTATATTTTTAAGTATATTTCTGACATAAAAAGTAGAGGTGTATACTAATAGCACACTATTTTGTAAGGGGTGCTGTAATCGGTGACTCTGATGTGCTGTTGAATGACACAGATTGTGTTTTAATGTGTCGTTTTGCAGAGGTCAAACTCCAGAGACAGCTGAGCTGAAGTTCCTGCAGAAAGCACAAATGCTTGAAACATACGGCGTGGATCCTCATCCGTGCAAGGTTAGATGGCTCTTTTTTTAGCTTGCATACAAAAGTTACCAAGGACCCTTTCATAATGCCAGAATGTTTATGAAACACAGAAAGTCTCTAGAAGCCATAAGTCAGTCAGTGTGATTTCAACTTCATATAAAAAAAGTTTCCTTGCTTAATTCCCGGTGATGTACTTCACTACCCACAATCCTGAAGAAAGATTTTTTTTTTTTTTGACTCCTGTTGAGAAACAACTAATGTCAGTTTAATCTCAACAGTGAAATGCCAAAACTACCCATTTACAAAGTAAGCCTGACACTAAACGTATGAAGGCTCTGTTGTTTATGATCACTTGCTGTACTGTCCTATATTGAGTCTTCCTACTCAATGTCTGCTTGTAAAGAAACGAAGATGACGTGGTTCTCCTCTGTCGCTGTTCATCACAGGATGTATCTGGGAACCCGGCTTTCCTAGCCTTCACTCCGTTCGGTTTTGTCGTGCTTCAAGGGAACAAGAGAGTCCATTTCCTCAAATGGTGAGTGACTAATACTCGCCTCTTTTCCCTACTGAACTTCTATTGACGTCTTCGGGGCTGAGTAAACACAGACTTGCATACACACATGCATTGTGAAGCTGAAAATAATGAGTCATTCTCGCCTAGCGACAGGCTCTGGGTATACAAGTCACAGCTGGTTTTATTATATTGTATTATACGTTCCCAGCCAAAAGGGCCCGACCATCTGCCTCTTTCTTAGCCGTTAGAGCAGACAGGTGTCCAATTATCCTTCACCAGCTCTCCATCCAGAGGGCATGTTTAAAGTCATCTCGCCACAACAAGTCTGTGAGGTCTGGCCATAGGAAGAGAAAAGCATAAAATACTGAACCATTGTGTCCTTTGTCTCAGTGTCTCTGGGTGTTGTTTTATGTGGTTCAGTCTGTAGAGAATGTATACTTCACAATTAAAGCAAGAGTGAAAAAAAAGTGCAGACTTTATGTGTTCTGTGTGTTTATTTGTGAGGAAAAAGTGCAGGAACAGAATATTACAGTTTATAGTGTGTCTTGTTCATTTGAATTAATTAAGATGAGCTCAAATAATGTTACTTTCATTTGTGTAATTTCATGCTTTTGTGTTGAACTTTTTTTTTTTTTACTGTAACATTGTTGTCTGTGTAGTTTATATATTTATTTCATGACTTCACCTGTCCATTCAGCCTTGACGGTTAATAGTAAACGAACTTGCTGTCCGTGGAGGAGGCTCGAACCCGAAGCTTGGCATCGAGCTCCGAGTTAACCCCCCCCCTACGGAACTGCGCGTAGGAGGAGAGAGAGAATTAGAGGAGGAGGATGAGGGTTGCCGGAAAAATTTGTCAATGGGATGACGCGGTGTTTGCAGCTTATATAGTACGCACATAATGCTGATTGACAAGACTGAATGTTTAGACTCCTCCCGAACCTACGTTTGGAACTTCATATATTATATATATATTATATACTGTATATGTATTTGTGTGTGTGTGTATAATACACTACAATACAACATATATTTAAATTTTATAAAATGTATGTGATATATATACAATATAATTGATTATATACATTTATACACTGATAATTATGTATGTTTTACTGTAATGTCATTTTCTGAGGTTTATGTATGTGTGTAGATAGACAGACAGACAGACAGACAGACAGACAGATAGATAGATAGATAGATAGATAGATAGATAGATAGATTAGACAGACAGACAGACAGACAGACAGACAGACAGACAGACAGACAGATAGATAGATAGATAGATAGATAGATAGATAGATAGATAGATAGATAGATAGATAGATAGATAGATAGATAGATAGATAGATAGATAGATAGATAGATAGATGATAGATAGATAGATAGATAGATAGATAGATAGATAGATAGATAGATAGATAGATAGATTAGACAGACAGACAGACAGACAGACAGACAGACAGACAGACAGACAGACAGATAGATAGATAGATAGATAGATAGATAGATAGATAGATAGATAGATAGATAGATAGACGGACAGACAGACAGACAGACAGACAGACAGACAGACAGACAGACAGACAGATTAGACAGACAGACAGACAGACAGACAGACAGACAGACAGACAGACAGACAGATAGATAGATAGATAGATAGATAGATAGATAGATAGATAGATAGATAGATATAGATAGATAGATAGATAGATTAGACAGACAGACAGACAGACAGACAGATAGATAGATAGATAGATAGATAGATAGATAGATAGATAGTTAGATAGTTAGATAGATAGATAGTTAGATAGACAGACAGACACATAGATAGATAGATAGACAGACAGACAGACAGACAGACAGATAGATAGATAGATAGATAGATAGATGGACAGACAGACAGACAGACAGACAGACAGACAGACAGACAGACAGACAGACAGACAGACAGACAGATAGATTAGACAGACAGACAGACAGACAGACAGACAGACAGACAGATAGATAGATAGATAGATAGATAGATAGATAGATAGATTAGACAGACAGACAGACAGACAGACAGATAGATAGAAAGATAGATAGATAGATAGTTAGATAGTTAGATAGATAGTTAGATAGACAGACAGACACATAGATAGATAGATAGACAGACAGACAGACAGATAGACAGATAGATAGATAGATAGATAGACAGACAGACAGACAGACAGACAGACAGACAGACAGATAGATAGATAGATAGATAGATAGATAGATAGATAGATAGACAGACAGACAGACAGACAGATAGATAGATAGATAGATAGATAGATAGATTAGACAGACAGACAGACAGACAGACAGACAGACAGACAGACAGACAGACAGACAGACAGACAGATAGATAGATAGATAGATAGATAGATAGATAGATAGATAGATAGTTAGATAGTTAGATAGATAAATTAGATAGACAGACAGACACATAGATAGACAGACAGACAGACAGACAGATAGATAGACAGACAGACAGACAGACAGACAGACAGACAGACAGACAGACAGACAGACAGACAGACAGATAGATAGATAGATAGATAGATAGATAGATAGATAGATAGATAGATAGATAGATAGATTAGACAGACAGACAGACAGACAGACAGACAGACAGACAGACAGACAGATAGATAGATAGATAGATAGATAGATAGATAGATAGATAGATAGATAGATAGATAGATAGATAGATAGATAGATTAGATAGATTAGATAGACAGACAGACACATAGATAGATAGACAGACAGACAGACAGATAGATAGATAGATAGATAGATAGATAGATAGATAGATAGACAGACAGACAGATAGATAGATAGATAGATAGATAGATAGATAGATAGATAGATAGACAGACAGACAGACAGACAGACAGACAGACAGACAGATAGATAGATAGATAGATAGATAGATAGATAGATAGATAGATAGATAGAAACTAGTTGTCAAATTAACTTTTATGAGTATTTAGCACTTTCTTTTTCTTTCAAGTTCATAGAATTTATATATTTTAAGTAAACTGAACTGTTTCATTGTTTTGAGTTTTATGAACTCATTTCCTTTAATTTAGATTAACTTTAACAGAAGTTTAACTGAAAATGGGCTGGGATTCCCAGCAAGCTTTGCCCATGGCACTCGAAACGAGAGAGTAAATGCTAAAATGAAGTGTTTTCTGTGCAAGATAAATGGTAAGGGAGATTTAGTAGTGATTAATGTTTTGTTATGCTAATTTAGAAGAGTTTCTGTGAATATGGATTTTTGGAGAGTTACCATCATGGTGACAAGTAGTTCCTACGGCTTGGTTAGAGAGCAGTATGTTAAATGGTTGATATTGCTGCACTTATTCAGCAAGTGTTATACCATAATATTGCTAACATGTTGACAAATTAGCAAGTTAGCATTTTCTGTATTATATAGTTATAGTTGGCTAAGCTTCCATTAATAAAAACGTTTATATTGAGATTACATGATAATTTTAAGTTAAATATATATAAATATATATATATATATATATATATATATATATATATCTATATATATATATATGTATTAGTTTACTCAAATATTTCAAATTAAGAACAAATAAAATGTTTGATCACAAAATAAGTTTTGCTTACTTAACCTATTGCCTCAATTTCTTTGAGTTTTGCCAACTTATTCAGGTTTACAGTGAGATAGATACATGGCCAATACACACAAACACAAACGTATGCATGAAATTAATAGTTACATAATATACTAATTTATAACTACATATAATATTTACATTTTATAAAATGTATATATTGTGTATATTGTAATACCTCTATGTGTTCTTCCACCTGAACAGGAATGAGGTGACCAAACTGAAGTTTGAGGGAAAGACATTCCATATATATGCAAATCAGAAGGAGGTGAGAACATTAATTATGCTAACATTGGTGAAGTCGAAGATAATTACAATACCAAATTGTCTTATGATAATGACACAATGCGTGAAACTTTAATAATTCCCTTCGACGGCAGTGCTGTGTCAGTGCACTTTTAATGACTTATTGTTATGCACAGGACAAAAAGATCATCTTGACATACTTTGCACCAACTCCAGAGGCCTGCAAGCACCTTTGGAAGTGCGGTGTTGAAAATCAAGCTTTCTACAAGTGAGTTTCTGCACTCCTCCTTTCATCGAGACACATACATTTGTTGGGTTAGACAGGTGAGATGCTTCTGAAAGGGCAACTGCACAATAAACGAGTTCCAGAAATATTTTGTCACTTTTTGGCTCTTCCAAATTGCTTTCCTTTTCCCAGAGCATATTTGAGACTGGTAAATAAGCTGACTAATAACTAATAATGCAAGACACTTCTGCAAGCGTCGTCTCGACAGTTGCTTCAAGATACCATCACTGTTTTTTACCTCACGGGTCAACTAATGGAGCAGCCACGTGCTGAGAATGACCTTTACTGTGCGAGCAATGAGAGATGCGTTCTGCTAGCTCCTCCAGAGGGATGTCCGTGCCCATTTCAGTCACAGTCGATTGTACGTGTCCTTGCCCACGCCATGGGAAGTGTTTAAAGCGACCTGCAGCTCAAGGCAGACCGCAGTGTCACGGATGAGCAGGCCAGGTTTCTAAAAGGAGAGCCCAAAACTGCTGTTTTGTCTTTGTGTTTTATGATGAACGATTTTGGCTAACTGAGGTGACATCTTTGGAACAAGAGTCTGATTCAGCACTCATTATGAAATGTGGGAAAGCTCAATTTAGGAGAAGGGAATGGTGTAATCACTGATTTGGCAAGGTGCCTTATCAAAACTGAATCTACGTTGTATTCCAAGTCTGAATTCATTCCACTGGGGGAAAGAGAAATGTGTAGCTGTAGTTCAGGTCCCCTAGAGAAGTGGAATTTGTGGCAAGTGAAGGCAGATGATAATTGAAAAGTGGGTTTTATGATTCACATAAAGGCCCTCTTTGGGGAAGGAGATTCCACACCTGCTGATGAAAAGCCTGAATCAAATGTTCAGCAGAGACTGTCTGAGTCAGAATACTTTCAGTTTCAGTCACTGAGGGTTAGATGCAAGATATGTGCTAGTCATTGGAGTTGGTAGTTTGACATAATTTATGACTGTTTTAAATTATATACTTATAAGTATTTACTTATTGTATTATTATTTAATTTATTATTTGTATTATTTAAAAAAAAAAAAACATTTCATTTCTCAAATACAACTGAATGCAATTGAAAAGTAATAAATCCCATTTAAATTTTAATTTTTGATTGGAAGTTGATGAATGAAGTAAAATTATCCATAACAAATGATAAATGTAAACAGTGTTGGGTAAGTTGCTCTAATAAAATAGTAATTAATTACTAGCTACCTATTACATCTTCAACAGTGCAATTAGATTACTAATTACTCTTTCTAAAATGTATTGGATTACTAAATCCCATATCAACCTCATCCAGTTGAACAATACTTTTAATTCTTTCAAATAAACAATATACAATTGCATAAATTAGTCTTTAACTTTGTAAAGGGAGAAGGTTACATTAAAAATATAAATTTTAGCATTAAATGTTAATGTTAAATCCACTGTTGCTTTATAGACTATATAGTATTTAATGCAATTACATCAGAGGTAACTATAAAGAAATGACAGAAAGAAATAAGATTAATCCCTTACTTTACTTTTTCATGGGAAAATAAAATTACAGTAATTAGATTACTTAGTAATTAATTACTGTATTTAGATTATATATTTATTAATTACACCCAACACTGAATGTAAAGCTTTTTTTATTTTATTTTATCTGATGCCAGTCAGATTTATGTAACTTATTAGATAAAAAGAAGACTTTAAATTAAAATTAATATTGGAAAGAAATTCTGAATTTTTATTGGATGAGTCATATTTGAAGTCATACTGTTGCTAATACATACTTGTGTGCTCAGATTAATTTAATTTTATTTAATTTTATTATTTTAATGTGGCAAGTTTCATAATTTCATTCATAAATAATTAATGTAGCAAATAATAATCTAACATAGTATAACAGGTATCGAAAAATATGTTTTCACAAATGTATATGTTTATGTATGTATAATACATATTTTGACATATGTCTCATATATGAAATAATTGTGCTCACATGGAGTAAAAACATAAATGCACATATATGCACAGTCATTTATGAAACATTATCTATATATATATATATATATATATATATATCTATATATATATATATAATATATATATATGTGTGTGTGTGTGTGTGTGTGTGTGTGTGTGTGTGTGTGGGTGGGGGTGTGTGTGTGTGTACAAAATACAAGACAATACATATTTTTGACAAATGTCTCATATATGAAATATCCATATATATAATATATGCTCATATAGAGTGAAAAAATATATTTGTACATATAGTACATTTCTGTATGGGCTTCATCCACAACTGTAAATATAGATTTATAAGATGTAGGTAAAAAGTGCATTTAAGAAAGGATCTTAGAATGTTTGAAAATATCTGAATACATCAATGTCATATTTTTGTGAAAAGAGATAAAAGAGAAATTCTCTTTAATTCAGAACATGCAGCTTAGAAATAGAGTTGTGCTAGCCTTTCTGTTTTGCAAAATGTGTTTTGTTGTGCATGTTCAGAGTCGAATCATTTCTCTCTGCCCCTCCTCAGGTTGGAGAAGTCGAGCCAGGTTCGTACGGTGTCCAGCAGTAACCTGTTCTTCAAGGGGAGTCGTTTCCGCTACAGGTAAGTGTGGACAGACAGACACAGCACGGGCCACTGCCGGTGAACCGCCACAGCCTCAGGGGTCCCTGCTCCAAAAACAGCCTGCTGTCCTCGTCACGGTCACGTAGAGGTGACCGCTTTGGAGCCGATGCACCACAACCTGCTGCGGATGGAGCTGTTCACACAGGCCACCTTTAAACACAAGTGTTTACTTATTAACAGCGATTGTAACAGATGAATGGAGCCATCGGGGCAATTAAACAAACAGCACGATCAATTATTATAGTGGGCTCTCAGGCTCAAACACTTAATTAGGAAATTGATAACAGTTATTTGCTCACGCCTATGTAAGGAGACAGGCAGGATTTTAAGGCAAGGACTCCGCTGGGAGTTTTTGGTTAAAGGGAAGTAGTTCAAGCAGAGATTGAGTTAAGAGAGGGGACTCAATAAGGTTAATCTAATTCCTGAGCTTCATGGACTCTAGTAGCAGTGGTCACCATCCCTCACAGTCACAGGGATCACAGTTCCCACCAAAATGCCAGCTGTTTGAATGTGACTGGAAACCGTTGCTATTTTATCCTCAGTGGTTGAGCTGTTTTCTTTTGGTTGATTTTAATAGATGAAGCTGAAACAGTCTCAAAAAAGTCTCAGCCAGGGTGTGAAATTAACACCCACCAACAACTGTATATGCAGGTGCTTTTTGCACAGTGGCAGGTAGTTTTGCTCATCTGCCAGCTACTGTGGTGAGTGTCCTGTAACATATTTTCAGTCAGGGAATATTAGCATGTTTGTGCATCTTATATTGACGATATTTGCTATTGAAGATATTATATTATATTATATTATATTATATTATATTATATTATATTATATTATATTATATTATATTATATTATATTATATTATATTATATTATATTATATTATATTATATTTAGTGCTGTCAATTAGCATGTTAACGCATGTGATTCGTTTTGTCCAGTTTAACGCATTAAATTTTTAATGCAATTAACGCAGCATCTGTTTTTTTCTGTCATTCTTTGGCTAGTGTTACATTATATGATCACGCTCTTATTCATGCAAATGCTTTTAAAGCATTCAAGTGTGACAAGACAAAAGAGAACGCAGTGTCTGTGAAATCAAAGGCCAAAAGGTTCAAAAACACATTAATTTTAACACGTCAACAACACGTAATTTTCACACATTAAAGGTGCCCTAGATTAAAAAATTGAATTTACCTCGGCATAGTTGAATAACAAGAGTTCAGTACATGGAAATGACATACAGTGAGTCTCAAACTCCATTGTTTCCTCCTTCTTATATAAATCTCATTTGTTTAAAAGACATCTGACGAACAGGCGAATCTCAACATAACACCGACTGTTACGTAACAGTCGGGTTCATTAATATGTACGCCCCCAATATTTGCATATGCCAGCCCATGTTCAAGGCATTACACAAGGGAAGGCAGTATTAACGTCTGGATCTGTGCACAGCTGAATCATCAGACTAGGTAAGCAAGCAAGAACAACAGCGAAAAATGGCAGATGGAGCAATAATAACTGACATGATATCATGATATTTTTAGTGATATTTGTAAATTGTCTTTCTAAATGTTTCGTTAGCATGTTGCTAATGTACTATTAAATGTGTTTAAAGTTACCATCGTTTCTTACTGTATTCACGGAGACAAGAGCCGTCGCTATTTTTATTTTTAAACACTTGCAGTCTGTATAATGCATAAACACAACTTCATTCTTTATAAATCTCTCCAACAGTGTAGCATTAGCCGTTAGCCACAGAGCACAGCCTCAAACTCATTCAGAATCAATGTGAACATCAAAATAAACACTGTACTTACACGATTAGACATGCTGCATGACGAACACTTTGTAAAGATCCATTTTGAGGGTTATATTAGCTGTTTGAACTTTTTTTATGTTGTTTAAGGCAAGCGCGAGCTCTTGGGGCGTGGAGCACGAGAATTAAAGGGCCACACACCCTGAATCGGCTCATTTTTAATTATGCCCCAAAATAGGCAGTTAAAAAAATGAATTTAAAAAAATCTATGGGGTATTTTGAGCTGAAACTTCACAGACACATTCAGGGGACACCTTAGACTTATATTACATCTTTTAAAAAAAAGTTCTAGGGCACCTTTAAATACGCGTTTGCACGTGAAAAATCAGCTTGCTAAATATGTGTTAATTTTACATGTTGTTAATGTGTTAAAATTCATGTGTTTTTGGACCTTTTGGCCTTCCATACTGTGAATGTTGTGTCTGTATGACACACACGATGCACAGAAAGATGCATGCCAGTATCATGTGCACAGACAGAAAACCAGAATTTAGTTCTCTTTCGCACTTGAACAAACAATAACAGAGAATTATGCCAAAATGCCAGTTTTGTTGAATTTTCTCATAAGAACAGTCTTAAATGAAATAAAAACATCTTAAATGAATTTAAAGAGTTGTGAGAAAATGAGAAACACATCAGATCTGCATCATGTTCGGTAGCGGCAGCTCTTAAAGTGACAGCAGCCTAATAAACCAGTTGCTGTGATGTCTGTCATTAATGTTAATCAAAGAACAAAGGTAACAGAGAAAATTATAGCTTTAATAAGGATCAGTCTATATTTAATTTATATTTTTATGCAGTGAAGACTGTAATGTGTTTGATAACTTTATTCAATTTCTGTCTTTATGTTGTTTTTGCATTAATTTGGAGAGTAACAGTGAAATTATTACAATATAAAAATATTAACAACACCAATGATTTTATTCGCGATTAATCACAATTAATGACAGAAAAATGTGTGATTGATTTTTTTAATCGATCGACTGCACTAATTATATTATATTATATTTAATAACTTTAATATACTTAATTTTTAGTTTTCGGTTACAATGTGAATACAAAGAGAACAATATTTTAGATATTTGGGGTGATTATAATTAAATTTTTGGTAACAATGTGAATATATATATGGGTATTTAAGTTGATCACGAAAAATTATGAACAAATATATTTTTCTCTAGCAGGGGTAAAACTGGACACATTTTTGTAAATCGTTTTTGTTTCATTTCAGTGGAAGAGTAGCCAAAGAGGTAATGGAGCAGAGTGCAAAAATTAAACGGGAACCTCCAGAAATACATAGGTATGCATGAGTGCCCATGTGTGGCAGTGTTAACGGTGCACTCTAAAAAAATGCCGGGTTGTTTCATCCCATGTTTGGGTCAAATATGGACAAACCCAACCATTGAGTTTAAAAAATTAATCTAAAAATTTAAACCAACGGTTAGGATTGTGCATATTTGACCCAAACATGGGTTGGAACAACCTAGCATTTTTTAGAGTGTATAATTGCTTACACTGGGTCATGTTTTTTTTGATGGCGTCACATGTGTGCATGCATGACCAGTAAGACTGACTGATATCTGTAGTTGTAGGACATACTGTAATATGATAAATGGAGGTGTTGATACAGTACTGTATGTGTATGTGGTCACAGGGCTGGCCTGGTGCCCAGCAGAAGCTGTCCATCCATCACACATGGGCCACGGCTGAGCAGTGTCCCGCGCACACGTCGGAGAGCCGTACACATATCCATCATGGAAGGTGAGAGTCCAGTTCAGCCCATTAAACGGAGTTCAGCTCTACACTGAAACCACAGGCAGACCGCTAAATGTCAAATCACTGAATGGTTTGTAATAACATTAAAAAGCTGTAGGAAATAGCCAACCTATAGTTTAGGAACATATAATTATAAAAGGCCATACCAGGCCATTCATGACATGAAGACCATTTAAAGGAATTGTCAAGGAAATTTTAAGATAACATTTGTAATGGAAGTGAATTAATGGAAAATGTTTTTGCAGCTTATATTTTAGAAATTTGGGCTGCAACATATTTTTTTAGTGTGCGTGTGTAATTTAAATATATTCATTGCAATATTTATTTTAGTTTGATTTTTTATTAATTTTTTTTAAATTATATTTATAATTTCACTTTATTTACAATTTATTTATTTTTATATAAAAAGTTTAATTATATTTTTAACCTTATGCAGTGTATATGTATTTATTTAAATGTATAATATATTTATTAAAATTTTATTTTTATTGTTTTATTTTTTATTTAGTATTTATCTTTATTTTTATATTATTAAAAAAAATTAATATATATTTTTAATTTTTTTATAAATACATTCTTTTTATGAATTTCCATTTTTTAATATATAATTTTTTTAAATAAAATATTTTAATTAATTATACATTTGTACCATATGTCTATGTATGTTTATAAATTGTACAATTTAAAAAAAAATGCAAAAATCACAAAAATACTATTGCAAATTTACAAATATACTCATTATTTTTACATTTTTATTTATCTTTGTTTTTTTTTTTATAATTTATGTATTTTCATACAATTTTTTTAATGAAATTTTAATTATGTATTTTTATGTAATTATACATTTTTATATATGCCTGTGCATTTATATATATATATATATATATATATATATATATATGCACAGGCATACTCACAAAAGTTGAAAAGTTGACCGCGTGCAGTAATATGAGGCAGGACCCGGCGTCACTTAGAGGAGTGGAGATGCAGGTGCTCCTGTCAGTCACAGCACTCTATTTCTGTGCCAGCTGTGTACAGTCAGTACTAACACTTCCCTGTGGCACCAGCTGTACCATCTTGTCCCACCCATCAAAGGCTTACCGGTGTCCCCTGCCCACCCCTTCATTCTGGGTCTCATCTAATGAGCCTGAGTGTTAGACTAGCATCACAACAGAGCACTGCCCACTCTTAACATGAGCACATAGACGAAGTGCAGTTAAGTCCCCGGTCACTGTATCCTCTCTGCAACACTGAAAAGACCATCTTAAGATGTTGTGAAGAGCTCTTGTCTGTAGTGCGAACGGCTCAGAGAGCTGGGGAGGATAAAGTCAACTGTCCTACATGTGCTGACTGTGAATCTTCAAGGAGTATTAATACCCTCATCTGAAAATAGACAGGGCCTTTCTCACCATTTAAGTCACTGGCTGAGGAAGGGAGGAGGTGAGAGGTCTGGGTGGGGTAGGATTTGCCACCGCTGTCTTGGGTGCCTTCTTTGCCGTTTACCAGCACAGCCAAGCCTTTACCCAGCAGCCCACGGTGGAAAGAGGGCACCGGTAACAGGGTTTGCACTTGTTCACACGCTCTCTGAAGAAGTACGCCATCTGCAGACGTTTGCTTTTCGGAGATAAACATGGTGAAGTGCCTAATCCGCATCACCACGCGGGTGAACGTCCACCTGCGCATGATCAACCACTGCTATCGGGATGTAAAGGTTCGGGTGCTGAGTTTGGGGCCTCGAATGCTGGGAAAGGCCCTTGGTGTGCTGCCCCTTTACCCAGCCCTGACGGGGCAGCAGGACCAGCTGCGGGCATCACCTTTGCCCATGACTTCACCATCTTATGCAGTGCCCACATCAGCTTTAGGTAAAGTCTAATGTGTTTTTGTTTGTGTACCAGATGCTTGATTGGTTGTTTTTATTCGATTTTTCTGAAGGTCTTTTCAGTAAGGTATATTTTATTTTTGCTTTGTTATGATGAAATTGGATTAGGAAGGTTAGAATAGAAAAAGGCAGGTAATGGACTTTCTGCTGGTGTTGCTGCAGTGGTGTTTGTTTTCAGCATATAAAGCTCTTTGAGGTGTGAAGTGCTTTAATTCTGTAGAACATACATAACCATTCAAAAGTTTGGAGTCAGTACGATTTTTTTAAAGAAAAGAATGCTTTTAATTGATCAATTGATCAAAAAAATGTATCACGGTTTCCACAAAAATATTAAGCAGCGCAACTGTTTTCAACAATGGTAATAATAAATGTTTCTTGAGCATCAAATCAGCATATTAGAATGATTTCTGAACAGTCAAGTAACTGAAAATGACCTAAAATGACACTGACCACTGAAAATTCAGCCATGCCATCACAGGAATAAATGACATTTAAATATAATAAAATGGAAAACAGTCATTTTAAACTGTAATAATATTTCGCGGTTTTACTTTTTGATCAAATAAATGCAACCTTGGTGAGATTTTAAAAACATTAAAGAATCATATCACCCCCAAACTTTTGAATGATAGTGTACATTTTAAATAAACAGTTTAAAGTATTAATTTATTTCAGAATTAAAATTTCCTGATAATTTACTCACCCCCATGTCATCTAAGATGTTTATGTCTTTCTTCAGGTTTTTGAGGAAAACATTCCACGATTTTTCTCCATATAGTGGACTTAAACAGTTACCAACGGGTTGAAGATCCAAAATGCAGTTTCAATGCAAAGGTCTCTACATGATCCCAGCCGAGGAATAAGGGTCTTATCTAGCGAAACGATCTGGCATCATCTAAAAAAATAAAAAATAAAACAATTATATACTTTTTAACCACAAATGCTCGTCTTGCACTAGCTCTGCGATGCGCCACACATTACATAATCACGTTGGAAAGGTCACGCATGACGTAGGCGGAAGTACCGAGCAAATGTTTACAAAGCGAATGACAATGGATGTCAACAAAACAATGATGTCAGACAATTTTGAAGTTGGAAGAGGAAATTTGCCCTACCATGCTACTTCCGCCTACATCACGTGTGAACTTTCCAAAGTGATTACATAACGCGTGGCACATCGCAGAGTTATTGCAAGATGAGCATTTGTGGTTAAATTTTTATTTTTAGAAAATGACTGATCGTTTCGCTAGATAAGACTCTTATTCCTCAGCTGGGATCGTGTAGAGCCCTTTGAAGCTGCACTGAATCTGGACCTTCAATCCGTTGGTAACTGTTGAAGTCCACCATATGGAGAAAAATCCTGGAATGTTTCCCTCAAAAATCGTAATTTCTTTTCGACTGAAGAAAGAAGGACAAACATCTTAGATGACATGGGGGTATAATATAATATCATAACTATTCATTGTTTAACTATCCAGGATAATGATTTCTTCAAAGAGTAATTGGAGTCCATCAATGAGATGTGTGGATTGAAGATACTCTACCTTACTAAAAACATTTGATCATTGACAGAAGCTGATCTCTCCTCAAGGAAACGCTCTTCAGTTCTTCATATGTCCTGATTATAATAAACAGAGCATGTTAGAAGTTTGACAGCTGCAGAAGCATTTCTGGGTGTTCATTAATCCACAGTCTAC
Organism: Chanodichthys erythropterus; assembly: GCF_024489055.1. Lineage (NCBI taxonomy): Eukaryota > Metazoa > Chordata > Actinopteri > Cypriniformes > Xenocyprididae > Chanodichthys > Chanodichthys erythropterus. The sequence continues at coordinate 38,697,744 of NC_090227.1, read as the reverse complement.
AGATAGAAGGCTATTACTGTTACTAATCTTTTAAGCCAAGGAGTAGTAAAAAAAGAACTGCAGGAGTTGCAGAAGTGTACATCATAATGTTTGGAGGTCTGCACACTGAAACTAAAATCTCATTCCAGCTGTGAAGTGTGGTGAAAGGCGGTTGATAATATCAGGGTAGCCGTCCATCACCTGAAACTGGGTGATACAAGAAGACACTCACTCAATACAGAAGTAATTTAGCAACGGAACTGCTTACACAGAAGAAATTGTGCTCTCAGTCCAGACATCAGTTCTGTTGATAAAGTGTGCTGTGTGACATGAGCTGAAGAGAGTGATTCACTTTAAGAATACACTAGATATATGAATTGAAGAGTTAAAAAAGTTAAAAGAGAAATAATCCAGGATCTCTCCAAACTAGTGCTAATAGAAGCTATTACTGCAAAAGAAGATTTAAAGGTGCTACAGAGGATGTTTTCGATGACTGAGAAACCAAAGACTGTTACTGAGTTTTTGAAATGAGCCTAAGAACAACCCCCTCCTTCACAGCTCATTTCAAAGGAACGTCTCCCAAAACTCGTGCACGAGTATTGGAACACAAGTGTTTACCACCGGCATTCACTGTGTTGTGTTAGTGGATTCATTTTGTCGGACTCACCACAAGTGACTCATAATCTACACTTATTATTCCTGTCTCCAATGAAAACATTGCAGACAGGAATGCGGCGCCTGTGGAGTGTGGAAAGTTACTGGAGCGCGCAGCCGTCTCTCACAAGGAACGTCATGGCAGTGATTGACAAACCAGAGGGCCAATCGTTTGTGTGATGATCACACAAACGATTGGCTGATGTTTTTAAGGCCCTACCTCGGTCACAGATGATGTATATTAATATTATTCCTTTCAGTGCACCTAATAAATAGTCTTTTATCAGTTAGTAAAGACAGTTTCAAGTAATATTGCAAAAATGTATAAAACAAAACATCCTCTATAGCACCTTTAAGAGTCAGTTAGTTATTGCAAGGTTCATATTTTTGTTCAACATGTTGAACATACCCAGACAGCACCATAGTGTGGCCCAGATCCGGGCTGGATCTGGGCTGACACTCTGTTGCTGTCAGGGTATTGGCAAAAACAAAGTCGATTGTGTTTGTCTTTGGTTGGAGAGGCTTGCATATTTTAATGAATTATTAATGCAGAAGTACAGGTAAATACTTGCAACTGTATGCTTACAATTCAAGTAAAATCTAAGCTGTTATATTTCAGGCATCTTTAAACTCAGAAAAAATGCACTAAAGCAGATGTGCTTTCATGCGTGACCATTTTTCTCTTTGGCAGGGTGTTTAATATTGTGAACGAGAGGCCTTTGGTTGAGCAGTAAAATTGTCAAGAGATGAAATCCTAATCCTTTCACATCAGAATAGAGATATAACATATCTGCAGTGACAGAATCTATGCTCAGCAAAAGCTTGTATGTTTCTCTTCTTTGGGTTCCTTGAGGAAAAGGGTATGTGAGAGCCGAAGCACGAGGATTTATGGGAGATTTGCAGCATCCTCACTTTGTGGTCTCTGAGGTCTCTCGCTGTGACGAATCCTCTTAACATCATAGTGTTAAAGTTATGTTTAAGAACAGAAATATATATCCACTCTCAGTTGACTTCTGTATGTCACGTAACTGAATGTGCTGCTATCGCGAAACCCGTTTAAAGCCTTTCTAAGTTAGTAGCAATTCAAGATTGTGTGCTATATTTGCATATGCATGTTGTGTTACGAGGTCTAGTCCTTTTACCATGTGTTGCTAATTGTTACAGCACCTCAGTAAGTTGGCTGTTTGCCTGTCAATACTGTACGTGTCCCAGTGCTTTGCTGAGGCCTGTAGGGGCTTGAAGTACACTGTCTATCAGTGCAAACAAGCTGGGAAACGTCTTTTCACATTAGCGCTCTGGTCTGTGATTCAGTATCTAGGTCTGTCACCTGCATGAGACCCTTCTAATGTTCCCTCTTAAGCTGAATGAACACCGTGTCATCCCTCCCTCCTCTTGCGATTTTACAAATGAACTCTTTGAGGTCTTGGGTAAAAGCCAGGCGAGAATAAGATGCTAAGACTTTTAACACAATTGACAGGACAATTTGACATGTAACCATAGAAAACATGAACCCTTGTGGGTAATGGCTAATGTTTTGCATAAAAAGAAAAAACAAATAGGAAATGTGTGCTTATTTTTCATATTGTCATGTACTGTTTTGTGATTGTTTTATATTTGACTACTTGTTTGTCACACAGATACTATGTAGCAGTGGCAGGTTGTAGGTTGTGCATTTTAAGTCTGGACTTTCAATGTTGGCAAAGGAATTGCACCCTCTTAGGACATCTTCACACTGGAACCTGGCACATTTTTTTCCTTAGTTCCATTCGTTTAAAGGATTAGTTCACTTTCAAATGAAAATTTCCCAAGCTTTACTCACCCTCAAGCCATCCTAAGGTGTATTTGACTTTCTTCTTTTTGGTGAACACAATTGGAGTTATATTAATAAATATCCTGATGCGTCTGAGCTTTATAATGGCAATAAGCATGACCAAATGAGTATGAGCTGAAGTGACTCCATCCATCATAAACATATTCCACATGGCTCCGGGGGGTTAATAAAGTCCTTCTGAAGCGAAGCGATGCATTTTTGTATAAAAAAAAAAAAAAATCCATATTTAACAAGTTATGAAGTAAAATATCTAGCTTTCGCCAAACCAACTTCTGTATTCAACTTACAAGGAAAGTGTCAAACTTTAGCAGTTAAAAAAGCTTACGCTACATCCTACACCTTCCCTATTCAACTTATGGAACCAACGCAACGCCAGTTCCATCTTTTTCGTAATTTGAATACTAGGCTTGAGGGTGAGTAAAGCTTGGGGTAATTTTCATTTGAAAGTGAACTAATCCTTTAAGGCATATATGAACTCATCAATCCTGATTTGATCCGCAATCCACTTTGCCGTTTGAAAACGAACTCTGAAGCGGTTTGGTTATGGTAAGAAAGCAATCTGACCCAATCTGATTTTTACGGAAGAGGATTAGGGCCAAGCAGAAATAAAAAAAAATAAAACCATCTTGAGATTAAAGTTGTTAAATTTCGAGAAAAAAGTCGAAATAAAATGTTGAGATTAAACTCGTAAAATTACGAGAAAAAACTCGTTAAATTTCAAGAAAAAAGTCGAGATAAAATGTTGAGAATAAACTCGTTAAATTGCGATAAAAAACTCGTTAAATTGAGAAAAAAGTCGGGATAAAATGTTGAGAATAAAGTCATTAAATTACGAGAAATAAGTCGTTAAATTATGAGAACAAATTTGTTAAATTATGAGAAAAATGTCGTTAAATTTTGAGAAAAAAGTCGAGATAAAATTTAACAAGTTTATTCTCAACATTTTATCTTGACTTTTTTTCTCGAAATTTAACGACATTTTTCTCATAACTGAACAAATTTGTCCTCGAAATTTAACGATTTTTTTCTTGTAATTTAACGAGTTTATTCTCAACATTTTATCTCGACTTTTTTCTCGAAATTTAACAAGTTTTTTTCTAATAATTTAATTAGAATTTATTCTAAACATTTTACTTTTTTATTTTTTTTTATTCAGTATATATATAGGTCTAATTCTAGTTGGTAAGTAATCATTTTGAACTATCTGCAAATAATATTTGAACATAAAATTAGTTTTATGTAAATGTAAAATGTATCTGGTCTCATCACACTCAGGTAGGAATCACGTAAACGCATATTTTCAATTAAAAATGGCCATATTTGAGAAAAAAAAGTCGCATAGTTTGCATCACTGAATTGTCGATCATTAAACATTTCTATCGCAAAACAGTTGACATGTATTAAATGTTTCGCTATTTAAATCTTACACTCTCTTTCAACTTTAAACTGGTGATTCGTGCTGGAATTCACGCTCTACTACTTTGATTTGATTGGCCATCTCAATCATTTTGACATTTACAAGCGCCGTTACTGCTGAGGCAGACCAGACTACAAATGTAACTTTTAAACCTTTTTATCATCCTAACAACATATAGAGCGCTGTGTAATAGAGTGCAAGAATTTCAAGAATTTGGTGGGGACTTGTCCCCCTCAATGCCTATGTTGGTTACGGCCCTGATTCATACTACCCACATTCATACTATATAGAGCGTACTATTTTAATGGTTGCGAAGTGAATTCAAATTCAAATGTAGTACCTACTCAGACAGTACGTAATTTCGGATGCAGCGTTGCACCATCTACATCAGATGCAACAGTAGTTGCGTTGCACTGTGCCACAACTTGCTGCAACGGCGTCCGTTGCAAATCCATTTGTTCTTCGTGCCAGAAGTAGCATGAGTGCTTGACGTATGTCAGAATTAGATCTGGGCATCAGTTTACAGTAGGGAATTTGTCATGTTGTGCATCACTGATTATAATGGGCTCTATCTGCTTTTGTCGCATCTTGCCACTCAGATCTGGTGTAGACTGTGTCAGAAATCACTTTTTATAAATTGTGAATCATTAAGTTGCCCTTTTGTCTCTCTCTTATCTTTCCCCTTCCTTCCATCCAGGTCTGGAATCCTTGCGGGACAGCGCCCACTCCACTCCCGTGCGTTCGGTGTCCCACGGCGACTCCTTCATGCCACGTTCGCGCAGCCATTTGACGGACTCCGGCGACGGGACGGCGGTCATCTCCGATGAGACCTACAGTCCCTCCGACAGCGTTCTGCCAACGCCGGTGGCCGAGCACAGCCTGGAGCTGGCAGTCTCGCGCCAGATCAACGGCGCCCCCTGCAGCATCGAGGAGGAGAAAGAGTCGGAGGCGGGCACGCCCTCCGTGGGCGACGTGGCCGAGTTAGGAGCGGACAGTAGGGCGGCAGGCCCCTTGCAGAGCGCAGGTGGGGAGGCCGCGCTCAGCGAGACGGAACAGGTGAATAAGTTTGTTTTAAGTGTACTCCGTCTGCTCCTTGTGACCATTGGACTCCTCTTTGTCTTGCTCCTCCTCCTCATCATCCTCACTGAGTCCGACCTTGACATTGCATTTTTACGTGATATCCGCCAGACCCCCGAGTTTGAGCAGTTCCATTACGAATACTTTTGTCCCCTCAGACGGTGGTTTGCCTGCAAGCTCCGCTGGGTGGGCGGGCTGCTCATTAACAAGTGAAAATGAGGCACTAAAGCTCGTAAAGCCTCCCTTGTTGGGGTCGAGAAGACGCTAAACACGTGGAGAGAGAGAGAGAGAGAGAGTGACGGAGGGCACCGACCTGTCCCATGAACCCAGCTTCTTTCATGACACTCCTGCTGATACACGGTGGACCACCAGGCCCACAGCTCCTCTTCTCTTCCACTTTTAGTTCTTTCTCCCCCACCCATTTTTACACTTTTAATTTTTTCTTCTTTTTTTACAAAGACATTTTTTGGGTTTTTCGTTTCCTTTTTTTGGATTTCAGGTCATTTCAGGTATTTTATTTTTACAAAAAAATGCAAAAAAAAAAAATACATAAAACTTAATTCAAAGACTTTAGAAGATTATATTGTTCCTTAAATAGGGAATATAAAATATTTTGTTGCAACAAGAAAATGTTGCCTTCGTTTATATTTATTTTACAATAAAAATGATTAAAGTCTCATTAAAGAATGTGGTGCGTTAAGTCTAGAGAGACGGCAAGTTGGTTCAGTATAGTGGGTTCGGAAAGCACGAGAACGTGGAAAACCAATGCTTTTCTGAGTTTATGCATAATTCATATCCATCCGTCATTTAACTCTTAGTAATTTTCTGAAGGCTGCTATAATTGACCACAGCGACGATCAGATCAGCAGAGGGTTATACGTAAGGTAAGAATGTGCAAGTTATTTTGGAAGCGAGACCCGAGGAAAGACTGGAAATGATGTTATTTGAATAAAATTGATGGGTACATTTGAGTTCTGTATATGGTGGCTTGAGATTTAGGGTGTCAAATACGTTTTAGGAATATAATTGTGTTTAGGCCGTAGCAAGCTGTGAAGTAGAAATCATTTTAAAAAGGTTCTTTCTAATGGATACAGAAAAATTAATTGGTATAAATTGTGTTCTGTTATGTGACCCAATAGTGTCAATATATGTTAAAGAAGTTCTCATGATTGATTTAAAAGCAACTAGCACCCAGTCTAGCTACAGTAGTATGTGCAATACTGTAAGGGTTTGATTTATAAGAAATAAGTTTTTCACAAATATGTGCATTTGCTTTATTTTATTATTATTTTTTTTATTTTCCATCCTGATTCTTTCTCAATAGAAAGAAATCCCATTGTATAAAGTAATTTTTTTTTTAATTCCATATCAGCCTTGCTCCTAAGTTTGTATTTTGTGAATATCATGCTATGATTATTCTTAATTACAATAACAATGCTGTACTTTTTGTACAAAAAGTAGTTAGTTTCCTAATATATCGACAGTTTTTCCATGTATATTTTAACAGAAACTGAAATGTTATTTTGTTATTGAAAATTAAATTATACCTTTTTTAGCTCTGTGTTTCAGATGAGGTCTAGAATCTATGGCGTTTCTGTCAAGGGAGACACAAGAAAGATTTTTATCCAGATCCACAATCCATTTCCAACTTAACCATTAATGAGAAAACCATCCCTGCGCTTTGTATATTGGAAAAGGCCCAGCATTTGAACAATATGGATTGCTTTATACACAGTTTAGCCAAAAGACTGTGTGTGTATGTTTGTGTGTGTATGTGTGTATGCTCATATTTTAACAATCGATGTTTTTGGCAATATGTACTAGAAGGCCAGGTTTAGTCTTTAGTACACTTTGTCCTGATTAGTCTATAGTATTTATTTAAAGACAAACAATTCTTCCAGTGGCATGCCAGTTGGACAGGGGTTTTATTTTACCAAACACGATCTAGCTCTGCCAGTTTGAGAAAGCGGAAGATAGAGGAAGTGAATGGAAAACACAGACAAAGCAGACTTATTTTTGTGTAAAGCGAAAAAGAGACAAGTAACAGCCAGTGGGGGATTAGATTAGATCTTACATTGGTATTCACACTACGATAAATTACAATAATTACAGCTTTTGAATATAGCATTAGTTTGTGGCAGCTCACAAGCTTGGCTTTACCAGTGCTGTTATTTTTAACGAACATGCTTCGATCCACTAATCACAATGCTGTTGTGAGGCCAGAATCACTATGGTGCTAGTGAACAAATGGTTACGATGGCTGAGATGTGTTTTAGGAAGTGGCTGACTGTAATATTGTGTTTGATTAGCCGAATTGTGCAGTCGGGTCACATGCCTTTATAACCATTTCACAGAACTGCTGTCTTCCACCGACTACATGAGCTTTCAGCTACAACACGCAAACATGAGGTGCAAAACTGTAGCAGAAATTGTTGAAATCGCCAACACAAGGAAAAGAGAGCGAGCCATTGGAGTTATGCATGTCTCTTTCCTTTAGAAGCGTTCATGCATGCATTTATAACATCACTGATGTGCCAAGCGTTGTGGTGGCTTAAGTCCATTTATATTTTTGTAGAACCTGAATAAACAGTACAATATTACAATGGTTTTTACCATTTTACTGATTCATATCGATAAATTGATTTTGATCAGAGAAAAAAAACATGCTTGGAAGGCTAGTAAAGGTTTTGAAAAAGAAGATAATTGATGGGATTTTACTCATTGACAGCATTATGTAGCCTCAGTGGTCAGTCCTGCATGGCAGCGCCATTCAATAAGCAATAACCTGAATTGTAGAATAATTTGAATGAATCTTTTTGGTGGTTTTTGTTGTGTAGCAAGTCAAGACTACCAGATGTTTTCTTAAGAGTTCAGAATGAATCCATTTCATTTGAGTTAGACGCAAAATTGCGATTTTAACTAAAAAGCTCATTTTATATGACATTTATTGCCAAAATTTGCTACATTTTATACTCATCGTGAGCACTCGTCATCTTGTTTGGATCCTGAACAGTCAGTGTGCCGTTGTTCTGAAGTTTTACGCTTCTTTTTGTCCTTGGAATCCTATTGCACAAGTTTTGACTAGAGCAGACTCCTTCCTAGACTCGCAGATGAAGGGCAATTGCTGCACAAGGAGGAGTCCTTGTGAACTTTTACTTAATACTTTTGTCTCTAGACAGTTTTCCTGTACTGTATGGAATGGCCAGGTTTGACTGTGATGAATGCAAGGGTCCGGTAAAGGACAATTGTCAGCTAAATCGGTTCATCATTTCTTTAATCTAACTGGGTTGTCACAAGGTCCCTCTGTGAACTTTGTATAGAAGTATTTTTATGCTTCTTTGTATGCATAGTAGAGTTGAACACTTATCAAATGAAGGAGTATTACTGAACACCGCAGATAAAGCACTTCACTGGCTTAAACTACACCTTGACAGCATGTACAAAATGTTACAGCTTCAAGCGATCCCCATCAGCCTATTAAAGATGGTGATTTTAATATTCAAGGTCTGTTATTGTTGGCTACAGCTGTTAGATTCTGGTTTGCAGTAGTGAAATTGTACTGAATGGCTGCTGTTCTTTAAGAGTTGGAGCTTTAGAGGTTTGGAGCTCATTCCAAGTAAGGTCAGAATGTCCTCCATGTAATTTAATGAACTGCTCGCATTAGACAGCAGTTGTGTGATCTCTCAGATCGACTAGGTTTAGTTCTGAAATCATTCTACCAGGGACTTTCAATTTCATTATCATTAGAATGAATGCTCCTTACATGCTTGCATACAAATTCCCAAATTATTTGGTAAAATCTGACTTCACCTGAACCGTAGCTTTAAGATCTACTGTGGCGCTGAGATCCAGTAAAGATCAGTGGTGACAACATGCTTCATTTACTGTACTGTGCTTCTGTCACTTTGCCAGCCCCCACAGTCCCTTCAACAGCTATGCATATACATGCACATTTGTTTATGCATAGATGTGTCTGTGGGCGTTTTTTTTTTTTTTTTTGTAATCTGCATCTTTTCTGTTGGGGACTAGATGTCGCTGTTTAGTTCCTTAATATATGAATATTGAAATATATACAAAATTTATGTGCCAAATGCAGTTCCTGTTAAGTCAGATTCATTCCAAAACCATCTTTGTACTGTAGGAAACCTTCCATGAAAATGGTATAAGAAATTGTTTCACTGATAGTCCCTTGTAACTGGTGCCATGGAAATATTCAAACTTGAAATAAACATTCAAAAGAGTTTGGATATCTTGTGGTTTATAATTCTGGATGTCTAATTATTCAGCTGGCTTTCTAATTCAAGATATTCGACTAATTTCACTTTTTAAATCACACCAATGTTAAAATAATACCATTTCCTTTAATAAGACGGAATTACTGTTTAACTAGCATTTCGCCCCAAACTTATTTTTTGAAAACATTTGTGAGCCGTGCTGGCAAAATAAGTGGGAATGCGTGAAATGAGTGAAAATGTCAATTTTGGTTGAATTTGAGATTTTCACAAAAATGAATTTATGAAGCCCTTGTCTAGTGATCCCAATGCTCCAAATCTCCAAATTTTAAAAGTATCTTTATTTGTACGTTTTCCTATAGATATTTGTTTTTGACTGGTTGTGTGCCAAATTGGGTTATTACCAGGGATTTTAAGGTATTGCTGCTAGGCACCTTCAGAAAACTTTAACTCAATTTTTCTCGAAATTGACTTTGCTCAACTTCAAACAAGTGTAGCTCATTCATTTTTTGTCTACTTCCAACAAATCATACATCATTCCGAAGGTTTTTTTAATTGAGAATGAAAGGAATAACAAATTTTTGAAAATTGGCTCATTGCAACTCATTTTGTCAGCATGGGTCACATATTGCCAATTATTCTGATCTCATATAGGGCAATACTACGATTTTTTTGTGCGTGTGTTTATTTAACAAAATGAAGCACAGGCAGGGTTGCCAGGTTTTCATAACAAAACCCGCCCAATTGCTACCATGGTCCCATGGTAATAACCGCGTTCAGGGGGTAAAATCCGCGTTTTTGGTGGGTTTCCCCGTGGCTAAATATCATGAAATTTGGAGTCGCTTCAACTCGCGGTCATGCAAAAAAACAAAAAAAAACTAAAAAAAACTAAAAAGTAGCCCAATTCTGCGGGAAAACCGCAGACTTGGCAACACAGATAGGAGTTCATATTTAAAAACAAATTGTGTTGGGTTAAATGTACACAAATAAAATGCATATAGACCACAAAACAATATATTTATTAAAAAAATCTGTGTATAAAATGTATACAACTTACAAATATTAACAAATTCAATTTACTTGATATTCCCAGTGGAAATATTCTGTTTCTAAAGGTGAGAGAATGTTGGTTTGAGGAATGGACGAGCAGCGGTGTGTGGGGTGGGCAAAGCCATGAAGCCGGGCCTCTTCGCTGCTGGGACTGACGGAGAGGGCCTGGAACCTCTGCCTGCACTCCGACTCCCACCCCTGTATCCTCCTCCTCCTCCTCTTGATGAAGACCAGTTATTGCTGTATCCACTACAATAACAATGGAGAGGGGTAGTTAATTTGATTTCATATAGCCGAGATGAAAGTCTGCACAATCCAACAATGCTGCTGTGATAAACATACTGACCCTTTAGAGGAGGAGTTCTGGCCACTGGAACCTTTCCTTCTTTTGGGTTTCCTGGAGTAAGACCCTTGCTTTCTCTTCGCTCCTCGTCCAGAGGTGCTTCTGAAATAGGTTGATGTGGTGTCACCTTCATCATAATCATCATCTTCATTTTGATGGCCTCTTGTCGTGTCAATCCATCCTGAACTCTCGGCCTGTGCCTCAGCTGCAGAGGGAGTGTGAGAACATCATGTCTCTTCAGCTGCTTTATAAGTTGCTATTTGGAGCTAGCTGATATGATGTTTCTCAAAGCAAGTTTTATAGGCAGAGCTGTCCAAATCCATGCCTCATTTTTGGTCAGCTGTACTATGAAGTAATTTGTACTCATCATGTACTAAGGGAAATTACATCATGGTGATATATAAATGTGTAGGAGGCTAATAATATCGGATAGCGAAATCAGAAGACCTCTTTTATGTTAACTTTTAAATGTTTAGTTCACCCAAAAATTAAAAGTGTCATCATATTTTGTTCCAAACCTGTAAGACTTTATTCATCTTCAAAGCACAAATAAAAATATTTTAATGAAATCTGAGAGATTTCTGTCCCTCCATTGACAGCTACGCAACTACCACTTCGACACTTCAAAAAGTTCCTAAAGAGACTGTAAAACGAATATGAATTAAACGGTTTAGTCCAAAGACGTGATCGCTTTATATGATGGATAGATTTAATTTAGGCTTTTATTCACATATAAACATTCATCAACACACACATCAGATATGGTTAGGGATGCCCCCGACAAGATTTTTCTATATGATTAGTCACTCATTTAAGGCATTAGTCAACTAGTCAGACATTTATGATATATAATATTATTTTCATATTACGTAGGGTTGAATATTATATGGAACAAACCATAATAATGAGCAATTAAAACATGATTTAAGCATGCATGCATAAACCTTGCCACAGCAGTGGCAAAAGTAATGATTATGAATGCGTCGAAAAAACAGCTAGGAGACTGACCATTCTAACAATTTATTAATGAACTAGTGATTTCTGAGTCAGTGTCGGCTGCAAAGATGAAGTTGGCGACGCCGACTCATCACCTCTACATTATAGTGGATGCGCCTAAGCATGCAGTAAGCGCAGTACTAATTTAGCTTCCACATTCACTAAAACTTGAATATTCACCTAATAATAGCACACATTTATTTAGGTTTATGTTAGATTGGGCGGCCATGTAAAGAGACTCCTACTTGCATGTTTCAAATGATAAGCCATGTCTGAATGTTAGGCGAATGTTTGGATTTCCTGCCTGACATAGTCTGTTGACCGCACAGAAAAAAAAAAAAAGCTCCTCAGACAGCTGATCCATGTGGTAATTAGCCTAATTAAAATTTGGTCGACTAAGTCAACTAAACGTTAGTCGACAAGAAGAGGCTATCAAGCAAGCCCTAGATATGGTTAACGGAAGCTCAAGCATATTTGCTTGATGTGCGAGAACCAATGAGGTTCATTCTCGTGTCAAGCAGGTTCGATTGAGCTTCTGTTTATGTTCACTGATCAATGTTTATATGAGAATAAAGGCCTAAATTAAATCTGTTCATCATATAAAGTGATCGAGTCTCTTCAAAAAATTTAGACTAAACTGTTCGAATCATGTGGATTAATTTTACAATCTCTTTATGAACTTTTTGAAGTGGTAGTTGCATGGACTGTCAATGGAGGGACAGAAATCTTTCAGATTTCATTTAAATTATTGTCATTTGTGTTTCAAAGATGAACATAAGTCTTACGGGTTTGGAACGACATGAGGGTGAGAAATTTATTGAAATTTTTTCATTTTTGGATGAACTAACCCTTTAAAGTTGTGGCCACATTAGCAAAATTTTGAAGGCAAAAAAGTCGATTGTCAATGATGTAGTAAAAAACAGTATGAAGCAGCTTTTGTTGAATTCAGGTGACCAACTTGAGCCAACTTGATTGTGTGGCTTCCAATTGAAAAGACTAGACTTATACCATTGTTTGGTGAATTTTCACAGGAAGAAAAATGCATATTTGCATTTCTACATTTGCCTCAGTTTTTGCCTGTGATCATCCATTTAGGTTTCTAGTCTCTAAAACAAGGTTCAGGCTAGAAAGGATTACTGTAACGTAGTGTGTCAGGGAAAGCGATCATCTTGAGGATATAATACATATGCAGATGAGAGTGTATGTTGTCATTCCCTCACCAGGCAGCTGCCACTCAGAGTACTTCTGCAGCAGTTCAATAAACTCAGCTCCATACTTCTCCAGTTTGTCTTCGGTCACACCGTCAATCTGCAACAGCACATCCGGATCAGACGAGAGGGTCTCTGTGCAGAAACACATCACAATTCATTTAACAGAGCACATTGGGCTGTGAAAAAGGAAAGGGGAATAATTGCTTTAGCTTAATGAGGTGTTTCATCCTAGTAACACATTGAGTAAATCTGCTTGTAAATAAAAAAGACAGTTGTAAATGAGCTATTGTGTGTATATTTTTTCATTGTATATTATAAAAATTGGCTAACCAGCAATCTTTTTGAGTGTGGCTGTAGAGAAAATGTTGTAGTAATGAATGCCGAAAACTTTGCCCAACTTCTTGCACAGATCATTGAGTTCCTGCAGACACTTTTTAACCATCTCCTCTCTCTTAGAGACGTTCTCAGTCACAGAGGCTTTGTGCTTTCTGATGCTGGACGCACTCTCAGTCTCAACAAATTCAACCTGCAATGGGTATGGTTATTATTACAGATTTTGCACTGAGCATACAATATTAGTATTGAGCATAAAAAGCAGCGTCACAGGACAGAGTAATATATTATATTAATAGTCTCACCTGCATGCAGCCATTCAGTACACTCATAGCTTTAGGCCCTGCAGAGATATAGGCCACTGCTTGCCCATTGTTAGTGATGTACAGGTCCTCCACCAGAACACTATCAAGCACCAGTTTCTTAAAGAGCCTCTCAGCATTGTGTTTGGAATATGCTGCTCCAACCCCGAACATTCCAGACTGGATCCGAGCACTTTTGGAGCCTGCCGCAGAGAGATATTCTCATTGAGACCGTCCTGACTGGCATTTCAAGCACTGTATGAGGCAAAAGATATTCATAGTAATATTCACTCTATCATTTATGACTTCTTACCCAGAAATATGTCAACCAGCATGTTGAGGGTAAGCCGGTTCATCTGGGTGGATTTGCCATATCTGCTTCCAACCTTCTCACAGTTCTCCTGCACAAACCTCGCGATCTTCTTCACATCATCAGTGACATTTCTTGATTTATATTTCTGAAGGCAAGTATTAAGATGCATGAATTTGCATTTGTATCTGTAATTAATACATAATGGCACTATTTAAAATGTTCATGTTTCTAAAGTAAATAATTAGTCAATTAACTTGTTTGGCAATCAAACAAAATTCAATTTCAAGCAATGACTGCATACAATTATACAGTTTGTTATTAAGCATGACATTTGCATAATGCACGCTGAGTAAAGAATGAACTGATTTGATGATGGTCTTACGTGTGGTCTGGCACAATTGTCACAGATGACTTCAGGATGCTCTTTACAGAAGCTTGTATTAAACGTGTGCTCGCCAAAGTAAGCCAGCAACTGGATTCTCCTGCACTCGGCCAAATTTTCACAGAAATGCACCATGCTGTGCAGGTTGTTGATGTGGGTGGCTTTGGATTGCTGGTTGCCATCTTTATCCACTGCAATTATATTAACTGTTATGTAGGCCATGCTCACACAGACAGGTTAACTATGAATCTATAATACCGTCTGGATTTTAATATTTCACATTCATATTTTGAACATCTTCACAATGTAAAGCACCCTAAAACTTGTCAAGCTATATTTCTGTTCATTTTATATCCATGTCATTTTCTATGTTTAATTTTATATTTTTAAATTTTTAAATTTAACTTGCCAAAAAACTGCATCCATCCATCATAAAAATAATTTATACGGCTCAAGGGGGTTAATAAAGGTCTGCTGAAGTGAAGCGATGGATTTTTGTAAGAAAAATATCCATATTTTAAACATTATAAACTAAAATTACTAGCTTCGGCCAGACGACCGCACACATATAGCGCAAGATGCCTCTCGTGGTTTAAACAAATAGGGCTGGGCAACAAACTAAAGCTCCGCTTCTCTTATATCGAAATCTTTCAACATTTCTCTTTAAAAATTCTCATTTTAGACTTCCAATTCGTGACCGGTGTTTTGCTCTATCCTCTGCGCTTCCGCGTTCGTCATTACATCACACGTCGGGTCAGGGGTCACTCTTCCAATGCAAATCGATGTGTATAGCCATCTGCCAGAAGCTAATTATTATAGTTAAGTTTAAAAAATTTATATTTTTCGTACAAAAACCCATCGCTTCGCTTCAGAAGGCCTTTATTAACCCCCTGGAGCCTTATGGATTAATTTTTATGATTTTTAGGCTTTAAAATCGCGCCCCTCTTTCACTACCATTATGAAGCTTTGAATATTTTAAATATATCTCAGATTGTGTTCGTCTGAAAGAAGAAAGTCATATACACCTATGATGGCTTGAGGGTGAGTAAATCATTGGATATTTTCCATTTTGGGTAAACTAACCCTTTAACACTTTAGTGTGATAATGGATTGTTTACAGTTAAGCCATCAATATTTATATCCTAGCTTCATTGCAAGGGCATACAAAAGCTAGTACATACTAGCAATGAGTCTCTTGATGCGGATAACATCGCTGTAAGAATAGAAGAGGACGCAGTGGGAAATCTCTCCATCTCGACCAGCTCTGCCTGACTCCTGGTAGTAACCCTCCACTGACTTGGGCAGACTGGCATGGATCACATAACGCACATCAGGCTTATCGATACCCATGCCAAACGCAATGGTGGCGCACATAACCTAAAAACGAAAGATGAATTGTTAAAAATAAATAGTGGTATTTGTGGTAACATAAAAACAAAAACAACATTCCTGATGAAAAGAGCTGGTCCGTGTTTTAATAACGGTGTGCCTCACCTGGCAGCCATCCTGATTGATCCATTTGTTCTGGACATATTCCCTGTCACTGTCACTCAGGCCAGCGTGATAAGCCAGTGCCGCAATCCCAGCCCTCTGAAGACTGTCAGCCAGATTGTCGCAGTCATTACGAGACAAACAGTACACGATCCCCGAGTCACCTACACACACAGTCAACTTGATTTACAGGGTTTCCATGCTGGGGTGAAAAATGATGAGCTAAAGACTGGACAGCACTCACGTGGGTAATATTTCTTGATCCACTGAATGCATTCCTCATCAACCTTCTTGGGCTTTTTCGGTAAAACTGAGTATTTGAGATTGTGCCTGTTGAAGCTCATAGTGAATCTGTAAAAATATTATCAATTTTAATATGACTAACACATGTACATGATATGTACAGGACTATAGGTCTCATGATTGAGAAAGTACAGAGTGAGTATCAAAGCATACATATATAAATGCACTACTGTTTCTAAAGTACAAAAGTCAGCAGATTTTTTTTAAATGTATTTGAAATTTCTCATTTTTAATATCAATATTGGAAACAGTTATGCTGTTTATCTTTTGTAAAAACTATGATTTTGATGAATTGAATGTGCAAAAGAACAGTATTTATAACAGTACATTATAAATGTAAATGTCTTTACGGTCACTTTTCATCAAATTAATGTGTCCTTGCTAAATAAAAGTTAATCTGTACTGAGTCCAAACCTCCCCTGTGAGGACAATTTTAATTAATATGTGAAAATATTACTTTGTACAGTATGTCTGAAGGAAGGTGAGCTTCAAAATAATAATGTATCCATATCATAATCAATGGGTGAGTGACATTAATCAGAATACCATGTCCTACAGTAAATAAATGCTTTTAAAAATACAAATACATTTGTGAGTTATTCAGGAACTGCATGCAAGGAGACTTACACCTGAGGACGGGTCATTGCCAGCTGGTTAAGAATGTCTTTCTGAACTCTAGGAGTGGCTGTGGCTGTCAGTGCCATTATAGGAACCCTGGGAAACATCCGTCTGAGCTCATGCAAGCGCTTGTAGTCTGGCCTGAAGTCATGACCCCACTAAGGCAGAAATGGATCTATTTTACAATGTTTGTATGGATAGTGCCACAATATTGGTTAGCATTAGGGCAGAAATTTAACTTTTGTAAACAGACAAAGACACTCTTAACTAAATTATTAAAATCACACATTCTTGTTGCACTGTACAATTTAAAACAAGTTTACCTGACTGACGCAGTGGGCCTCATCAATGACGATGCGAGCCAGCAAACCTCTTTCAAACAGATTCTGAAGGGCACTGATCATTCGTCCGCTTGCACATACCTGAGAACAAAAGCAACACGCATCAACACTGGTTGACATGCATGCAAAATTGCAACATGATTGTCTTGCTTGAAATTCACCTTCTCAGGAGTTGCATAAAGCAGTTTGATGGTGGGATCCTTCCTAGACAACTGCATATAGATCCGCGCAGCCTCACTGTCTTTTTTGTCCCCTGATAAACTAGTTGCACAAATCTATAACACAAAACTTCACAGTAAGGAACTGTTTCAATTTAGTGGAGAAAATCACTGTGCGTAAGGAAAAGAATGACTTACATCTAATGTGGTGAGTTTTTGGACCTGGTCAACTATGAGAGACCGTAGAGGAGATATGACTACTGTTACCCCAGCAGAGACACAAGCAGGAAGCTGATAGCAGAGACTTTTACCACCACCTGTAAAGGGGTTGCCACATTGAAACTTTTCATTATTAGAAAACATTTATATTGATATATTATATTGATTTAATGCTTTACAAATTTAGGATAGTAAATATTATTATTAAAATAATTATTAGTTGACCAACAATTATTTACATATATTAGTGCTGTCAAATCATCATAGATATCATAGTGCTGTTAATCACTTCTAACATAAAAGTTTGTGTTTACATAATATGTGTGTATATATATATATATATATATATATATATATATATATATATATATATATATATATATATATATTATATGTATCTGTCGCATCTAACATAATTTGTTTACATAATATGTAAACATATATTAATATTCTGTAATATTGTAATATATGTGTGTGTTTGTTTGTGTATATATATATATATATATATATATATATATATATATATATATATATATATACACACAAATATATGTATATATTATTACATTTATACACAATTTTTAGTTAGATGCCATAAATCGTGATTAATCCATTTGATTAATCGATAGATTAATCGCATCTAACATAAAATTGTTACATAATGTGTATTACATTTATTTACAAATATATGTATATATTACATGTATACACACATTTTTGTTAGATGTGATAAATCGATTAACCGCAATTAATAGCATCTAACACATTTTTTTTTTACAAAATGTCTCTGTGTGTGTTATATATATATATATATATATATATATATATATATATATATATATAACATATACATTTTTTATTTTTTTTATTTTATTACATTTATAAATATTATAGGGCTGCAACGATTAATCGCGATTAATCGTTTTCAAAATAAAAGTCTGTTTACGTAATATATGTGTGTGTTCTGTGTGTATAATAATTATGTATATATAAATACACACACATACAGGTATAAAGTTTAGAAATATATGCATGTATTATAAATATATATATTTATATATATTTTATATTACATATAAACATAAATATTTTATATATAAATATAAAATTTTTCTTAAATATATACATGAATGTGTGTGTATTTATACATACATAATTATTATAGACAGAATACACACATATATATTACGTAAACAGACTTTTATTTTGTAAACGATTAATCGCAATTAATCGTTGCAGCCCTAAAATATTATATAAATGTGTGTGTGTAAAATTATTAATATAATTTATGCAGCCAATATAAATACACTATAGGTGTAGTCAAGACATAGTGAGCTAGGATTTCTAGTCTAATCTCAAAATAAACAAGCTATATACTGCAAGTCATAATGACTCATGTTGCTATAATGCTTGTAACAAACCTGTAGGCATCAGAACAAACGTGTCTTCTCCTAACAGTGTGGCATTAATAGCCTCCAGCTGATTGAAGCGGAACTGATGCAACCCAAACTTCTTATGGAAGATCTTCATCATCTCTGGGCTATGAGGAAAGCTGAAGCCTCTAAAGCGGTCATGAGCTGGGTTTCTATACACAGGCTCTGCAGATCAAGACAGACACTGGTATCAAAAAAACTGCTCATCAAGCCATTTCATTGGGGTCTTTAATAATATGACCTAAATGGTATATAGGTGATATTGGTATAGGGATATTACACTACTCAAACTTACCAGGGTTGGGTGTTTTGGGAGGTTTTGGTGCTGTTGGTGTGACTGCCCTTCTCTCCAGCGGTTTTGAAGGCCCACCCTCTCGCACTGATGGAGTATTTGCAGCAGAGCTGTCTCTTGATGCCAAGACACTAGAAGGTTCTTCATAATAATCTGGAATGTCAGTCTCATCAAAATCGTCAATATCAAAGTCATCAATATCAAAGTCATCAACTGGCTCTGTGTCTGCTCGAGAACTGTTGGGTACTGCAGTGCTGGTTTCAACACTGCTCTCTGCATTTCTCTTGCCTGAATCCGCTCTCTTGGGGGAATAAAACAGGTCAATCTGATCTACATCCACAGTCTGATTGTTTGTCTCATTGAAGGACAATCCTGAGTAGCACTTATCTGTCTTTGCCTCAGATTTGCTTACAGCTGGACTTGACCTGTTTAAGATGTCCCCAGTAGTGGTTTTTGAGGAGTAGTTAGGATTCCAGGAACCACCAGGGGTTTCAACACCATTGATGATGCAGTCCGAGTCCTCAAATACAGAGTCATTTCCCAGAAACATGATGGAGGAATTGGACTCACATCTTAGAAAGTCTGTTTTGACACCCCCTCTCTTCTCTGATGTAATTGGGGTCATCGATGATGACAGGCTAGAGGGTGTGACTCCAAAACTTTTTCTGTTAAGCAGACTAGAATATGGAGTTGCTGATCGGGCTGATTGAGATACTATGGATGGTGCACCATTCGCAATAATCCTTTTCCTGTGGTAAAGACAGATACACAGTGTAATGGAGAGTTATTAGTTAAACTGTAACAAGCAGTAATGGCATCCAACACAGATATAGTGATAGAAAAGTAGACAATTAACATCACTCTCACATAATTGGAACATTTTCTCCCTGCTGATTAATATGGTAAATTTCACAAAATGGCCACTTGATATTTAAATAATTAATAAAAGAAAGAAAGAAAGAAAGAAAGAAAGAAAGAAAGAAAGAAAGAAAGAAAGAAAGAAAGAAAGAAACCTACTATTAGAATTTTTTCATGAATTATGGCATTATTTTCATATACCTGGTAATGTAAACTTAAAGGGTTAGTTCACCCAAAAATTAAAATTTTATCATTAATTACTCATGTTGTTCCACACCTGTAAGACCTTCGTTCATCTTCAGAACACAAATTAAGATATTTTTGATAAAATCCGATGGCTAAGTGAGGCCTGCATTGACAGCAAGACAATTAACACGTGCCCAGAAAGCTACTAAAGACGTATTTAAAACAGTCCATGTGACTACAGTGGTTCAACCTTGATGTTATGAAGCGATGAGAATACTTTTTGTGTGCCAAAAAAATAAATAAATAAAATAACGACTTTATTCAACAATATCTAGGGATGGGTGATTTCAAAACACTGCTTCATTAAGCTTCGACGCTTCACAAATCTTTTCTTTGGAATCAATGGTTCGGAGCATGTATCAAACTGCCAGAGTCACGCCCCCCAGTGGTGAAGCATTGAAATTTCGAAACTTATGACATAAAGTAGCCTCGTTTACTGAAATCACATGACTTTGGTAGTTTGATACATGCTCCAAACCACTGATTCCAAACAAAAGATTTGTAAAGCTTCAAAGCTTCATGAAGCAGTGTTTTGAAATCGCCCATCACTAGATATTGTTGAATAAAGTCGTTATTTTGTTTTTTTGGTGCACAAAAAGTATTCTCATCGCTTCATAACATTAAGGTTGAACCACTGTCGTCACATGAACCGTTTTAAATATGTATTTAGTAGCTTTCTGGGCACTGAAAGTGTTAATGATCTTGCTGTCAATGGAGGCCTCACTGAGCCATTGGCTTTTATCAAAAATATCTTAATTTGTGTTCTGAAGATGAACGAAGGTCTTACGGGTGTGGAAAGGCATGAAAGTGAGTAATTAAAGACATCATTTTCATTTTTGGGTGAACTAACCCTTTAAATCACCTTTTTTTTTTTTTTACTGTAATACAGAATTGTTTACATAAAGAAATACAGTTTTGCAATGATTTTTTAAAAATTAAACTCTTTTTTCTAAAACAGTACAACAAATTCAACCAAATTCAACCAACAAACAAACAATCAAACAAATAAATAAATAAATAAATATATTTATTCATTTATTTGTTGGTTGAATTTGTGCTAATTGTCTTGCTGGCTGGCAATTTAATAAAATATTTAATATATACTAACAGACTCTATTTATTTATTTATTCATTTTTGTTACCCAACAAAAGCCACCTTTATTGCTTTACCTGTGTGCTCTCTGCAGTAGTAGCTCTGTACCGCAGGTAAGCGCTATGAGCTCATGCTCTGGAATAGTGTCCACTAGATGACAAATAGATTCCATAACACTAAAGAGAGCATCATCAGTTCCTAAATCACAAACACATGTACAGATTAGACACAGTACATTCATATACTGCAAATGGTTGACCAAAAAGTGTGATGATACTTTTTAGATCACAAAGCAATCTTGCATGAGTGATACCTTTCAAGTCTTTGGCAGGTTTATCCAAGGGTGCTGACAGGCTTGAAGCAGATTCACGAGGTGGTACATTTTTGTCAGCATGGGTAATAGAGTCAGATGAACTTTAAAACAAAAGAATTTGGGGAAAATACATTTAAAATGAAAGGAAAGTGTACTTATTTTCAGAAAGTACTATTATCGTAGTTACAAAATTCATTTATCAGTGAAAGAATGTTACCTTTTCTCCTTATCTGAGACAAAGGGACTCGTCTCCTCAGGTACAGGGGATGGTGGGATGAAATCCTCATAATTTTCATAAAAGTTGTCGGTCTCACAGTCATCGACATCTATGATGTTTGTCTCAGACCAGTTATTTTCTTCTGTAGCTGCAATTGAAATGCTGTTAATTAATTACCTTGTGAGCTTCATATTTATATCCAAACACACCAACCTTTTCCTTAGCAGGTGAAAAAGTGACATATTAGCAGTAAACACTAAAAACTTAAAAACAACAACAATAAATCACTAATAAAATTGAGGTGCACTAACTTGTCGCACACTTGATATCCTCCTGGTTTTTAACTGGCGAAATACAGTCGATGATTTCCTCATCCTCAGTGTCACTCAGTAACGCCTTTTGCTGGACTGATTTACGTTTTTTTATTTTTTTAATGGGCGAGTCCTCTGGCTCTGTGCTGACTCCATTTGCAGCTGACAGGATGTCCTCTGGGACAGTTATGGTCTCTGTAGCCTGTGAACCTCCATTTAATGTAGTCTCGTCACTCCTAGCACAAGAGGAATTTGGGGATGTATTCTGGTCCGATACACTTGGCTTTTTTGTAGAGGTCCCTGCAACTGGGGATACTACTCTTCCCTTGACTGGGGTTTCAAAATCATCCAAATCATCCCATTCATTGAAGGAAAGTTGAGAGATGTCACGCTTAGCTTCACCCACAGTTTGATCATCAGTAGAATCCTTAGGCAAGGCTGCAGATTTTGACAAAGCCTTTATGGTGGATTGGACAAGAGGCGTTTTGTTCAGAGCAAAAGGGTTGGCCAATGGATTAACAGTAATTGCCTTCGGCTTGCTTGGTGCTGTGAAGAAGTTGACTTTCGGTGCCACTCTTTCAGGCTTTTGCGAAAATGTCACAGGAGTTTTGGTTACTTCACAGCTGCGGAGAACATTGACACTCCTGTTTGCTAAGACATTTGCAGCAGTTACCTTTTGAGGAACTTCCACTTTGGAGATGCCCGATGAAGACTTCTTTTTGAAGCAAAACCCCCTGAACAGTGGAGAGGTTAGACACACAATTAGCTACACATTTTCAGCTCACTTTCATTTGTATCAAGCATTTAGTAACACTTTATTTTACACTGTATTATTACTCGGTGTCTAAATATATAATTACACAGACACTTTAAATCAAGCATTTCTAAAAACATATCCTAAAGCAGCTATAAAGAGAAAACTAGGCAGTTCTATGTATAAGCCTATCTATCTATCTATCTATCTATCTATCTATCTATCTATCTATAAGCCTATCTATCTATCTATCAATAAGTCTATCTATCTATCTGTCAATCAATAAGCCTATCTATCTCACTATCTGCCTATCTATCTATCTATCTATCTATAAGCCTATCTATCTATCCATCTATCTGTCTATCAATAAGCCTATCTATCTCACTATCTGCCTATCTATCCATCCATCTATCTATCTGTCTGTCTATCATCTATCTATCTATTTATCAATAAGTCTATCTATCCATCCATCTATCTGTCTGTCTATCAATAAGCCTATCTATCCATCTATCTATCTATCTATCTATCTATCTATCTGCCTATCTATCATCCATCTATCTGTCTATCATCTATCTATCTATCTGTCTGTCTATCAATAATTCTATCTATCTATCTATCTATCTATCTATCTATCTATCTATCTATCTATCTATCTATCTATCTATCTATCAATAAGCCTATCTATCTATCAATAAGTCTATCTATCTATCTGTCAATCAATAAGCCTATCTATCTCACTATCTGCCTATCTATCCATCCATCTATCTATCTGTCTGTCTATCTATCTGTCTATCTGTCTGTCTGTCTATCTATCTATCTATCTATCTATCTATCTATCTATCTGTCTGTCTGTCTATTTATCAATAAGTCTATCTATCTATCCATCTATCTGTCTGTCTATCAATAAGCCTATCTATCCATCTATCTATCTATCTGCCTATCTATCCATCCATCTATCTGTCTATCATCTATCTATCTGTCTATCAATAATTCTATCTATCTATCTATCTATCTATCTATCTATCTATCTGTCTGTCTATCAATAAGCCTATCTATCTATCAATAAGTCTATCTATCTGTCAATCAATAAGCCTATCTATCTATCTATCTATCTATCTATCTATCTATCTATCTATCTATCTATCTATCTATCAATAAGTCTATCTATCTATCTATATAGGTCTATCTATCAATCTATATAGGTCTATCTATCAATAAGTCTGCCTGTCTATCTATTAGTCTATCTGGCAATAAGTCTATCTCTCTATCTATCTCAGAATATATAATAATGTTCTTACCCAAGCTTTGGTTTGAGCAGTGACAGCTTGTTGTGTGCAGCATTATTGTGTCGGTCCAGTTGCTCCTTTAGGTTGTTTTGAGGAAGACTCGGCATTGTGTGTACATTTATAAGAAATTATATTCCTCAGTAGTTCATGTATATGACATTTAATCAACTCCACAAACAAACACATGTAAATAAACACAGGTATGGTCCGTTAGAATTAATGCGACATTACAACCCTCGATTGTTTAGCACAAAAACACTCACAGCGCGACGTTTTGCTCTCTTTCCGCCATCGTAAGGACTTCAAAATCATAAAATTCCTCTACAATTACAGCCACGAACATGAAAGTTTGATATTCTGGTACAAACAAAACAATAAATGAACGGCAGCACAAAACATCACCATAAGCTCGCGCTTACCGCGTATTCGCAGCTCGCTCTCTGATTGGACATCTGTCAGTAACATCACTTCCGCTAAACGGCGGCTTGTTCAAAACAATCTAGCACAATACATATTTTAAGCATTTTCAGTTTTACACCAGCACTATTTTCTCTCTCTTTTTTTTTTTTTTTTTTTTCATTTTCTCCTTTCACATCTTTGTTCAGTGGAGTTTAATCTTGTCTTAACGTATAAACAACTGCTTCCTCTGGTGCACGCTGTGGCAGCTTAAACATTAGATGTGGATTTAGGTCGCCACCTATTGGCTCGCTGTGGAATTGCACATCATTTTCAAATTCCATTGGTGATATGATGGCTTGCAACCAGTCTATGCTTGCAACATTGAATTAATAGAAAACATTTTTTTAATTAATTTTAAAACATTTTTGACACCTTTGATAAAAAATGATGACGTTGCTGTCATAAAAAGTGCCCATTTCAGGCTTTAATATAGCAAAAGTGTGAGATTTTATGTAACTTTTATATTTGCAATTACTGAATTAGTGTGAGGGTCATCTGATTAATAGGAAAATGTTGATTTTATCACAAATACATTTTATAATACTACTCAGAGAGCTCCCATAGTGTCCATAACTTAAAATAATGACCAATAATAATAGGGATTTGATGCTTGAGATTTTTTCTGGAAGTTAAATATGTCATTAATGTCGTGGGGTGTTCAGAAAAGTAATACATTTTGGTAAAAAGTCTAAAAATGTGTAAGTCCAAATCGTACCGGTTTCGTGGAATGACTCTTTAATCAGTTTTTAAGCTTTAGTCAATGGATGAACACAATTATGCTGATGGAAAGTGATACACACACACACACACACATACAAAAAAAAAAAAAAAAAAAAAATCCCTGAGAAAATATTTATTTCAGTAAAATAATTTTGACCATTACAAAGTAATCAACTTCAGGCACATTAATAGCTAATGGAGTGTCAGTGAATGTTTTAAATATAATTATTGATTTACTGGTAGCTGATACAGACTATTATATCTCATAATTGAAGATGCTGTCCATTGTGCATACAATTATTCTGTGTGAGACGTAAATATAATTACTCATCTCCCTTTTCGTGGTAAAAGTAAATAATTTTCAGTTATTTACACCAAAGGTAAAGGGTAGGATGAGCACGCAGCAAGTCCACACATGTTCTTTCCCCTCTCAATGTAGAAATATCTGTATGGGGGAAAGAAATAATTAAAATAATTAAAAATAACAACACATATATAGGAAGACAACTTGGTCAAGTGTTTATATATAAACTCAATTTTACTTTTCAACCTCACAGTAGCACAACATTTAAGGAAATCTCCTTTATTTGATAAAGTCTTGCAAACAGACCCTTTAATTCCCCAGTTGGTTCCCCAGGAGTTCTTCACTATCCAGTACGGAGTTCCGTTCTCCTGAGCATAACCCACAGCAAGCACTGCGTGGTTCACCATGTCAGTAGTGTTGTGACACTTGGTGCTATAAAATAGTCATAGCATATTACAGAAATTGCCATGAACTATCACACATAAATACAGTACAAAATTATATTTATTACAGTGCTGTCAAATATATACACTGCCCTCAAAAAGTTTGGAAACACCCCAAGCAAAGTGTGGTTTTGGACAATATCAGCATAAATCATTTTTTGGTGCAAATACATTAAAGTAACTTGACATTATCATTGAAGACCAGCAATAATAATTTTCATTTTGATTATATAATAATGGCAATACACACATGTCAAAGTCAGACATGCCCCTTTGCCAGCTGTGATGCCTGCTTACTGGTTTAAACTTGGCCCAGGTTTGTAAAAGATTTTTGGGTCAGCACACCTTAATAGCTTCAACAATTGATTGCCAATTAAGTTTAGAATACAATGAACCAATCAGAACCCAGTTTAGGTCAGATAGCTGCTAATGGTGGATATTTTGATGAATCGAAAATGTATAAACTGTTTATATAATAAAATATGTTTTCATAGTTTGTGCCTTGTCAGTGGAAAATTATCACAAATTAAAAAGGATTCATGCCAATATTGTCCAAACAAAACCCACTTTTCTAGGGTTTTTCCAAACTTTGGGAGGGCAGTGTGTATATATATATACACACACACACAAACAAACACATATATTATATATTTACAAAACGTTTATGTTAGATGCAATTAATCTTGATTAATCAATTTGACAGCACTAATATTTCTTCCCTACCTGGTATATATTCCATCTTTGTAGTGCATGAAATCACTTGAAACCTCATATGCAAAGCTGACAGGGTTCAACCTGGCGACAGCATCCACCATGCCCATTTCATCATACTAATAACAGAAATGTGCAGTTAGAATGAAAACGTGCAGCTTTATTAATATGTGCACATCATGGACCATCACTTACCTTTGTGATGTTTACAACATCCTTCACAAAAGCAGCAGCCAGCTGTGGTTTGAATCTGCATTCACCATCCTACAAGCAAGTAAGAAGAAATGTTAAATCTTTATACAGTAAGGTAAAACAATAGGTAAAAGAGTAAAGTACTCACCCTAGCCGTGTAGGGGTAATCGTCTTCAGTCATGAGACCTTTGTTGTACATGATGTACTCAAAAGCTTGACTTGGGAGGCCACTAAAAAGCATGTGACAGGAGTAAAATGTCATTTTCACAGTGGAGACTTTACTCCTAAAGCCATAAAATAA
This sequence comes from Chanodichthys erythropterus, assembly GCF_024489055.1. Classification (NCBI taxonomy): domain Eukaryota; kingdom Metazoa; phylum Chordata; class Actinopteri; order Cypriniformes; family Xenocyprididae; genus Chanodichthys; species Chanodichthys erythropterus. Next base: position 38,670,561 of record NC_090227.1, on the reverse strand, counting down.
AACCCAACACAATCTGTAGCTATGGCTTTTGAAATAAGAAGCTTTCATTTGTCATTTTTCGAACTCACCCGTTGCAGCCATGATTGTTGAAAGCACCTGCGCAGTCTACAAGCTGCTGCTCTGCCTTTAAAACAATGAACAACAGGAACAGGAAGAGGTTAGAGAAAATAACCTGGTCTTTTACACTACTGGTTACATGTTTTGAATAATTGTTTTCAGTCAAATATTATTATAATTTAAAAGAACTCTTTTCTAATTTAGGATGTTTTAAAATGAAATTTATTCCTGTGATGCCAATAGCTGAATTTTCAGCATCATTACTCCAGTCTTCAATGTCACATGATCCTTCAGAAATCATTCTAATATGCTGATTTGCTCAGTTATTGTCAATTATTATTGATGATCAGTTATTAATAGTTCTTATAATCAATGTTGTTGCATAATAATTTTTAATACATTTTTTTATGATTCTTTGAAAGTTCAAAAGAACAGCATTTATTTGAAATAAAAATCTTTTGTAACAATATAAATGTGTTTACTGTCATTTTTGATTAATTTAATGCATCCTTGCTAAATAAAAGTGTTCATGTTTTCTTTCTTTTTTAAAATCTTACTTAACCCAAACTTTTGAAAGGTAGTGTATCATGGTTTCCACAAAAATATTAAGTAGCAAAAATGCTGAAAATTCAGCTTTGCATCACAGGAATAAATTACATCTTGAAATATATTAAAATAGAAAACATGTATTTTAAATTGTAATAATATTTCACAATATTTCTGTTTTAACTGTATTTTTGATCGAATAAATGCAGCATTGGTGAGCATAAGAGGCTTCTTCTTTAAAAAACATGAAAACTTTCGACTGGTAGTGTATATTACAGTGGTATTACATTACTAATGTGGTGTTTTGGGGTTTGTTTGAACCTGAAGTAAAAGGGAATTAGCAGTAATTATTGCATGTTGAGCAATAAGGCATTACTAATATCTAATGATGACACTTCACTGTCACTGTTAAATTAAAATGAACATTTACATACTAGTTGTAGGAGTTTCCCTGTGGCAATAGCAGTGACGGACTCTAGACAGCCTGTGGTGGAGAAAGTCCAGCAGCTACCGCAAGGTCCCTGAAACAGTGTCACTGATTAAGAACCACCAATATTATAAGTACAGTACTACAGGATTATTAGGGCAAGATAAGCAAGTTACCTGATTCTTGACATCAGTTACATAGTGTCCTTTGGTTCTCCAGTCAATCATATCAGGATAAGGACCATTACTGCTCAGATGATTCCCTCTAGTGGCTGAGCAGTTCTGTCAGGTTATAAAAATGTTCATGAATCGTGGTACTTTCCTATTTCCTCATTGATCACGAGAGGCTGCCAAAAATAATACCTGAGGCTCTGTCAGGAGGTAGGACTTCTTAAATTCAGCAAAGGTCATGTCTGAAAACTGGTTCAGTCCCACTGGAAAGTGCAGATAAATAATTAAAAAAAAATTCATAACACTTCTGTAAGTTAGATTATATTATTCATACTTGAAAACTGGTGGTTTCCAGCATTATGGTGCTCAATCTTCTTCTTGTTTTCCAGGAATATCTGCAGCCGCTGGTAATATTCATTTATCTCATATTTTTTATTATACTGCAAATTTAAAAAGAATAAACTAAGTTACTTTTCTTCCTCTTTCTAATTTTCACTTCCTTCCTTTAGTGCCGCCTTGAATTTTTTTCGTGAGGCAGCATGAACAAACAATTACAAAACAATTGGTTCTTACCTGAGACATCCATGATTTAAAAAGATACTCATCTGTAACAAATAATAATTATATTTTTAATTTGGTAATTCACACAACAATTCAACTTTTTTTTCCCTTCACTATTCGTATTTTAATCCACATATATTTCAAATGCCATGACTATTATATAGCCTATATATCACTTTAACTATAGCCTTATACTCTGAAAGTCTGAGTAGTTATAAAAGTGTTATTTGTTTTGAAGACTATAAGCGTCAAAAGCGAAAGTACGACGCAGCGGTGCACGTACTGTACGTGAAAAAGTCAAAAGCTGGTTTAAAAATCTTACCTTCCTCAGTGTGCAAAGGCACTGCATGTACCTGACAGACAACCGCAAACAGCACCGGCAAAATCAACCTGTTCATCTTCACCCCCGCGAGCGACTCATAACACTTGCACAAGAATATGAGATCTCATCACATGAGTGCTTCAACACTCCTCCTACACGAGGGAGGGCTTCAGTTGTCCTCTGGTCTACGGGTTAAAGGTGCACTCAATATTATTTCGCTAATTAAACGTTTCGCACAAATAAATGAACAACATTTTTGAGATATATCAGTAAAATGAAGCGCACTCAGATAAAGCCGTTTTCTTATAGTTCGCTACATGGAGCGGGTCGCCCCCTCAGGAGCTGCAACGTTGACATCACATGACCAGTGTCACGCATACTAGTAAACATAAGCCAGTGATTCTATATATTTAAAAGTATCATCAAGGGCCAGTTGTTCAAAAAGTTTAATCTGGATTTGGAAATCCCATGTTTTGCTATCCAGGATCAGGTAATCCATCTTACTTTTGTGCTGGTTTTTCAAAGAAAAATTGGATTGGATCACCATGATCCAGATACACACTTTTCCAGATTACGAAATCTGGATTACCAGTGCCCTACGGAGCCCCTAAAGGGACTTGAAGATAGAACGAATATGGGTTTTGAATTAAATATAATATTTTTGTTGGATAATTACAGCTGTTTGGAGATTTTTATGGCACCAAAATCTTTTTTTACTTTACAGTTGGTTACCGAAAGGCTAAATATGTAGGTTAATGTCTACTTCTAATTTATTTAACAGTTAAACTAATCAAGAGCAAAATAATAAAATGTGTATGTATATTACATGATATAAATGTTGTATTTTTTTGACCAGTTTTACTACGTTTTCCTCTTGGAATCCACCTTGAAATCCTACCCCCTGTTGGGATCAGGATAATCCTGTTTTGTTTTTGTTTTTTTGGATCAAACTGAAGGTTGATCCAGATTAAAAGTAGAATTTGGATTTTGTGAAGTAATCTGATTTCAGAATCCTTTTTTCCTTTTGAACAACCCATTTTCAAGATTTGATCCAATCCGAAAGCCGGAATCTGATCAGATTACTTTTGAACAACTGGCCCGAAGAGATTTATGTTAAGTTTTGTCACAAATCTCTGTCCTGTTACCACATAGGCTAATTGATTACATAAATGGCCCACATTTAAACTATTTCTAAATATCTTTTATACTACATTATACATCCATAATACACATAATGGATGTGTTTGTATTGCAGCATAATACGGAAACACTGCCATTGTACAGTAAATGTGGCCAGTATTATTATACATAAGAATACACATTGATGACCCAATTTTTCAGAGAACAAAATGAGGTGCATGACAAAAAACACATACAAGGAAGCAATATCCCCCTGAGATAGAATAGATTTATTAGCAAGAGGTAATCAGGAAACATACAGTTTATTTTTCTTTCTTTTTCTTTTCTGTTCATTTCTCTTTTTCTTTTTTTTCTTTTTTTTTGTAGAAAACTGGAAATATTTCCCGAGCCGTGGAAATAAACTTAAGGGTTGAAAGATAATTCTCATACCACTGGGTATTGCTAACAGCAAAATGTTTGTTTGTATGTTTATATATCATTTATAAGAGTATGTGCACATAGATGTGTATACAGTATATATATATATATATATATATATATATATATATATATATATATATATCCTTTTAAAGTTTCTGGCTGATACAGTGTTGCATGCCTGCCACATGAGCGATTAGTGTGTTTCCAGACTGTACATAGTAAAAATACATACAAATATTCACAGAATAAGCACTACATTACTATATTCCTGCTAAGAGAATGATTATAGACAGGATTACAGTATATGCAAAACACTTTAAAGTCCTCTACCTCTAGATCATGGTTTCAAAAATCACAAATCATATAGCATTGAGTGTGTAAGCATAGGATACAACGCTTTAAAGAGGTGTGCTTTAAACTAGTACATGTTAAGAAATACATAGGGCTGCATGTACAAAATATACAGAATACTTTTCTGTGTGGCGAGTTGACAATGTTTGTACAAAAATGTTTTTTACGGTCTGTTATTTTTTTTTTCTCTTTTTTTTAGGTAAGGATGCAGAACCCTACGTCTTTATTCTAGGACTACAAAAATACCCTTTGTATGCTGCAAGCGGGAAGGTCATTCACTTTTGATCATACTCTTAAACGACAATGCATTTTACAAAGTGATATTCAGTCACGTTCCACAATCACTGGAACAGCAAGAAGAACATAGATTGTCTGTAAATGTACAATAGCTGGATAATCTGGTGTAGAAGGATAGTGTTGAACCCAGAATACCTTTTTCCCCAAAATGCTAAGAAATGTGGCTGTGAGCAACGGAAACATTACATGGGTAAACGATCACTAAACAACTAGTTTGAAAAATATAATGCCGATCTAATAGTCCTTGCTTCTTTTTGTGTAGAAATAGTCTAATTTTTGGCGGCGAAATGAACACATTTCTCATGCAAGAACAGATTAAAATTCTTTTTTGCCAATCGAAACATATAATATGTCTTTTTAATGTATTATAATTACCAAGCTATACACTGTCTGCTTTATCAAGTCATGCCAGAACTGTTCAAAAAATATCATGGCAGTTTAGGCATGTCCAACAACGGACGTTAATTATCGCAACCAATAGGTGTAAAAATGCTGGAGTTGTTTCAGCTAAGTACAGTGACATGTGCCTTGGAATATAATAGTATAACAGTATAAGAGTTTCTATATGCTTGGTTGTATACAGTAATATATCTGCTTTCCACATTGCTACATGGTATGCATATACCGTAAATTAGTTACATGCATCTATTAAAATCTCAAAATGCTCCTGCCGGCTTTTCATGTTTCATTACGGTGATGTGGATGAGCCTGATCACTTAAAGAGACAACCACACCTTAAAATAGAATGTCACTGTTGGATTAAATCCCGTTGTAAGTATTGTTAAATAATTTGCATGGGGAAAAAATATGATTCCCTAAAGAACAGAGGCTGAAATCAACAGGTAAGATCTCGGTGAAAGATCTGAAACAATTAGGCAACATTCGGTTACAACTAAAAACAAGGAACACATCCAGGAGTAATAATCATGTTACATAACAGAACACGTGGATGTATATTGTAGAGAGCGTGGTGTCTGTACATTTTGTAGACGTTAAGCAGAGCCTCTCTCAGTTGGGCACTTTAGGCTCAATTCTGAGAGAGGCTTCATACAGGCCTTCTTCATCCATTACCAAGCTTTGGTCCAGTAAATACAGTACTGCCTGGAAGACAAATGCAGTATCAGTTTCATATCGAATGTGATCCTTCAATGCAAATTACATTGTGAAAACAATTCTCAATTCAAGTGTCCTAGAATAAAAAGAAAACATTCTCGTAAATGCAACACTCTAAAAATACCTAAAGTGTGATTAAATGGCTTTGTAGAGATACCGTGATACATTTCTGCATTCTGTCTGTCTGTCTGTGGCTTTTGCAAATATCTAACCAATGGAAAGTATTAAAAAGAGCTTGTAACTAAACCTCGTAACAACATTGGATCCTCAAGCTGTCAATGAAGTGCCGCACGCAATTTGGATCATCTTTGCTTGTTTGCAATGCAAAAGTAAATGAACTGTTGGTTTGAATAAGTAAAGCGTTTTTATTACTCCAAGCTTGATTTTACAATGGTAAAATGTTAATAATATAATGACACATGCAAGATTCTGACCATGGATAAAGCCACAATACCAACTCTGACAATGCAGTGTTTAATTACTGAAAAAATATAGGGGTTTTTCCATTGCATTTTTGGAGATACAAGGTTCAAGGATACAATGATGTACAGAACAAACAACTTAACCACTAACTGTACTGTGCTAGTTCATGTTGATCATAAAACCCAATGTTTTGCCAGTACAAACCAATATAGTTCAATACCTTTGGCTGGTAATCAATCTTGTATGCCGTTTGCTGAAACTGCCTGATTTCTCGGATGATATGGGATATCTGTAAAACGAAGACAATATGATAACAAAACGCTTAGTTTCCACATGCATTAAAGAAACACATCTAAAATAGACCTACCATTCTCATTTTGGAAAAATTGACCAGGTTGTCCTCTGTGTAGTTGGGGGTCCCTTCCTCAATAAAGGCCAAGTCAGTGAGGTACATTCCCAAATATGGTACACAGGGAGGGTCACAACTAGCAGAAAAACATTAGAAAAAGAAATTAGCCGTGCCATCATGTTTTTATTGCCATATCATATTACAATAAAAAATAAATTATTAAAATAAAATATAATATATATCTGTAATATAATATATCTCATCAAATATATGGATCTGTTTTAAATTACAGCAAAAAGTAACATGTACAGCAACAAAAAACTTACTTTTTTAAGGCCTCTCTGAGGTTCTTGAACCTTCCTTCAGATGAGACCAACTTCTGCAGCTTATCAATGACTGTTTTAGTCTAATGGTTTAAACAAAACATGGTGTTAAATGTTATTCAGTGGCCAAATACACTCAGATCTAACAGCATCCATGATAATATTACAAAAGGTATTATACTCAGTTAATATCAAATCAACAACATGATGTAAGTGATTTCTGAGAAACACTGTTAAAAGTGGATCAGACCGAGCACCACAACACTCTTGTGCAACGTGTTCTCCAACCAATATGCCTATATAGGTCGTTTGTCACTTCCCTGAAATACGACCCATAGGAGCGTTTTTACTTAAGTTGCGCCCCTATTGACAACGGGACACTTTCATTTTAATGCATTGTTCCCTTTTAGTCTGCGTCATCTTTCAGGTTTTGCGTAGCTATAACAAGCTATAGCTATAGTTAGCAATATATAATAATATGCAATCATGTGATCATGCGACCATGGGTTCGATCCCAGGGAATGTGCTCATAAAGTGTATATGCACTATAAATCATTAAAGGTAGGTTTAGGGGTGGGGTACATCATTTTGGTGACAACAGTTGTAACACGATACTGTCATTATTTTTATGCCAGCTAGAGGGCGCATGACTTTAAAACGTAAATAGAGGTTGTAATAAGGTGCTTGAAAAATGACCTATGTGGTTGTTGTTGTTTTTTTTGGAGGACAGTCTGCTCTTGTGGCCAACCAGCAGTAGGGGGCGTGTCGACTAATGATGGGGGAGTGAGCAAGAGGGAGATTTGAAGAAAGACTGTGGGAACCCATAACGTCATACGACGTAGCGTCTCGTTCCCTTTTTCAGGGAACCAGGGTTACACAAGTAACCCGAGATGTTTTGCTATGATTCACAGAACCAAGATATGCTGTTGTTGTAATGTTATCTATAGTAACAGGACAGTTTTGAGTGTCATTGTTTGTCTGGAGCTGCTGGTGACTAACAACTCTTGCTTGTATATACTCTTGTGTACTGTATGTTCCTTTTTTGTTCGTTAGTTTGTTATCTTTGCTTTAATTTTTGCAAAGCATAATCTTGCTTCGCTTCAGCTGTGATAAAGAGACATCCATTTATGCATTGCATGTTCGTGCATTTTGGGGTCGAAGCAATGAAGGGAGAAGTGTGTTTGTTTGGATTGATTTCAAATATAAACAGCGTTTCTCAGAAATTGCTTACTGCACCTTTAATTGTCTGAACAGTTTAACGGTCTTAAAAAGGCCCTACTTTTCCTTTCATGCCAACTGACTTGATTCATGTTCTCACATTCTTTGTTCAATAACAAACAGCATAATCATTGCTTTTATTTTGTTGAGGTTTTATCGAGTAGTTCCTCACCTGTTTAGAAACTTTGAGCCAAGTTTTCTTCAGACGGAAGATGGAGCTGCGATTGAGGGATGAGGTGATTTCCAGCACAGCATTGTAGTTATGGAGACAGCGGCAGATATCAGCCACCGCCACCCACTTCTCTATCACTGCTACCCGTACATTCACATCCTCACAGCGCAGGATCTCTGTGGCGATCAGGTTACTGATCTTTAAAAGAGACAGAGGTATATCAGCATTGTGCGCATTATACTTCATTTGGGATCAACAAATACATTGCAAGAACTGAACATTTACACTTATCTAGAATCAGATGTACTTACATCATTGAAGTGTTTTGTCGTTTTCATGATGTAAGGTGTTTTCTCGTTTTTGTCGTTCTTCATCCATCCTTGACCAAAAAACTCCCTGTATTTGTGAGGAAAAACATTGTGTTTGATCACATTTCTAAAATCTTGATAACAAATATTTAAAGAAGCTATATGCAAGAATCTTCATGTATTAATCGCTTTTTGTATTGTCAATGTGTACAGCTTGTGTGAAACTTAAAAAACTAGACCTTCCCTGACTTCCTAGGTTGTCTACGAAAGCCTGTAGACTGATTTTTATGTCAATGACTCATGTGAATCCAAACTTTGTGATTCAAAGTTAAGCGCACTCCTGAAAGACTCTCTTCCGTTCAATGACACATTAAATTAATATTTATCCAATGTTAAGGATAATGCAAAAAAGAGCTAATCGGCACTGTAATGACAATGTGTCATGCAAAGAGATTAATTCAAACTATAGTCTCTCATACATAGCCAGATCTGTATAGTCTCTATAGTCAGATCTGCAAGTTATGTGCGCATGAGTGCGAGCACAAGAAATAAGTTGCTGGCTGCAGTTCACTTAATGGCCACCGGTGTCGATAATAACAAGGGTTTCTGAATTCTACATATAGCAACGTAATTACCATCATTCAACGTCCATTTTTGTTTTGTTTTTGCGCACAAAAAGTATCCTCGTCGCGTCATAACATTAAGGTTGAACCACTGTAGAAACGTTGACTATTTTACCAAAGTCTTTACTACTTTTCTGGACCTAATTAGCAGTAATTACGTTGCTTTCTATGGGAGATGAAAAAAATCCCTCTGGGATTTAATCAAAAATATCTTAATTTGTGTTCTGAAGATGAACCAAACTCTTATGGGTTTGGAACAACATGAGGGTGAGTAATTAATTACAGAAATTTCATTTTTGGGTGAACTTACCCTTTAAGTATAATGTAAAATCTGATCAAACAATGTAACTAAGCTTTTCTTAATAAATGCATAGTTCACCCAAAATTAAAAATCACCCTCACATCATTCATGTCAAAGCATTATGCAGAATTTAGAATCTATTGTATGACTTCAGAAGACATATATAGAAATGCAAATCATACGGTAAGAGCTGTGTGAAGATTATTCAAAGTGTATGTCCATGGAATAACAGCATACAGGTTTGGAGTAACATTAATTCATTTTTGAGTGAACTGTATTCATCTCTGTAGTTCCCTAAAGAGCAAATAAACTGAAACATAATCGCACTCACTCATAAGGTATGACTTTGAAAACAAGGTGGTCCAGCAGGGTGAGCTGCTCTGCGATCTCCAGAGCCGAATGATTCTCGAAAGGCTCTGACTTTCCTCCTTCCGCCTGCATCACAAAACAATTAGTTAAATAATAATGAACTAAAAGCTGAATAATGAATTTCTGCACAGTTTATACAACTTTGTAAATGGTGAAACCTTCTAAACCAAAACCACTGGAAATACACTACACTACCGCAAAATGGAAATGCCTACACAAAATATCTAAAAACGAATAAATTGTCATTCATATATTGCACAAAAGCAACAAGAACAACTAATATAAAACAAAAACGACAGGGTTTTTATGCAGTGCTAAAATTTGCGCACTCACGAATCCTAGTATAACAAACAAAGTGTAGACATTATGAAAGATTCATTGTTCATTCATTCATTGTTTTATAACAAAGCTTTGTGAGATTGCGAAGAACTGAGACGTCAGCTTTTTAGTCATTATAAAGCGAGTGCTCTTTGCGCGCATTCTGCCATACCAAACTATGCACACAGCAGCTTGCTTTTTGGTTAAAACTAACTGTGGTTTGTGAATGTTGATGCTTTAATATCAAATATTTTATCAGGAGCATTTATGCTGGGATGTTATGGCAACACATAACTTAATATTTCATGTAAATTTCATGGATGTACTGACAAAAATCTAAATAGGCTACTTTAATGCAGGATGTTGCGGGCGGGAGCGGAACAAGATAACATTATTTTGCAGGAGCGGGAAAGAATCCTGCGGGAGCAGGTGGGTCTCTAGTCTGGTCTGGAGTCAGAAAGATTTTTTTTAACAAATAAATAGTTTCATTCAGCAAAGATCCATTAAATTGATCAAAAGTAACCATAAATATATTAATAATGTTATGTTTCAAATAAATCCTGTTCTATTCTTTAAAGAATCATCTGCACATCTGTTTTCAACATTGATAATGTTAAGAAAAAATTTTGAGCATCAAATCAGCATATTAGAATGATTTCTGAAGGATCATGTGACAGATGACTGAAGTAATGATGCTGAAAATTCAGCTTTTGCCAATAAATAACATTTGTAGCAATAACAGTAAATTATGCATAATTACAAGTAACTAACCCTAAACCTAACCCTAACTGTAAGTACATGTAGTTAATTAATAGCACTCAGTACTTATTTGAGTAAGTACAATGTAATTACGGCACTGTATAATAAAGTGTAACCCATTTTTAAAATATATTAAAATAGAAGAAAAATTATATATTTCATGCAGCCTTGGTGAGCATAAGATACAGTACTTCTTTCCAAAAAAATTAAAATAATTTTCGAATCCAAACATTTGAACAGTAATGTAAATACATTATGTTGAAACAATAAAGCTCTGATTGTTTTAGCAGTGAAAGACTTAATAATGTTATATATGTTAATATTAAATAATTTAAAGGATGATCCAGAATCACCCCACTCACCATCTGCAGCACCTCCTCCAGACAGATCTGATTGTCACCAGGATCCTCCTGTGTCAATGTCCTGTCAGAAAAAAAAAAAATGGATGCTTTACACAGGAAACCACTGACTGACTGACATGCACAAAATGTTATCAGATGACAGATGTGGCACACAAAAGCTATTGCAACACACTCATACAAATGATTATTATTATTTATTTATTTATTTTGGCATTTGTCTGCATTTATCTAACCCTACATATGATCATTGCATCAGTCAGGGTGTAGGCAGACTCTGTTCACCTTATGATGTTGGCTGCAGCTTTCCTTTCCTGGGTCAGAAGTTCAGGATCATGCATCACCTCCTCCAGGAAACTAATCACCTTCATTTTCAGTTCAGTGTTGGTTTCAAAGTCCTGCACACACAATACACAGTCATGCAAACACAAATGCAAGGCGCTCCACACTATGTAGAAAGTTCTTTCAATAGATTATTATTTTTTTAAATGCTGTTTATATTTGAGCATGTTTTAAAGGGGTCATATGATGCTATTTTAAAAGTTCATTATTTTGTTTATAGGGTGCGATCGAGGCGTTTTAGGCAGGTCTGGATCAGTGTTTTCTGATAGATAGAATAATTCCCTTTGTGGGAGACTGTGAACTTTGCAGATCGTATACATGCACAAACAGATACATTACACAATAAAAGAAAAGGAAAACATTAAGAAGCATTACATGACCCATTTAAAATTTTATCATGTTTCTCGATCTCATCAAAAAAATCATTTTGGACATTTTTTACCACATTTTGTTTCTATTTAGCCACTTCTTAGTATATTATTATAATGTGTACTCAATCTCACCTGCGAGTGTTTGGACACCCAGTGCCTGAGGACATTGAGAACTCTGTTAGTTGCTGCTCGACGAATCACAAACTCCTTATCTCCGTTCCTCTGATCCGTGGGGAACCCTGATAACCAATCAAAATTCACATTAATCCCTTTTCTGCCAGGCAACAAATAATCACAACCTATGAGAGATTGAAACAGATTGGTGAATGCTACCTGTGCTTGCCAGAGACATGCGGCGGTACTTCTCCTTGGTTGGCGTGCCCTCGTTGGCACCAGCAGTGGCAATGGCAAAGGCAGAAGCGGCAGACAAGGCGCTACGGTTGTTATCCAGCTCCCGGCAGGACGACATCACCATGCCATTATTGTATGAGAACAGAGAGAATTCTGCCCAGAGAGAAAGACAAGTAACACACACGATTGTTAAATGCATGTTTGGAGGTTAATTGCTATGGAAGCTTGTTTCCGTCATGAAATAACAAATAAAAAAGGTATTTTTTATATATCCCTGACACAGCAGGAACCAATCAACTGTGCCCGAATGATGTGTTTACAAGCACCTATCAGTCCATCTAGAGTTTCATGACAGAACTTTGTATTTTATATCTCGCAATTCTGAGAAAAAAGGTCAGAATTGTTGGATTTAAGAGCTACAGAGTTGTGAGATCTAAACTGGCAACTGCGAGAAAAAAGTCAGAATTGTGAGATAAAGAATGCAATTGCGAGTTTATATCTTTTTTTTTCTCTGAATTGTGGCATATACAATTGGAATTGTCTGAATTGTGAGATATAAACTCAAGATTTCTCGAGAATTCTGGCTTTTTTCTCGCAACTGCGAGTTTATCTCACAATTCTAACTTTTTTTCTTAGAATTGCAAGATATAAACTCACAATTGTGACTTATAAAGTCAGAATTGCATGATATAAACTCGCAATTGCAAGAAAAAACTGACTTTAACACAATTCTGAATTTATAACTCATGCAATTCAGACTATATCATGCAATTCTGACTTTATAACTTGCAATTGCAAGTTTAAATCTCACAATTCTGACTTTTTTTCTCAGAATTGGGAGATATAAACTCGCAAGTTTATATCACGCAATTCTGTCTTTTAAGACGCAATTGCGAGTTTATATCATGCAATTCTTACTTTATAACTCGCTTTTGTGTTTATATCTCACAATTCTGAGAAAAAAAGTCAGAATTGCATATTATACAGTCAGAATAAAAACTCACAATTGCAAGAAAAAAGTCAGAATTGTGAGATAAAAAGTCGCAATTACCTTTTTTATTTTTTATTTAGTGGCGGAAACAAGCTTCCATAATCCGTCCATAGCCAAAAACTAAAAGGTCCAAACAAATATTAAGTAAAAGTGGAGTTACTGTGTTTCAGAGTGCTTCCCCTTTAAGGATACAGCAGGTGTAAAATAAGACAAGATGGACTCATGCAGAAATAATGGAGGCAGTGACATTATCTCCACAATGGATAAGCCTCCGATGATGACATATGAAAATGTCACAAACATCTATACTGCACCCAACGACTGTTAAATAAAAACGACTCTGGTCAGAAAGACCAAAATAAGCACTTATCTCCATACTATTAGTTTTGTACTTGCAAGCACTTTCCACAGGCAAATGCATCATGTTATCATAAAAAAATAAATAAATAAATAAATAAAAAGTATTTTTGGAGCATAAGAGTGATGATGCTGAAATGATGTAGCGCATCGAAGCATCCAGTAGGTGGCGGTGCAAAGCGTAAAATCACAGACTGCGGATCAATCAAGACAATAGGCTGGGCTCTGGTTCTCAAGATGGTTGAGACTAAAAATAGCTCATCATTTCACTAAGATGAATGTCTCAAATACACTCTCAGAGAATAACAAAAGCAACGTTTTAAAGAAAACAAGTTTGTTGTTGCACGCTGCAGCAAAGGCTTAAAAAATACCTAAAGGTAACCAAAACATGCTTTAATCTTCTACTGCCACAAAGCTTGACGGAAATACCGCGTCACGCATATGAAACAATAAGGTCATTGTTGACCTTTGAACCCCTGTAGAAGTTAGTTTTAAAAGCAAGGAGATGGCGTTGTTGCAGTGCATCGACTGCACCGGGGTGGCAGAGAGAATGCACGCTAATGGTTGCTATGGCACAAGTTTTCCAAACACCTACTCACGCCTCCTTTGGCGTTTCCCTGAGCTTTTTTTTTTTTTAAACCTACAGAATTAATGAGATTTTGCATGAATCGTGTCTTCCATGTCTGTCCTAAGAATCACTTTTACAGATACAGCGTGTACTTTAAAACAGCAAGTGTGAACAAAAACAAACAACATCTCACATACAAAAATACTAAAGGACCTTAAAGTTATAGTTAAATCAAGCAGCGCATACCTTTAAAAGAAAAATCTAATGTTACTGGACTATTGAATTAAACACTCCGTTTCTCAAAACAGCTAGTCTGCCATTTTGAGCCATTGATAAATGCAACATTTGGCTGGTCTGAAGGGTGCAGGTGGCTTGTCAGCATGAGATGCAGGTGCTCTGGTTTTCATGTCAGTGAGCGATAACAACATGGCAGGGAAGTCTAGGACAGAGTGTCTTCTACCTGAGGAGTTTTTGCATTTGACGTTTTTGGGAGTGGTGGGTGATTTGGTGGGCGATACTTCAGCCTCTGCCTCGTCACTCTGGGTCTGGTCGTTGTCGTTTTCCTCCCTCACTGAAATATCTAGAAAAAAATCAGTCATAGGCATTTACGGCTATCTATATGCATAACATATCGACCACATGAAAGAACACAAAGCAACCATATTATATCAGTTTGGAGTGTGGAGACCCGTTTACACTAGTGCGTTTTTGTTTTAAAACATAGGTTTTGCTACGCTTACGCCTGTCGTTTACACTACTCCGGCGTTTTCAACCCTCAAGAACAGAGACTTTCGAAAATGCTGCAGAGACCGTTTTAGTTTGAAAACACTGGGGTTGTGTTTCAGTGTAAACTAACTAAGACGGAGACTTTTGAAAACTATGGCGTGGCTGCCCACATTCGCTCTGCATATCCTTGACAACCGTGTAACAATAACATGGAGACTGAACTGCAATATTTGCTTGCTTTGTTGTCATTTTTTCAGCCATTGTGCAGTTAGAGTTTTTAAAACTACAGCTACCTACATGCGCAACTGTTTATCCAGACGCCCAGTGTGCACGAACGGTCATGTGACAAGTGTTTACGGTCATGTAGTGTAGACGGAGATCGTTTCTGAAACGCTGTAGAAGCGCCAGTGTAGATGAGGATTGTTTTCATTTTAAAACGCCTGTATGTCAAAATTACTGGTACTTCAGTATCAATTGATACTAAAAATAAAAATGTAACAATACCATCAGGTTTATTATCGTTAACTAAAACTTAAACCATAAAAAACATGTTCATTACTTGTAGTAAAATAAGTTAAATTAAATACAATATTTAAAAAATAATTTTCAGCTAGTTAAGGCAACATTTCTAATTTTTGTTTAGTTTAAGTTTGAGTAATAAAATAAACTAAATAAAAACTAAAATAAAAATAATGAATAAATATTAAATAAAAAATATATAGACATATTTAAAAAAGAAAGAAAAACTAATAAAAATGGCAAAAACACAACAAAATTACTGACAATGGAAAGAGAAAATATCTTATTGAAAATATTAACAAAAAATTATAATATCAATGATATTAAAATAACACTGCCAAGTATTTGTTACTTGAGGGTAGATGTCAATTTAGTTTCATATTTATAATAAATTAGTATAAAACTATGGCATGTACCGTTTTTACATTTTTTTTTTTATTTTAATTTACATGTAACAATATGTATATTATTATTTTTTTTAAATAAGCCACTGTGTTATTAGTTTATGCTGTTTTCTACGGAAGAGGATTAGGGCCAAGCAATAATAAAAAAATAAAACCATCTCGAGATTAAAGTTGTTAAATTTCGAGAAAAAAGTCGAGATAAAATGTTGAAATTAAACTCGTTAAATTGCGAGAAAAAACTCATTAAATTCTGAGAAAAAAAGTCGATATAAAATGTTGAGAATAAATTATGACTTTATTTTCAACATTTTATCTTGACTTTTTTCTCGAAATTTAACGAGTTTTTTCTCATAATTTAACAAATTTTTTCTCGTAATTTTACATTTTTTTTTCTCGTAATTTAATGACTTTATTCTCAACATTTTATCTCGACTTTTTTCTCGAAATTTAACAACTTTAATCTCGAGATGGTTTTAATTTTTTATTATTGCTTGGCCCTAATCCTCTTCCGTAGTTATCGAAATTAATGTTGAGAATTTTTTTTTTCTGGTACTGGTATTGACTACTAATATTTTGGTGTTAACAGTGAATTTGCAGTGTGACCTCACCCTGTTTGCATGGCGAACTCTCATCAGACTTGTCCGTCTTGCCCTCGCCTTCGTCGGGAATCTTGCTGGAGATGGGGCTGGACACGTAGAGCTTGTTGATGTCCAGAGTAGTCTTGCTGAAAGGGGACATGGATGAGTACATGCTTGCATAGCCATTGGAGGAACAGCTAAGGGCAGCCAGGTCCAGAGCCTTCCCACCGGTGATGATGGGGATGTTTAGGGACAGTTTGCGGCGGCGGTTAGGGGACGAGGTCTTGGTGATGGCCAGCGGGGGTGGGGAGGAGAACTTGCGGCTGGCACGGGGCGACTTAGGAGGCTCTCCGTAGAGGAGCTTGTTGTTCTGGCTGCTCGCGAAAAACAGCTCCAGGGATCTATGTGTCAAAAAGATCAGGTTGATTTAGTGACCATGTTGTCTTGATTTAAACCTCTTGAGGGTGTCACACACGGACATGCGATTTAAGATAAGGAATTTTAATTCAATTTAATGTTTTGAAAGAAATTAAAACTTTTATTTGAGTTAAATTGATCAAAAGTGAAAGTAAAGACATTTATAATGTTACAAAATAATTCTATTTCAAATAAATGCTGTTCTTTTGAACTTTCTATTTAAAAAAAAATTAAGCAGCACAACTGTTTTCAACATTAAAGGGGTACTTCGCCACAGAAAAATTGGGGTATCAATAAAACTTGGCTGCTTATATAGTAGAAAGTCTTTTTTTGGGGGAAAACTTCAACACCCATAATGCACTGGGCATGTTGTCATCCAAGGCCACTCCCACCAGTTAGCAATGGATACACTTACCAGAGTCAAATACCACCTTGCTTTAGTAGGAAATACCGCCTAGTAAACTTTTAGTCATAATGCTGTTGATATGTATTGTCCCCGGGTGCAAGATTTCAAAGAGTAAACGTTTAGCGGAAGTGAGTTACTTTCTGTTTCCAGTGAAGGATCCAGCACATTGTAGGCAGTGGCTAAAGGCTGCAAAGAATTGTATATATGGATAGAACAGAGAAAACCTGAAAAACCTTTGTGTTTGTAGTCAACATTTCAAAATGGATGACTACAAACACAGTGTTTTAGGCCAAACGGAAGGGAAAAACTGAAAGAAACTGGCTTTTTACAGGAAAGCCCTGGAGCTGTCAAGTATTTTGCTGACAAACGTGAATTTCTTGGTCCAGGTAACACGGAGAACGAGTAAACATTGTTAATTTACATATACTACCAACATTGTTACAATACAAAGCAGGTTGAAAATCGGTGAAGTTAAACTTTAATAATAATAAGAAATGTTTCATGAGCACCATATCAGCATATTAGAATGATTTCTGAAGGATCATGTGACATTGAAGACTGGAGTAATAATGCTGAAAATTCAGCTTTGCCATTTTAACAGCCATTTAAAATCTATCAAAATAGAAAACAGTTATTTTAATATGTCACAATATTACTGTTTTTACTGTTTTTTCTGAGCAAATAAATGGACCCTTGGTGTGCATAAGTGATGTTACTGACCCCAAACTTTTGAACAGTAGCGTAATTTTTTTCATGTTAAAATACTTTCTCATATCGCAGCTTAATGTGCAGAGACAACTATAAGAAATTCCCTGAAATAAAATAATAATTGAATAATAATAGAAAAATATCACAAAAACTTAAAATGATACTAAATAAATATAAAACTAAAATATTTTTTTTATGCAGAAACACATGCTCATTAAATACAAATGACAAAAGTGGCTGTCTCAAGACACTAAAGTCAAGTGACTAAATGATTTGCTCAGATGATTGGTTGAGTGAATTATTACTCATTTTAAATGAACCTCACAAAGCTGATTGTTTAAAGCTCAATCAATGCTTTTAGTTTGGGGGCGGGGATAACTGTCTAATTGACCAATGAGAACCTGTATGAAAACATGATTTTCAGTTTGATGTCACTACATTCTAAAAAATGGTTGGTTAAAAACAACCCAAGTTGGGTTGAAAATGGACAAACCCAGCGATTAGGTTGCTTTAACCCAGTGGTTGGGTTAAATGTTTGACCCAACATGCTGGGCAGTTTTATTTAACCCAATAATTGTTTAAAAATTACCATATGGCTGGCATAAAATGAACCCAAAATAGGTTGGAAATTAAAAATCAGAGACATAATTACTAGAGGCAACAATAATAATCAAAAGGTGAACATTTATTAATAAGCAATTTAATAAATGTTTATTGTTTAATTATTATTCATTAAACTTATTAATAAAATGTTCATTTATTAAACATATGTTAAGCATTTTAAGTTTAGGTCATTTTAAGCAAGCAATACAGTCATTTTTAAACAATAGTTAAGTTAAATAAAACTACCCAGCAGGTTGGGCAAACATTTAACCCAACCACTGGGTCCATTTTCAACCCAACTTGGGTTGTTTTTAACCCAGCATTTTTTAGAGTGTACAGTCCCAGAAATGACACGCTTCACCTTTAAATAAGCACAGATTCAGAAAACAACCATCGGTACATCACTAGCCTACAAAAAAAACAACAGTTACGTATTTGCCTCTCGTTGCAGCTCATGATTTAGCGGATAATGGCTTCCCAATGCTGCGTGGTGTGCTCAGGGTATATGCGCTGACAGAGAAAAGCGTCTCTGAGGAGCATAAACAGCCTACTCTTCACATCTCTCTATAAGGTTGGAGAGTGTTGCAGAGAAGCTTTCCCACACATCGAGCCACCCCTACACGTCATGCCTGCACAGAAATAGCCCCTCTTATGACAGTCTGGGTGACCGTTGAAGCTGAGGCAGGGCAGCTGAGCGGGGGAGGTCTGGGGAGGCATCACAGCCATGCAGTCTGCCCAGGGGAGAGTGGGTGCTACAGGCTGTGGGTGTGTGGGAGGTCCCCGGCTCTTACCGATTTGCCTGGATCTCCGTCTCCGGAGCCAACAGAAGGAGGAGACGCAGAAAGCAAGACAGAGAGACGAAAATAAAGCACGCACACAAGAGAGAGAGAGAGAAAGAGAGAGAGGCTGCAAAACGTGCACACTAAATATTTCATCTCGCAGATGCGGCACGGGTGGAGGGTGGGGTCCTGCAGCAGAGTGGCCGGTTGCTAAGGTGATGGCGACAAGAGCCCCGCTGAGATGCTTCAGTCAGGCAGGCTTGCGGGCGATGAAGCAGGGCCCAATTACTGCTGTTTCCAGCAGAACACACACATACATAGAGCAGGGCGACACACATTAGTGTGACCTCTCGCAAGCCTTTAGCAACTCCAGCACATCTCACTCCCTTCCCCTTTGGCTTTCTCTCCATCTCGCTCTCTTTTATCTCGTTTTATCCCACACGCACGCAGACGCTCACTCGCTCTCACTATAGGGTGACAAACACTGGTGTGACCTCTCTCCTGTCTCACTGAAACATTTTTCTGCTCATTCTCTCTCACACAAGAACACATACACAGCAAAGTAAAGGCCCACTGCTGAACTAAGAGCTTCCTGCATGTGCATTTATTGTATATATGTAACGGAGGTCTGCTAGTGAAGATCTGTGCAGGTAAACGTCACTCCCCTGGCCTCAAGAGGCACGCTAGCGATCTGCGATCTTTAGTGTCTTTGTTAGCGCTCCCACCTCCCATGCCAGAAACACCTGTTCGAATCCCGCTTGGAGAGGTGCGAGTAGAACCGGAGGGGTTACATATATGTGTGCCAAGATACAAGGTCATCAAAAGGCTTCTAGCAAGCTGAGAATTAGGGATGGATCTTTATGAGTAAAATATAAAGGTATTAAATAAGAAAAAAGGTAATCGCGACTTTTTATCCCATAACTTTTCTTCTCATAATTGCAAGTTATAAAGTCAGAACTGTGTGATATAAAGTCAGAATTGTGAGTTATAAAGTCAGAATTGTGTTATAAAGTCAAAATTGTGAGTTATAAAGAGAATTGCTAATTATCAAGTCAGAATTGCGTAATATAAAGTCAAAATTTTGATACAAAGTCAGAATTGCGAGATATAAAGTCAGAATTGCGAGATAAAGACAGAATTGTGAGATATAAAGTCAGAATTGGGAGTTATAAAGTCAGAATTGCGAGATATAAAGTCAGAATTGCGAGATAAAGACAGAATTGCGAGATATAAAGTCAGAATTTGGAGTTATAAAGTCAGAATTGCGAGATATAAAGTCGGAATTGCGAAATAAAGACAGAATTGCGAGATATAAAGTCAGAATTGCGAGATATAAAGTCGGAATTGCGAGTTATAAAGTCAGAATTGCGAGATAAAGTCAGAATTGCAAGATAAAGTCAGAATTGCGAGATATATAGTCAGAATTGGGAGTTATAAAGTCAGAATTGCGAGATATAAAGTCAGAATTGCAAGATATAAAGTCGGAATTGCGAGTTATAAAGACAGAATTGGGAGTTAAAAGTCAGAATTGGGAGTTATAAAGTCAGAATTGCGAGATATAAAGTCGGAATTGTGAGATATTAAGTCGGAATTGCGTGATATAAAGTTGGAATCGCGAGTTATAAAGTCGGAATTGCCAGATATAAAGTCGGAATTGCGAGTTATAAAGTCGGAATTGCGAGATATAAAGTCAGAATTGCGAGATATAAAGTCAGAATTGCGTGATTTAAAGTCAGAATTGCGAGTTATAAAGTCAGAATTGTGAGTCATAAAGTCAGAATTGCGAGATATAAAGTCAGAATTGCGAGATATAAAGTCAGAATTGCGAGATATGAAGTCAGAATTGCGAGATATGAAGTCAGAATTGCGAGATATAAAGTCGGAATTGCGAGTTATAAAGTCAGAATTGCGAGTTATAAAGTCAGAATTGTGAGTCATAAAGTCAGAATTGCGAGATATAAAGTCAGAATTGTGAGTTATAAAGTCAGAATTGCGAGATATGAAGTCAGAATTGCGAGATATAAAGTCGGAATTGCGAGTTATAAAGTCAGAATTGCGAGATATAAAGTCAGAATTGTGAGTTATAAAGTCAGAATTTTGTTATAAAGTCAAAATTGTGAGTTATAAAGAGAATTGCTAATTATCAAGTCAGAATTGCGTAATATAAAGTCAAAATTTTGATACAAAGTCAGAATTGCGAGATATAAAGTCAGAATTGGGAGTTATAAAGTCAGAATTGGGAGTTATAAAGTCAGAATTGCGAGATATAAAGTCGGAATTGCAAGATATAAAGTCAGAATTGCGAGTTATAAAGTTGGAATTGTGAGTTATAAAGTCAGAATTGTGAGTTATAAAGTCAGAATTGCGAGATATAAAGTCAGAATTGTGAGTTATAAAGTCAGAATTTTGTTATAAAGTCAAAATTGTGAGTTATAAAGAGAATTGCTAATTATCAAGTCAGAATTGCGTAATATAAAGTCAAAATTTTGATACAAAGTCAGAATTGCGAGATATAAAGTCAGAATTGGGAGTTATAAAGTCAGAATTGGGAGTTATAAAGTCAGAATTGCGAGATATAAAGTCGGAATTGCAAGATATAAAGTCGGAATTGCGAGATATAAAGTCGGAATTGCGAGATACAAAGTCGGAATTGCGAGTTATAAAGTCAGAATTGCGAGATATAAAGTCAGAATTGGGAGTTATAAAGTCAGAATTGGGAGATATAAAGTCAGAATTGGGAGATATAAAGTCGGAATTGCGAGATACAAAGTCGGAATTGCGAGTTATAAAGTCAGAATTGGGAGTTATAAAGTCAGAATTGGGAGTTATAAAGTCAGAATTGTGAGATATAAAGACAGAATTGTGAGTTATAAAGTCAGAATTGTGAGTTATAAAGTCAGAATTGGGAGATATAAAGTCAGAATTATGAGATATAAAGTCAGAATTGCGAGATATAAAGTCAGAATTGGGAGTTATAAAGTCAGAATTGGGAGTTATAAAGTCAGAATTGGGAGATATAAAGTCAGAATTGTGAGATATAAAGTCGGAATTGCGAGATACAAAGTCGGAATTGCGAGTTATAAAGTCGGAATTGCGAGATATAAAGTCGGAATTGCGAGATATAAAGTCGGAATTGCGAGTTATAAAGTCGGAATTGCGAGATATAAAGTCGGAATTGCAAGATATAAAGTCAGAATTGAGAGTTATAAAGTCAGAATTGCAAGATATAAAGTCAGAATTGTGAGTTATAAAGTCAGAATTATGAGATATAAAGTCAGAATTGTGAGTTATAAAGTCAGAATTGCGAGTTATAAAGTCAGAATTGTGTAGCCTGACGTGGTCATACTCAATTCTAGTTCGAATATGAGTCTGATACTGCTCCATTGGGCTTTGATTATGGGGGCGTATTTCAACCGATCCAGGAAAGACCTCAATTGCTTAGACCTACAACCAATCAGAGCTACAGAGTAAGGACGCATGTTGAGTGACGCATAGTTGTCAACAGAACTCTTCTTAGCGACCATCGGGGCAAGCTGATAAATCAAACTTTTGCCGAATCCCGTAGGAAGGACGGCAAAGACATCTTTCCCATCAACAAATGCCTTGATCGTGGTCCTCTGTTCCTACAATCTACACATCTCAGTTCTTCAACAACAGACCTTTCGCAAAGATTCGCCCCCCTTAGTTACTGTTGCTTTGTCCGACAAGCCGTGGCGCTATCACGCCACACAGAGTGGAAAATACATCGCGGAGCAAAGAGGACACTGACAACACGTCAACAGACAAGACAGAGCAGGTTACTTATGATATTAAACAAAGTCCCAGCTTTCAAACTGTGTAGTTATTTAAAAAATTCAAACAATAAAAACCGTTTTGTGGCTCTTTAATGTGTTGTGACCATGATCGCGACAGATTGCTGTAGCGCCTCAGCTCAAGAGGCTCGTGAACCGATCATCTCTTCCTACTAGTCCATTTATAGCATCAAATAAACATGAATGAACATGAGAATGAATGTTGTTTCAAACGTGGAAAGACGTCAATATGCACAATTTTTCAAGTTTAACTCCACCGATGTTAATCTTCTAACTCCTGACTGCTTTGTCAGACAAAATAGCAGATGCGGCGTTCTGATTGGTTAGATCGCTTGTCAATCAAACTCCCCAAGCGCTCTATGATGACGTGGCTGAATATGTTTCTGGTGATAATCTGTCAATCATCGCCCTGACAATGTGATTGGTCCAAACAGTTTCTGTTCGGGCATAATTACTCCTCTACGGATCGAGTCCAGACCGAACTCCCCGACCTCAAAATGTTGTGGGCGGGGCCAAGTTCGGCTGGCATCCAGGCTAAGAATTGCGAGATATAAAGTCAGAATTGCGAGATATAAAGTCATAATTGGGAGTTATAAAGTCAGAATTGGGAGTTATAAAGTCAGAATTGCGCGATATAAAGTCAGAATTGTGAGATATAAAGTCAGAATTGCGTGAAATAAACTCACAATTTTGACTTTTTTTCCTTGCAATTCTGATATAATTCAGATATAAACTTACAATTGCGAGTTGTAATGTCCAACTGTGAAGGAAAAAAGACTGACGTTTTTTCTCAAAATTGTAAGTTTATATCTTGCAATTCTGACTTTATAAGACGCAATTATGAGTTTATTTCTTGCAATTCTGAGAAAACAAGTCAGAATTGCATGATAAAAACTCGCAATTGTGAGAAAAAAGTCAGAATTGCATCTTGCGTGACCTTTCCAACATGATTACGTAATGCGTGGCAGTGAACTAATCCTTTAAGACCGATTAGTCAACTAGTCTTCTTAAACTTTTATCAAATGCCATGCTGCTCACATCAGTCGGCTTTATTTCAACATTATAAATATTAGGTTATTAAGCTCAGCTTAATCAGTATTCAGCGCTGAAAACCGCACTCTTGCCATGCCCTGCTATGTGCATGAGAGTAGTTTCAGGTTGACATCTCTCTGTGGGCATGCTAAGCTGATCACACTCCCCATTTTCCACAATAACCTCTGAAAAATTTGTGTGCTCACCGGGCTGGTATGGCACTGATGGGCCTCTTGTATATGGTGATGAGTTTGTCAAGGACTACATCTGCGCTGGTGAACACACGGTAGGAGTGCAGAAAGGTGTTGAGGAAGTCGATGGAGAGGAAGCGCAGGTCAGTCAACCTCTCCAGCAGGCGTTCCACGCTGGCATAGCGGATCTGCAACACCTTGCACGAGTTCATCATCTTACTGAAGCGGATGTCCACATCATCACAGTACAGACTGGCATCAGACCTAAACATGTGACACAGGAAATCACATGTGATTTATATATTTACAAAGCACAACTTTATGGTTTTTATAATCATTCTTGAAAAAAATAGCAGCATGTGAATACTCATAAAAATATGAATATAGCTTAATTTGTTATGTTTTTTATAAGTCTATGTAGTGTTTTTAATATGCTTTAAGACAAACCATGTGCAAATACATCAGTCAACACCATTTCTGAGTATTTTCTCCTTAAAACTGAACCAGTCTCAAAAATGCTGTTTGAACTGGCTGACGTCACAAACTACCTTGTAACCAATCACGTCAACGAGTGGATCTCTGAGCTGGAGTGAGTGGATGCGGGTCTAATTTGCGTATTCATAGAACCACGTATACTAAATGAGGCAAGGGTGTAGAGTTACACTCAAGTAATATTTTTTTCAAGGGAAATGTTTAAATATGCCATTTTGGTGATCAAAGATGAGTTTTAAGGGATAAAATTATTGACTACAGGGGGACTTTAAAAAACAACAGATCTTTAGTAATATACTGATATATTTTTTTCAGTATTTTTTTAACTGAGCAAGTAGAATGAAATAAGTTAATGTAATGCAAATAAATGTAAGTAAAATAAATAAATAATGTTTTATGTGCAATATTTGCTATAATTACAATTACATATTTTTGCCATACTTTATAACTGTTTTATAAAAATCAGCATTACATCGGCGTTCGGCCAACAGATGTGATCTTGGACCACAAAACCAGTCACTCGAGTATTTGTAGCAATAGCCAATAATACATTGTGTGGCTCAAAATTATAAATTTTTCTTTTATGCCAAAAATCATTAGGATATTAAGTAAAGATCATGTTCCATGAAGATATTTTGTTAATTTCCTACCATAAATATATCAAAAATGTATTATTGAGAGAGGACTTCATTTGGACAACTTTAAAGGCAATTTTCTCAGTATTTTGGTTTTTTGTACCCTCAGATTACAAATTTTGAAATAGTCATATCTATGGTCTTAACAGACCATAAATCAATGGAAAGCTTATTTATTCAGCTTTCAGATGATGTATAAATCTCATAAATTTCAAAAAATTAACCCTTATGACTGGTTTTGTGGTCCAAGGTCACATATTTGTATCAGTATCGAGGATTTAAAAAAAGGCATATATATATATATATATATATATATAATATATATATATATATATATATATATATATATAAACCACTAGCAACAATCTTTTGTACTTAAAACATTTGCAGAAAACATTTATATGTTTTAAAAATACATGAAAAAATTATTTCAAAAATATAATAAGCCTCACAAAATGTGTCAAGTGCCAATAAAAAAAAAAAAGTTGATGGATAAATGAATAAAACCAGGCCGATATATTTGACCTATATACAGAAACTGACTGTGTTTTATAAACATTTACAAACATTTCTGTGTTGGAACAGCATGGTTACTTCTAGTGTAAGAGCTTACTTGATCATCTGGGGCACAGTGACTTTAGAGTTCTCCTCAAAGGCGTTCATCATCAGCCCATTACAACGAATATTATCTATGCACTGTAGTACAGAATGAGAGAGAAAAAAAGAGCATAAGGACAGTGTTTGAACCACAGGAGGTGAGTAAAAGACAAAGGTCTTGCCCCAGGGCTGCGTGGATCCCTCAGTGCTATCTGATGTGAGCAGACATGCCTGGCTGATGTCACTGGTCCAGGCTGACTTCTCTTGCCGCGAGGAGGCCACCAGGATGATGGTGAAGGACTGGCTGTCTTTGGGCTCCACCACAATCTTAAAATCCAGGTGCTCCATGTCTTGACCACTCTTGTCTGACTTGGCTGAAGAGAAAAAGAAAACAATGATCCTCTGGAATAAATCTAGTGGAGGTCTATTGTGATTAGATTTGTGGTTGGATCTACTTCAATAAAATGCCAGTATCAGTGGCGACTAATGCTTTTCAAAAGTGGCTTACTACAGTGGTCTCTTATCTGTGTCAAAACGTGAACACAGATCTATTTTTTATTTAACTTTAGTATTTCAGGAGGTATTGTTAAGATTAAATCAAGGGTTTTGATACGTACACTCATCGTCGGTGCCCTCTGGTTCCTCTATCAGTGTGCAGTCAATGAGCGACACCACTCCATTCTGCCATCCGGAGACAAGCAAGAGTCAGATATGCTCGGAGAATCTATCCAATAATCAATAGCAGCTGTACTAAAACAGTGATTACTGTGACGATCTACTGTGATCTTGAATTTCCCCACAGACCAGGAACAATACTGGCTTATTGAATGTGGAAAAATTACAGTCGGCTGAAGGTGGTAATCACCATTTTCTGGGAACAACATAACATTTTACTGGTTTAACAAGTGACTCGATACATTCAAAATGTATAAAATGCATTAGAAATTAAGGAACAATGTAAATAACATTTCTATATTTATTCAGTTTTTAAAAAAAAAAAAAAAAACTTTATCTGCATTATATGTTCAAGTTTGATATTACAACAGGCAATTCTGCTTATCTTGTGACAGAAATTTTAATGTGATACCATAAAGTACTGCACTACATGGTGTATAGATAAAATAAAGAAGAATTTTAAGAAAGGTTACATTTTAAAAGGTGATATTTTGCTGGTAATTCATTAAAAACATTATTTTAATAATAATAATAATAACAATACAATAATAATTTGTTATTATATTATATTATGTGAACTGACAATCTAACAAATCTACAAAAGCTACTTTTTTCAACAACAAAAAAAAAAGAAGAAGAAGAATGGAAACATGATAAATCTGTTTCAAAACAATTTCAAATCTGTCCTACTGTATATATCTTCATACCATCTCAGCCTAATTTGTACTTCTTTAAGGCTTTTCACACTGCGCTTAAAGGATTAGTTCACTTCAGAATTAATATTTCCTGGTAATTTACTCAAAATCATCCAACATCATTGTTTTACTTTTTTATGTAAAGGGTGTTTGACTTATTCTTTGCACGTTCGCTTTGTAAACACTGGATCGATACTTCCGTCTATGTCATGCGTGACCTTTCCAACGTGATTATGTCATGCGTGGCACATCACAGAGCAGTGCAAGATAAGCATTTGTGATTAAAAAAGTTTTTTTTTTTAGAAAATGACCTATTGTTTTGCTAGACCAGACCCTTATTCCTTGGCTGGGATCACGTAGAGCCCTTTGAAGCTGCATTGAAACTGCAATTTGGACCTTCAACCTGTTGTACCCAAGTGATGTCCACTATATGGAAATTTGAATTCTGAAGTGAACTAATCCTTTAATCCCAGGTTATCGTCATTCAAAACACCGCTTTTAACCCAGAGTAGAGGAATCAGGGTTTTTTACCTGGGGTTATGAAACAGGGTTAGAACTGCTTTTGTCAGACTTGTACAGAGTGAAATGATGCTTTTAGATGGTTATGGCTAGATGCTTAACAATGGAGAGACAGTGGTATGCCTCATATTCACATGCTTTATATAGTCACGGAAACACTGTGTGTTGTATAAACAGTATATTTTAGCATTTGAGGGGGAAAATGTTAAATGGTGATGGAAAACCTGTCAATTTAAGTGAAGAAGAGACCACATAATTCTTACCATTATAGTTTGAAAAGTCCATTCTGGACACTTGATAGTATAGTCAGCATTATATAATATGAGGATGCTCAATGCTAGAGCCTTTATGTAAACAGGTTGCGTGCAGCATTTGTCCAATCAATGACACAGACACTGCAAATATGCAAAAATGAACATTAACCCAGGGTTTAGGAATGTACAGAATGAACTGTGAAATGTTAACCCCAGGTAAAGTTTGAGCAGTGTGAAATGTGAAGCAAGATAACCCAGGATTCTGTTACCTAGTGTTAACTATTTCAAGTGTGTAAAGCCCTTTTGAGAATGTGGCTTCACCTTGGTGAGGTGTAGTTTTCCTCCAGAGCCTCTAGTGCAGATGATCAGATGTTTGGAGAAGAGGAAACACTGCCTCTCTCCCTCCTTCTTTAGAGACAGAGAGCCCAGTCGGCCACGGGTGATCTTGCCCTTCTCACTCATGGGCACTTGTATCAGAGATCCTGAAAAACATGCATGTCGGGGCAGGATGCGTCAGCACTGCAGGTAAAGCAGGAAAATGAAGAGCAGACAAATACTTTGCCAGCACAAGGGCAAATACTGGATTGACACATGCTCTTGTCGGATTCTTATCGGTTTCCTCGTGTCTTCGTATCCTGCAGCGTATCAGTGACATTTCCGATCTCAGGCTCAATGCCAGGTTTGACTGGTAAAAGAGTGATTACACTTGGAAATGAAAGAGTTGGTCTGGTCTTTGAACACACTGTGCTCTACGCAGACTAGCAGGTTTAGGGCACCCAATCCTTTGAGTTAACGCTTCGCTTTGTGCTGGCAGCGAAAAGAGGGCAGCCTAGAAAAGCCTTGGAGTGGGAAGGGAGAAGAGGGAGGTGGGGGGCTTGACAATAAGAGGTGACAAGAGTGACAGTTTGCAGAAAAGAACAGAAGGAGAATCCATCCGTCTTCTTATCAGGGATCTGTGGCCCCTTTCTGCAGAGCGCGATTTATGTGTGTGTGTGTGTGTGTGTGTGTGTGTGTGTGTTTTGGGAGTTCACCTTGTCTGACAAAGGTCTGGCTGGTGTCTAGGAGAATCTCACAGCCCTCCACGATCATACGCTCGATAGCGAGGTTCTTCCTAATGTTCTCCGTCTCGCTCACCTCATCGTGCATGATTCTGTGGAGGTATATAATTTTAGCATTCATAGCTATAAAACTTGACCACTTATTTTTATTTGTCACATACACATTTTGTAATTGTTTTTTTTTTTTAAACAGTGTTATTATTGTTAACAGAAACCAAAAAACACAATGTAAAAAGTTACTTTTGAAGCAAAGAACAGTTTTGTGTCATGATTTTTGCCTCCATGCATTAAAAAAGTGTAATGCATACCTAGCTGTGGATTATCCTTTACTTATATTATACTAATACATTTTACACTATTTTCATGACTCCAAAACTAAAATAAAGTAAAAATGAAAATATATTAATGTGATTAATTTGTATATTACATATTTTACCAGATATTTTAAAACATATTATATTTTAAACACTCCATGACTAACTAAAATCAAATAAAAATGGCCACAAATTAATTTTAGACCCGTCTTCATTATATGTAAAAAGGCACAAGATAATACTAGCAATAACACTAGATGGCAAATTTAATAAAACCTTGCTTTACTAGGGTTGTAACAGTACATGTATTCGTCCCGAACAGACACAGGCGATCCACACTCCCATACAGTAGGGGGCGCATGCGGTAATACAACGCTGTTTGCTAACTGCCACAACAGGAAAAAGAAGAGAATAAGAAGAAGAGAAGATCTATGTGTAGATAAGTTTACGATCTCTCAACCAGTGTTTAAACCGCGGAAAAACATCAATAAATCATCTTGAGAATAACATCTCACGTAGCATTACATTTACCTCAGGCAAGTCATTTAGTGTCCAAAGCATGTTAGTTCATGTTAGTTAGTTCAAATTAGTTTTTAAATAGCAGATGGCACTACTATACGTGCTTTAGAAACACTCGTAAACTTCCAGTTCCTTTACACACACCACTTGAACTTAAAATAATCATTCATAAAGTTCGAAAAGGTTGAAGCGAATTACAAATCTCGCATCATAAAAGCATTCTGAGCCGAGGTGCAAGTATATTTAACCACTTACATGACTCAGCCAAACGCACGAGCGCTGTCCAGCAGTCTTCTTCGTGAGCGTTTGAGAGTGTGCGGTTAAAAAGTAGCCTAGAGCGCCATCTGCTCTTAAAACTAAGCTCAGAATTGATTCGAGAGAGAAAATATCACGATTGAGCCAGATTCATTGTATCGATCGAGAGTCGATTTATCGTCCCAGCCCTAATATTAGCTTATATATATATATATATATATATATATATATATATATATATATATATATATATATATATATATATATATATATATATATATATATATATATATAATGTCTTAATTATTTTATGTTTTAATAAATTTGTCATGAAAACAAGTTATGACAGTAACTGTGTAAATGATCATATTTCAAAAATAATTGAAAAAAAAAATTATAAATAGATGTAAAACCTGCCTTATGTGCAATTTACATGTTTGTTTGTTTTTATTTTATTTGAGTGTGAATTATTATATCTAAAATAAATAGCCAATTAATTTAATAGTTTGGGCTCTGTTGTTAATTATAAACTTTATTATTATAGTAATGTGCAAGAAAGGGCATTAGCTGAGATAGTTTTTTTATCCTTAAGAAAATGTTAATTATAATTGAATTTATTTAAAGAGAGACATTATTTGTTCAACAAACCACTGTTTAATAAAAAAATAAGAAAAAGTAAACAATTTTATGTTTAGTTTTCTCCCCCCTGCTGTACCGAACCTGTACCGAACCGTGACATCAAAACCGAGGTACGTACCGAACCATCTTGTTTGTGTACCGTTATACCCCTACTATTTACATTTATTCATTTCCATTTAAAACATAAAGTTTAGCATAAAAAAATTCTACACTTAATAAATTGAAAGTATAAAACAGCAAAAACTAAAACTAACAGTGATAAAATGAAATCGAAATCGAAATCGAAAATTCTTATTTCTCATGATTCATATTCTTAAAAGTGAAGAATGCAATTTCTGCAGCACCAAATATACAGTAATTGTGAAAACCTTTTCAGAGTATCAAACACTTGGCAAATACTGGCGTCTTGGTATTATATTCAGTCCAGTCGGGCCACACAAACAATCTGACTGCAGTTCCAGTCGGTGCCAATAGTGGTGCAAAAATTACACTCTTCACCTTAGGATATAGAAGTTAATTTGACGACCTGCGAGAAGTGAGAAATGATGTAGAGATGCTGACACATGGTCATGGATGGGTGTTCTGGAGGCACATTTTGATGTACCTGGAAAGCTCCTCCAGCTTTGACTTGGCGTAATCCAAGCTGTTTCTCTCCACATGCTCATGCGGTGTATGCGCTAACAGCTCATGGAGGGTCAGTATGTAACGAGGAATCTGCCAGACAAGAAGCACAAGTCATAATGTCAGACAGGAGGGTAGTTTTCTATTTTTTTACCGCCTTCTGCTGCAAATACACTCATATCCACACTTAGTCATGTGCATGCATGGAAATCCAAACAAAACTTTGATAACTGTGTGCACTGTATTCTTGCAGAGGAGGCTTAGAGGCGACCGCTAACACTCATCAGCACATTTATTACCAACGCTGCAAAGCCCAAAGTTGACCTTGCTGGACTAGACCACATGAAATCTGCTTACCGTACAAGAAAAAAGCCATTATGGACCAAAATACACTACAGAACCCTACTTTAAGGGAATAAAAAAAAAGACCTGCCATGTGCTTCTATGCAGAGCTTCTGATTCATAGCATGATAACTAGAACAAATGAGAGCGTGAATGGAAGCGTAATGGTCACCTGGAACATGGGGTAGGTGAGGAACGTCTCTAGCGTGCGTTCTTCACAGTCAGGCTTGGCTTCATACTGTTTAAGCAGCTTGTCGAAGTCTCTGTTCTGCTTGCAGTGGGCCAAGATCTGCAAACTGTACTGGTGATTACGCACAAACTCCTGGTAGATGTTGAGCATGGGCAACAGGATGTCAAATAGGTCGGCTGAAGGACAGGAAGGAAGATCAAAGTCAGTGTGAACGGGGCCTCATATATTTGGCACCTTTTAGAAAAGCTAGCTTGCAAATTGTGGAGTCTACAAAATGTTCTTTGCTGTTGGTTGCCAACCACTCTGGCAGTGCACTCACCCAAGACTAATGTTGGCCAGCTTGCTATTCGAGCTTTCAACCCTTGGTAGAATATCTGATGCAGAAACATTATGGTTTCACTGCAGAAATAAACAGGACACGTAAACAATATGTAAGCATTTCATTGTTCAATTTTGACATAGTTTAGAAGACTTATTTGAGATTTCATTTGTTTTGTTTAAATATCAACTTCAGATATACAGTATACAGCCGTGGCCAAAAGTATTGGCAGGGACATACATTTTGTGTTTCGCAATGTTTGCTGCTTCAGTATTTATAGAATTTTCACGTTTATATGTTGAACTGCAGGGGTGTCCAATCCTGCTCCTGGAGGGCCACTGTCCTGCAAAATTTAGCTCCAACCCCAGTTAAACACACCTGAACCAGCTAATCAAGGTCTTACTAGGCATAATAGAAACTTGCAGGACAGTGGCCCTCTAGGACCGAGTTTGGGCACCACTGGTATACTGGAAAAATATAAGCCTTTCATAAGTTTTAAAGGCTTTGACAAAAACATTTAGTATATGCAAATAGTCATTATTTACAGTGTTGACCATTCTTCTTCATAAATTCTGCTATTTGCTCTGGCATGCTGGATATCAGCTTCTGGGTCAAATCCTAACTGATGATGATCCATTCTTTCCGTATTAGTGCTCGAAGTTGATCACAATATGTGGGCTTCCGCTTCTCCGCTCGCCTTATGAGCACCGACACAGATTCTCTATGGGATTAGAGTTGCCTGGCCATGGATCCAAAATTTCAGTGTAAAGATCTCTGAGCCACTACATTATCACTCTTGCCTCTCTTACTCTCTCAAGGTGCTCCATCATGCTGGAAAATGCACGGATCATCACCAAATTGCTCCTGGGTCATTGGGGGAAGTTGCTCTTGCAGGACGTTTTGATACCATTCTTTATTCATTGTAGTGTTTTTTTGGAGAATTTACCCTTTGCAGGGAGTTTGATTGACAGGCCATCTAACCAATCATAACGCCAAATCCGCCATTATGTCCAACAAAGCAGTCAGGGGATTTAGTAAATTACGTCGGTGGACTTGAACCTGAAAAATGGTGTGTACTGACATCTTTCCGCGGTTGAAACAACATTCTTTCTGATGTTCTTTCATGTTTATTTGATGCTAGAAATTAACTAGTAGGAAGAGATGATCGGTTCACGAACCGCTTGAACTGAGGAGCTACAGCGACACATGGATGGTCTCAGGATGCTTCACTGTTGACACAACACAGGATTCATTGTAGCGTTCACATTTTCTTCTCCAGAAAAATTATTCCAGATGTCCCAACCAGTCAGAAAGGGGATTCATCAGAGATAATAACTTTGCACCACATTTCTGCTTTCCAATCCTTGTACTTCCTGCAGAATTTCAGGAAGTTTTTCTTGGGGAGGAGTAGCTTCTTTGCTGCCCTTCTTGACACCAGGCCATTGTCTAAAAGTCTTGCACATTCACTCACGCACACCTGCTGCCGATATTGAGCAGCTCTGCACTGATGGTGACACGATTCTGTAGTGACTCCTCAGGAGGAGATGGTCCTGGAGCTTGCTGGACACTCTGGGACGTCCTGAAGCCTTCTTCACTGCAGTTGATCCTCTCTCCTTGATGATCCGGTACATGGTTCTTTCAGGTGCAACATTCTTTGCATCTATTTCCTTGTATGTGACACCATTTTGATGCAAAGCAATAATCTTTTTTTTGAGGTAACCCTTGCTAACACAAGAACACAATGATTGGAAGCACTCATTTTAAAGCAACCAGTCTGCTCTTATAATCCAATCAAAATGATAAAGTGACTTCACCTGACTAGTACTTGTTCACACTTTCCCATGTGCTGATAATATGATTAGCGAAAGGATGTTAGCTGGTCTTTTTGTGCCAGGGCCAAAAAACACTGAAATCCGGGCTTTTGTGATAAAGTTTTGGCCAATGAGGATTTTTGCAAATATTTAAAATGCATCTAATCAATCTACACAATAATCTAGAAACAGTGTGAATCAACACCACAACAACTGACACAAATTATATGTCACTGCCAATATTTTGGCCACAGCTGTACACTGTACAAAAGTTGGGGGTCAGTAAAATGTTTAATGTTCTTAAAAGAAGTTTATTATGCTCACAAGACTGCATTTATTTGATCAAAACACAGTAAAATCAGTAATATGGCAAAATATTATTACAAGTTTTCTATTTGAGTATATTTTAAAATGAACCCTGCTGAAAAATCCAGCATTGCTGGTGAATAAAAGGCTAAATTTAAACTGTTCATCATGAGTCTCTTCAGAAAATTTGGACTAAACCGCTGAATTCATATGGATTAGATTTACGATCTCTTTATGAACTTTTTGAAGTGTCAAAGTGGTAGTAGCACAGGTGTTTATGGAGGGACAGAAAGCTCTCAGATTTCATCAAAAAGATCTCTATTTGTGTTCCAATGAACGAACGAAAGTCTTATGGGTTTGGAACGACATGAACATTTATGTTAATAAGAAAGAAAGAAAGAAAGAAAGAAAGAAAGAAAGAAAGAAAGAAAGAAAGAAAGAAAGAAAGAAAGAAAGAAAGAAAGAAAGAAAGAATCTATAAAATCAATATGGATTCCATAATTCAGATCATTTGATTTTAGAAGAATTTGAGTTCAAACTTTAGGCTTTGGTATTTAGTAAATCTGAGCTCACTGTGAGACATTACTGAGATTTCTTCTAAAATGCTAGATAGGACGTACAAATAAGATTCATGGGGGCTTTTTCACAGGAGAAAAAAAAAAGTAGGAGACTTAAGAAAACATCTCAATTTGCTCAACATCTAATCTCATTGCTGTTGAGGAGAAACAGTTTAGATATTAAAGAGATCTCATTTTCTTTCCTCTGGGCATGCAAATCATGTTAAGCATGACAGTTATTTTTAGCTGAAACTGGTGTTTACCTGTTGAGGAATATGCTGCTGACATCATCGTGGGTTATGGGTGGTTTCTTGGAACTGGCAGCCATGCGAAGCGGTCTCAAGAAGTTGTTAACAAGGATGTGGAGCTGTTGGACATACTCGGCTTCTGCCTCCAGCATGCTAAATACAACCTGGTTCCTCTTCCTCATGCTCTCTGCATGTGGAGAACGGATGTAGTCCTGAATGATGGTCTTCCACTTTCGTCGACACATCCAGCCCCTCAGGAAGCTTTGCACCTGGAGCAGCAGCAATGAAGAGATAAAATAAGAATCAGTCAATAGAATCAGTAAATAGATATGAACTGTGTATACATGGACAACCCATCAAAAATATCTGGGCCAATCATTAACTAATAACGAATCTAGAAACATAAGACATTTTCCCCACAACCTAGAGGCATTTTATGTTTTCAATGTGAAGTTTGTTTTAAACGGCAGAGCTGCCTGCTAAGATATCTAATTTTAGACTATTTAAAGGATTAGTTTACTTCAGAATCAAAATTTCCTGATAATTTACTTACTCGCATGTCATTCAAGATGTTTATGACTATCTTTCTTCAGTCGAAAAGAAAAACATTCCAGGATTTTTCTCCATATAGTGGACTTCACTGGGGTTCAATGGGTTGAAGGTCCAAATTGCAGTTTCAGTGCAGCTTCAAAGAGCTCTACACGATCCCAGACGAGGAATAAGGGTCTTGTCTAGCAGAACAATCTGTCATTCTAAAAAAAAAAAAAAAAAATGTATATACTTTTTAACCACAAATGCTCGTCTTGATGCGTATCATACATATTGCGTGGCACATCGCAGAGCAGTGCAAGATGAGCATTTGTGGTTAAAAAGTATATACATTTTTTTTTTTTTAGAAAATGACTGATCATTTCACTAGATAAGACCCTTATTCCTCGTCTGGGATCGTGTAGAGCCCTTTGAAGCTGCACTGAAACTGCAATTTGGACCTTCAACCCATTGAACCCCAGTGAAGTCCACTATATGGAAAAAATCCTGGAACGTTTTCCTCACAAACATTAATTTCTTTTCAACTGAAGAAAGAAAGACATATTGGATGGCATGGGGATGAGTAAATTATCAGGAAAATTTAATTCTGAAGTGAAATAATCCTTTAACATTGTATGAATCCTCGAATTAATGCATTTTAACGAACTCAGTTTCAAATCAGTCACTTATGAGGCTCTATGACGGTTAGAATGCTACATATGTAGGCAGAATTATTATGCGTTTCAAAACCAAAGTCTTACTTTCTTGATTTTCTTGATCTCAGAATCATCATCACTAGGTGCAGTGGTGGGATTCGACTGGATCTTCTCATTGTCTTTGAGCATTGCTGCAATCTGTAACAAAACAGCGATAAAAATGGCAGTCAACACTTCCTTTGCAAAAAAGTTCCTTCCCTCACTGTTTCCCAGCATGCTGACAAAGTGATTGAGTCAGTCCAAATCAGTGCCAGCACAGTGTGGCACAAATACTCGCCCTATCAAAGCTCTCGGATGCCACTCAGGGTGATTTCCGATGATTAGGCTGCACAAACTTTCAAATTATTACATGGCACTGCAATTTAATAGGGATACATTGGGGACACAAAAGAGGTGGGAGCTGGCCAGCACAGTCTGAAGGTGAGTGCTCCATTTATTGGATGCGGGCTGAAAGAGTTTATTATGCTGCAGACCAAGGATGCGACGCACACAATACATCTGGGGTCATGCATATTCAGCACACCATTTCATACAGCCAGCTCCATTTGCACTTTAAAGTAAAATGACTATTTGATCTGGCTGATGAAGAATACAGCAGGGATCATAGTTCTCCTGGAGAGCCGTTTTTTATGAGCAGAGATGCAAAGTGAAGTGCAAAGTAGTCTGGAGAAAGCTCTTGAAAACCAAATGCTTCTCACACCACTTTTCATTCTCTCTAACATTTTCCTTTTCAGAAAAGCAATGAGCATGTAATATAGGTCACAAGGATAGACTAGTCATCCTACAGCTGACTAGTTGATTAGTGTGACAGACTAGTTTTTTCTTTTATATATATATATATAAGGTTGGTTTTTATAAAAAAAAAATTTATAATTGAAGGATTAAAATGTATTTAAGGGAATAGTAAAAGAACAGTAAAAGAGGTTCTAGGTCTAATTATAGTGGTGGAGTAGTCCATTTAAACTTTGCAAATAATATTTTATTTAAAAATATGCATACATTCACTCTTGTTTGTATGTCTAATGTGTCAAAAATGTAAAAAAAAAAAAAAAAAAAAAGGTCTCTTGTCTCATCACATTCAGTTATGAATGACCATTTAAATGATAGCATATTTTCAATTCAAAATGGAAAAATTCCATAAAAAGTTGAGTAGTTTGCATCACTGTATGTTACTGTGGGTCATTAAACATATCCATCGTAAAACAGTTGTCATATATTAAATATTTTGCTACTATATCTTATCATGCACACACTCGTTCACTCGTCTTCAGTGAATAGTAAGCCCCGCCTTCTTTGCTCTGATTGGCCACCATGTTGACATTGACGAGTGCTGTTAGACCACTGAGGCAGACTAGCCTAAAATGTAACTTTTTAAACTTTCTGTCATCCTAACAACAAACAGAGCTTTTCGTAATGGAGAGTAGCATTAAGAAATATCAAATATTGGGGGGGACAATTTTGCCATTTCCAACTATCAGTGGGGAACTTGTCCCCCTCAATACCTCAATGGTGGTTACGGCACCTGATATAAACTACTCTGTCACACTAATCAACTTGACTAGTCATAATTTTTAGTAAATTTTTGTTCTGCATACTAACTGCTCGAGGTATGAGCTTTGAACACTGTAAGTCGATTAGCCTGTTAGCTTAGCTTAGCTTATTAGCAATAATCTTCAATCATACATTTTTATATGCGTTATATGTTTCTGTTTGATCAGGCATTACAAACGGCCACCCCACACTTTAAAAATGTTTGTAATTTTTTTTTACAGAAAAAGACTGTAAAAATGCTACAGTAAAAACCTGATTAATTAATTAACATTGCATTATATGTAATTTTACAGAAACATTATGTTAAAAATAGAATTGATGGGTTTTGGAAGTACAATTTCACATAACATAGATTATATTTTCTTTAAATAGTTTTTTTTTGGCCTTATTATTTTTACCAGTATTGTACATTAGTACATTTTTATGCTGTTTTACATTATTAGTACATTATTTTAATGTCATGTGTGTTACCCTGATGGTATATGTGTATGTTTGTGTCTTGTGTAAAGGCCATTAACAATAAACTCTGATTCATCATGTGGTTTTATATTGTGCCACCTGTATTATTATGGTGGTTATCAGTAAACTTTAGGGTAAAAAACAGATTTAGGTAGTGTTGGTTGTTTTGGTAGACTGTTATATTCATTAAATCACTTGATGAAGCTATAAAATATACAGGCAGCCATCCTGTAATACCTGAAACACTTTAAACTGTATTTCTATAGAGAATTTCTATAGAGAATTTCTTTTTTATTGATTTATTTTTACCATAAACTTAACAGGATATTTTTTACCAGTGCATGGTAAACCTTTACAATTTATTCTCCATCAAAAACTATTTTTATTTTTTATTTTAATTTTAATTTCCAGTAATGATGCTAACGCTGGCAATAACCACTGCATTTGGTTGCGCAAACACACCTTATGTAAACGTCCCCTTTGAAACGTGTTCAATCAGAGTCAGGTGAAACTGAAACCACACTATTTATACAGGTATAAACTAGCAGTTCAGGAAATGAATCTACTACAGTAGTTGACTTCGAAAATTTGTAGTTTTGCACATATTTTACACTTTCCCCCAACTTTTTTCAGTTCTGAGAGACAGAATCATCTTGATACAGTATGCAATAAAATTGCTGATACATTTGCCTGAATTTTGGCATGTTCACTATAGATAAACAATCCCTACAGCACTTTGAATTACAAATTTTACCTCTGATTTTAGACGTTCAATCTCAATCTCCCCATCTTCTATCTGTTGTCGAAGTTGCTTAGCAACTGTTTTCTCGGTCTCCACGATTTGGAGTAGATGGAGGTACTTCTGCATGAGCGTTTCATGCTCGGTGGCCAGGTTTCTGTAGCTGCACACAGAACACACACACACACACACATATGAATACAAACGCACACATACACAATCATCCACAAAGGCATTCAGGACACAAATACAAACATGAGTGCACACACACTCCACACAATGAGGAACATCACGTTATACTAGAAATAAAGCTCATTAGCAGAGACACAGTGTTAACACGTAACCCCATAAGCACACACTTTATCAGAGCAAACTGTGAATGCTCAAATTCAACAATTAAACAGAATTGTTGGAGCAGCGCTTATCTCAAAACAGCAAGCAAATCCAGACGCCTTCATGTTTATGCACACAGATTTAGAACTGCTGCAGGGCATCCAGAGATAAACAGCCAAAATAGTCCTTCAGTACAGACTGAGACCAGAACGGAGCAGCAGCCGCCCTCACTGCAAACGCAAGACCCGCTCTACAGAACCACTTCTTAAAAATAAACTACACCTGCTGATTATGAAAGAGAGTCTTCTGAGAGTTATTGGATATCTGTAAAACTTCTGTGTGAAGCTGATGGGGTTTGCAAACATTAATTAGTCTTTTGTTACTTCATTGATGAAGTAATCCAATGCATGAACCAAACAGTACCGTTCAAAAGTTTGGGTTCTGTACATTTAAAAAAAAAATGTTTTTGAAAGTCTCTTTTGCTCACCAATAGCTGCATTTATTTGATTAAAAATATTGAGAAATATAGACACTGATACATTTTAAACAACTGTTTTCTATTTTAGTATATTGTAAACCGTAATTTATTCCTGAGATGGCCAAGCTGATTTTTTTGTATCACATGATTCATCAGAAATCCTTCTAATATGCTAATTTGGTGCTCAAGCAACATTTCTTATTATTATCAGTTTTTTCACAATTTTTTTTGTGGAAACAATTTATTTTTTCAGGATTCTTTGATGAATAGGTTCAAAAGGACAGAATTACAACAAACCTTTTGCAAATGTTTTTGCAAATCTTACTGACCTCAAACGTTTGAACAGTAGAAGTGTAGAACAAACTAGTGGAAAATTAGTGGAAGAAATGACAAAAGTCACTAATAATATGGATGTGTTTGGCAATTTCATATTTCTTTTTCTTTTTCCAAATAGGTGTTTTTAGTGAATGAAGAGAAAACAATCTGCATTAGGTGTGTGATTGAAGTTGACAAGGAGAATGATGGGAAATGTTGTTTCCCACTGTTGGCGTTTATGTGCCCTTATCTTGTAAATACGTTCATTCTATTGCTCTACTTTCCCCTTAAACTCACAAAAGTGCCTTTTTCAACAATGACACAAATGTCTTAACTATGGGGCCGTTTACATGACACCATTTTCAACTAAAACCAGAAAACTTTTTATGTGTTTTAGCCGTTCATTTACACAATAACAGCATTTTGGAGGGCTGAAAATGCAAACTTTTGAAAACGAGATACAAAGTGCAAGTTTTTGAAAACGTTACCGTTATCGCCTCTGTGTAAACTACAAAAACGCGATTTTATGAAAACGGTGAAGTCATGCGCATGGGTATTACGTGTTCAGTCTATAGGTGTGTAGTGTTTCTTTACAAAGTGACATCGCCAACTACTGGCCTGGCATGAATAATACAGCGTTTTTAGTTGTTTTCGTGGATCCGTGTGAACAGGATCATTTTGACAATATTGTCGTCTGTACACGAAAAATGAAAAAGAAAAAATTTGCATTTTTAGCACATTGTTGTCATGTAAACATACCCTATATGTATGTTTTTTACTAGGTTTCTAGTAGAACTGCATAATATATAGCAAAATACCTCCAACCATCATTGCTATAAGTCAGTTCATGCATCTATGAACTAGAAACCAACAAGCCCAAACCATTTTCGGATATGATTATTTTGGATATTATTATTCTGATTACACTCTAAAAAAATGTTGGGTTAAAAACAAGTTGGGTTGAAAAAGGACAAACCCAGCATTTGGGTTGTTTTAACTTAGTGGTTGGGTTAAATGTTTACCTAACCTGCTGGGCAGATTTATTAACTCAACTATTGTTTAAAAATGACTATATGGCTGGCTTAAAATGAACCCAAAATAAAAAAAAAATCAGAGGCATAATTACTAGAGGCAACAATAATAATCAAAAGGTGAATATTTATTAATAAGCAATTTAACAAATATTTATTGTTTAATCATTATTTATTAAACTTATTAATAAATGTTAATTTCCAACATATTTTGTGTTCATTTTAAGCAAGCAAAACACTAATTTTTATACAATAGTTGAGTTAAATAAGACTACCCAAAAGGTTGGGCAAACATTTAACCCAACCACTGGGTTAAAACAACCCATTTGCTGGGTTTGTACATTTTCAACCCAGCTTACATTGTTTTTGATCCAGCCTGTTTTAGAGTGTAGTTTTAAATCTTCCACCATATAAAACAATTAAATATATTTTTTAAAACAATGTATATACTGTATATATTTAAAACACTCTTATGCTGCATAATGCATATAAATATACATTATTTCTCTTAACAAGGTTAACCCTTATGCCTTAACTCTCACACGAACATAAACAAACTGAAAGCATATCAAAATGCACAAAAATCCTTGACTGCACAATGGCTCTTTGTTATTAAAGACACAACATGTTGTGCTTTGTTGGTTAGTTCCCAATAGAGAATTCAAACTCATAGTTCATTACTAAAAATAAACAGTATTCCCAGCAGAACCTCTGCAACATCCAAGACTGCTTAAACAAGCTTCAGGCTAATTATAGATAATGAGACATGGAATCTGTCCACTTCGCAAAAAATTCTCCTCTGTATTCATTTCCCCCTTCACATTTCAGCTGTGTGAATGGAACAGTATAGGAAGCATAAACAAAAGCAGAGAATTCTGCCATTATGAGAATGCACTCTTTTCCTCTCTGTAGGCAAGTTCTTGTCTGACTCAACTTATCCCTAAGCACATTTCAACAAAGCAGGAAATATCCAAGGAATAAGGAGTGATTTTACATGAATTGTAAATACACGTTCACGAAATTTCTGAAAAATACACAGCACATGCATAACAAACATAGTCGAAAACAGTAGGCTTTTGTATATATGATCTTGAAATATAACTTACCTGGCATGTGATATTGCTGCCACCCATTCATCGCAGTCCTTAACGTCTTCTGTACGAAGC
Organism: Chanodichthys erythropterus; assembly: GCF_024489055.1. Classification (NCBI taxonomy): domain Eukaryota; kingdom Metazoa; phylum Chordata; class Actinopteri; order Cypriniformes; family Xenocyprididae; genus Chanodichthys; species Chanodichthys erythropterus. Next base: position 38,628,118 of record NC_090227.1, on the reverse strand, counting down.
TCCAGGGCCTTCTGATTCTCATGGTTGAAGCTGACTGTGAAATAATACTGTAATACAGACAGAACAGAAATGCTTGTTAACTATAAAACTGGTGTTGATGATTTCACCAAGTAGAACATCCTTGTTGATCCTGGAACTAACATTCCAATCAACCAATCAGATTTGAGAGAAGGGTTTACAGTTAATGCCAAGTTTAGGCTTTTCTCATATTCACATTTCCCTCTGATTTTAGGGATAACTTATGGTTAGGGATAGGGTTGGACTATGTTTTGGGCATGTCCTGATTTAGAGTTAGACGAGTTCCTAAGTCAACATATTTTGTTGATCCTGGAACAACACTCCTGTCTGAAAATTTAGTCCTATCCCTACCCAAAACTTATCCCTAAATCCAGATGAATAACACTGATGTAGAAGCACCTAACCCTGGTTGTAAGCCTAAACTTGATATAAACTGTAAACTTGTCCCTCAAATCTGATTGGTTGATTGGAATGTTGTTCCAGGATCAACAAAGATGTCGATCCACTATGGTATGATGATTGCCAAAAAATCTATACTTGTGGAAGAAAAATTCAAAGCCACTATTCATGATTTGGTTGTCAGAACTTTCCTCCACTCTGTATGTGGAAAGACTCTGTGTATCTCTGGAAATATAAATTTGAAGCTTCTTGGAGTCTTCTTTTCAATAACCTGTTAAAAATCAATAACAATGAAACAATTAAAATTTTAATTGTTGTTTTTAATTATTATTTTATTGTCATTTTCATTAACTTAGGTCTTCAATGTAAAGATGCCCAGGGTTTTTTTTGTTTGTTTTTAAAAGCCTCATTTGAATATTTGAAAGTCTTTTCCTCAATTATTCATCCAAAATTAGTGATAATGACGAAACTTGGCAATCTAATTGTTCTTTATTATTATTGCCACTTTCCTCAAACAACAGCTCTTTTTTTAAGGTAAAAAAAAAGTTTTTTTATTTAATATTATTATTATTATTATCACTATTTCCTAATTTTGAATATCTCTGCAAATATATTTGGATTTGAAACTTTTTGGGGGCTTCTTAAAGGTTAGTTCACCCAAAAATGAAAATTATGTCATTAATGGCTCACCATCATGTCGTTCCACATCCGTAAGACCTTTGTTCATCTTTGGAACACAGTTTAAGATATTTTGAAGTCCGAGAGGTGTATGACTCATCCAATGACGGCAATTCTACAATACTAGCAATTCTAAAGCTATTCTACATTGTTTGTATTGTGGTATTGCTATATTTTTTTAAAAAGGTGCGCAAGTGTGCATGTCGCGGATGTCCTAATCGCCAAAAACAACAAAGTAAAAGTACATTACCAACGCCGACAGATGAAAGGATTCAATGGAATCAATTCCATGGAAAAGACTCCGGAAGAGAAGACAATGCTGAATAAAGTCGTAGTTTTTCTTATTTTTGGACCAAAATGTATTTTTGATGCTTCAAAAACTTCTAACTAACCCACTGATGTCACATGGACTACTTTGATGATGTTTTTATTACCTTTCTGGACATGGACAGTATACCGTACATACATTTTCAATGGAGGGACAGAAAGCTCTCTGACTAAATCTAAAATATCTTAAACTGTGTTCCTAAGATGAACGGAAGTCTTACGGGTTTGGAACGACATGAGTCGTTAAAAAAACATTTATGACAAAATTTTCATTTTTGGGTGAACTAACCCTTTAACTATTTTTCAAATTCAGTGATGATGATATATTTTGAAATCTAATTGTCTTCTTTTATTATCGTCACTCTCCCTAATTTTCTGTTCTGACCTCCCAAGCCTGTGATACAAGACCACCTGTTTTGTGTCAGGGTCCTTACCCAGTTTCGGGTATTTTTGCAATAATGACGGCTAATTGTACATTATCCCTTAATAGAGTCCAGTGTTTGAACTGTATTTTGACAACTGGCACAAATGAATACAAACCATATACAAATAGCAAGTCTTTCTGCAGCAAATACATTTTTTGACAGCTTTGAATGTGGCAATTCAATGAATCTTCCATGGCACAACATAAATACAAACACAACTCCTTTGCATATGCAAATATGACACAGTGTACGCCGTGCATAATTTCACCAAGAACACCATAAACAAGGAACCAACTACTGTGTGGTTATACCTCCCTGATCTCTCAGACTGATGAGTGAGAGTGCATGAAGAGTCAACACAGGATCTGCTGGGTCTGAGCGGATGTGCTGAGGGAAACATCCCTGTGCCTGAGATAGCTCCAGCTCTCCAGAGGAATACCATAAAACATGTAAACTGGGAGCATGGCGCATTACATAACTGTATGCTACCTGTTACCTAGCAACTCTGTGCGCTAGTGGCTATGGCTCTGTATGTGCTACTCGTCTCTCCTCATTTCAGAAAGCCAGGCCTTAGCGCTGAATCCCAACAACCTCCATTTCTGCTGCACGGCAGACCTTCAAGATGCCTTAGCGCTGCTAAATTACATCACAGTCATTTGACTCATGCGGTGGAGACCCACTGGAAGCAGAAATTTCTGCAAAAAAGTCCACATATTTGGAAAACAGTACGGAAAAAAATGTATTATTCAAGAAAAACACTTGAATGGGCAAATCAAACCTTTTTTTTTCTCTCTGTTTACACACATTCGACCATATTTCAATATTTCAATAAATCAATTTCTCACAATCCATGCATGAAATGTGAATAAAAAGTGAGTCTATACATTATTTAAAAAGAGAAATCAGACATCCAAGATCTGAAATGACTTCAATGTAACCCCAAAAGTAGAAGTAACCATTTTAGGTATTGTATATAAATACGTTATATTAGATTCAGGGATCATATAGAATACAAATTTATCATCTTCACAAAGCTTCATTTTAACAACATCACTGTCCAATCCTATTTTATCCACTGTTTGCCTTATAAGACAAACCCATCCTTTATTTTGTTGATATGTATGGAAGTGGATAGATTTTAAACAGAACTGTACACAAATTAGAAAAACATACAGTAAAATGTTGTTTCTGGGGCACTTAAAATAGTGATATAAAGTATTTTCCCCCTTTTTCAAATACATTTTGAGGAGCACATCCTGTGGATTATACTCTGTATCACTTCTCATTCACAAACGAACATGTATAACATCAATAAGCACACATTAACTCTAAGGTAAATTGATGTATTCAGTCCACAATGTAGGGGACAAGAGTGCACAGTATCAAAATGAGAGAGAGTGAGAGAAAGGGAAAATTTGCCCAATTTTACACTGTTCACCAATTCATTCCTGTGAGACGGTCTGTAAAGCTTGACTCAGCGAACAACAGTAACTAAGGTGGGTGGAGTTTAGCAAAAAAGAGTCAATTGTGGTTGATCTTGGGTGAATTAGAGATTGATCACATTGACACACAAGTTTCCTGCAGTGATTAATGGGAATGAAGACTGTGGTTCACTTGAAAACACTCAGAAACAATCATCAGAAGTACTATAGGATCTTAAAGGTGCACTAAGTGATTTCTGAGAAACACTGTTGATAGGGGATTGGACTGAGCAGCACAACACATTTGTAGCCAATCCACACATGATGGGGGAGGAGAGAGAGAGTGAGCAAGAGGGAGATTTGAAGAAAGACTGTAGAAAGAGAGATGGCTGAGAGACATTACAAAAGAGAAAAGCTCAGAGGAATATCACTGGAAAAAGAATGGTTATGATCAGGCAAGAGCTTTAGGACTCGTGTTAATATAAGAAAAGCTTTCCAGTGCTGGAGAGACCTAAGCGGGAAGAGGTTGCTCAGAAATTGCTTACTGCATCTTTAAGTTTTAATGAAAGAATAGACATCCTATGAAGCTCAGTAGAGTATCTTTGTTTAGCCACACAACACTCTAGTCTCATTCATGGATCTGAACCAAAAACAAATCTGTAAACTTCCAAACTTGCTCTTCAGTGTTCAGGCCAAAACAATCCCATCTTCACAAACATTAAGTACCTAGTGCCAATTCCAAGACTGTTTTCCATCAGTGCAGCCCAGTTGATCAGGTCTTGGATAAATTATATGCTTATTAAAAACACTGATAAATTGTTGTAGGAACAAACACATTAAGTCTTTTAATGCATGATACTTATAATGTGTGTGTGTGTGTGTTTGCTTGCATGCTTTTCAATGCCATGCCAGCTTTGTTTGCTGTTCTCATGATGAAAACAATACTTAATAAATAAACTAAATTAGATATTTAAGACCACTTTCCCCCCAAAATTTTAAAACTAAATTTGAATTTTTTTTCAAAGAAGTAAAAATATAACAGTCTAATAACATATGTTTGACAGCTCTGACATGATATACATATTTAACATCAGGAGAAAACCCACCCATATGTACAAGTCTTGTGTGTCCTATCTTGTATCATGTGACTTCCCAATGGTTATTAAAGGTAAAAAAGTAAAAGAAAAAGATTGCTTTCATGTAATTTGTTTTTTTAAACATTCCATATATTTATATAAAGGAAACTGGCCATTTATGTTCATCCTGCCATGCTGATCTTTTAGACATATGTCGTATTGTTAGATATATGACATCTTGTTGCATAATTCTCATGGATGAAGTACAATGTTTCTTTTACCATTTCCTTTCCCTGAGCTTCCATGAGCTTTCAAAAATCAAAGTCAGCTTAATTCTTTCAAGTCATGTATATTTACTTACCGAACTGTTTTTGAGTGCATATCCACACACACACACACACACACACACACACACACACACACACACACACACACACACACATATATATATATATATATATATATATATATATATATATATATATATATATATACATATATTTATACAACAGTTCTGTCTGTTTCTCGAATCTGATTGGCTGATAGCCATGTGATATTTCAGTGATAACAGCACTCCTACTGCCTTTTCACCGTTTGTATCACTCCGCTTGAAGTGACCGTCATGGCGGCCGATCAAATCAACCGTAATTTTTACAAATACTACTTCTTGTACCACGAACTGTAGTTTTAATAGTTTTTTAGGCGAGAATGTAGTTGTTTAGACCTGAAATATGTGACTCATATTTAATAACAGCGCCTATTTTACAATTTGTTTGGACGTTTTCGGAGATGCGATCTCGAGTGTGTCAGCGGCCGTTCAGTGCTTCTGTAACCGCCGAGAACAGCTTCATCTCGGCCAGTGCCTCGGGGATTTGCCGCTGGCTCTTATAGTGGTTAAACACGAGACATAATTCAATTTACATAGAACGGGCAATCTTTGGTCTTATTAATCTATTATTTGTTACAAAGCAAGTCGAATTGTGCTATATTAAATTTGATAATAATAAACGTTACGTTACATATAGCACATTGACTACAACTAGACGGGACATATCAGACTCTTCTCTGCTTCAAATATGTAAAACATTAAATTTTATAAACATATGTTTTTTTGAGTAAAGAAAACGCTTTACATTTTTTTTTTCAAACATCAGATCTTTTATTTACCTTTGCATTGCACAGAGATGTCCAAACTGCGTGCGCACTTCATTCACGAGGTGAGGCGGATTAATGAGGCTTGATTGACAGTTTGAGGATCCAATGGAGTTAGTAGGTTTTGTCACAAGCTCTTTAAAATCCTTTTCATTCGTTAAATATTTGTAAAACCCACATACCAGCGTAAATGGTGACCTATTTTTTTTTTTTTAATAACTAGTGCTTCATGTTTGACTGAACTGTACAATTGTGCTTATATGTTGTTCAATAAATATTATTTTATATAAATATGTCCATTAAGTAATATGGATTGAGTGAACATTACATTAATATGCCATTAGATGGCGGCAACACTTTACAGGAGAATTAGTCAGGGAGTCACAAGAGACTTTTAAATTGAAAGGAACTTTTTCAAAAGGAAGTTGTTTTAGCGCTGTGGTGTTATGGATGGAAAATTCCCAAAGCTGAAAAAAAAAAGACAAATACAAAGATCGCTTACCTCAGCAGACATTCAAACGGACTTGTTTAAAGGATGTAATATTATGGACATCGACTTGATGAATGAATGTAATGCAATATACCAGACAGGTAATAGCTACTCTCTCTCTCTCTCTAATACTGTAGAAAATTCAATGTGTTTCAATGAAGCGACTGAACGTTCCTTCGTTACTAGTTCTAAAGTGACATTTAGGGACTTTAAGCAGCAGCTGCTGATACAACGGCATTCTGGCGTTCCATTGCGCATGCGCAAATTTAACTGCTACTTCTTGACGTTCTACTGTGACCGTCTACTACGGCAGGGTAGCCGATTTGCCGTAGTCGATAATACGTGACAGACTAGATAAGTAAATGTTATGTGCTATGGTTATGTGGTATTTTAGTTGTATCTGTATGTCATTTAATGCCAACAGCAACCATTCTCTTGCTTTTATTTACATGTAATGTATTGTTTACTATGTCAAATGATTAAATGATCCACGCGATCCTCTTTGTTGTTGCTTAGTGATTTTTTCGTTCTTTAGCTACGGCAGTTGACAGTTTACTTCCGGTCGTCGTTGCCGTTCCATCAACAGCTGTTGCTTAAAGTCCCTATAATTTTAGAGTTAGCAACGGAGGCTTGGTTTAACTGACAACTTGAGTTTTGAAACGTTCCTTCGTTACTAGTTCTGAAGTGACGTTTTAGAATTAGTAACGGAGGCTTGGTTCAACTGACAACTTGAGTTTTGAAACGTTCCTTCGTTACTAGTTTTAAAGTGACATTTTAGAGTTAGCAATGGAGGCTTGGTTCAACTGACAACTTGAGTTTTGAAACGTTCCTTCGTTACTAGTTCTGAAGTGACGTTTTAGAATTAGTAACGGAGGCTTGGTCCAACTGTCAATTGAGATTTGAATCCGTGGCGGAAGGAAGTAGTGCTGCACAAAAGAGGGTTTTAAAGACACTCCGTTGTTGTTCTTATTTTTTACACACTCGTGCCGTCGAACTGTTGTATAAACGCAATATCACACTCGGAGCCGTGCGATATGGCTGTATATCTGATATACAGCCATATCGCACGGCTACTCGTGTGATATTGCTCATTTATATATATATATATATATATATATATATATATATATATATATACACAAACACACACACACACACACGTTGTGTTTCTGTGAATTGTGGGGACTCCATAGGCGTAATGTATTTTACACTGTACAAACTGTACATTCTATCCCCCTACACTACCCCTACCCCTAAACCTAACCATCACAGGAAACATTCTGCATTTTTACATTTTCAAAAAAACATAATTTAGTATGTTTATAAATCCATTTACATTGTGGGGACCGCTGGCTACATTTGGTCCCCACAATGTAATATAAACAAGTACACACACACACACACACACACACACACACACACACACACACACACACACACACACACACACACACACACAATAAACATGACTTTTTCTTTGGGAGATCAATCAAGTGCTTTAAAACCACAATATGACACATGTGAACAACAATGTTTTTTAAAAAAAGGCTTACAAAACCCATTAATGATAAACCAGCAATATCAAACCAAATGTGCTACAAGCCTACAAATTACAAAACAGTGACTATTACACAGTCATATAATGAAGGATAGGATGCTTCAGATAAAGGATATGACATTCAAAAATGATCACTGTTATCTTTAAGCATACTCTGCATAAACGAAACAAAGGAATTGTAAATAACACATTATGAAAGTTGCTGTATAATGTATGAGTTCATACAGGTCCTTTCAGATACTTTCATCAGACAACCATATTTTCTTTTATCGTTGCAACCTGTTACCTGTCACGTCAGCCTTTGCTAAATAAAGTGAGCCATAGTTTTGGGAAAGAAAATGGCCTGGAAAAGAATAAAAGTGTACCACGTGACTCTGTTACAAGTCAAATCCATAACGCATATCTTAAGCAAGGTGTATGCTCTTTTTTTCTTTTGCATTTTTTTTTTTTTTTTTTGCATTATTATGTTCCCACTCCTCTGTAAAGGACAAATTGTATTATGTCTGTCTTGAGCACTAATGCAAGTGCAATCTGCAAGGAGACCAAAATAGCAAGCATCAGTAAGTCGACATGCACTCGCTCTTTTTGTTGAGCTGCAGAAATGCAACTGTTCCCAAAAGAGAGATGAATGTTTTGCTATAAATGGGCCCTGACCCCTCAGAGGTACTGAACAGAACAAATTTAGCCCAAACAGCGTTAGCATTAATGAAGGAGGTGCAACGCACTGCTACATGCTCCCGCAACACACACACACCATCCCTCCAACCACTCTTTTTCTCATGCAAATAGGAGTTGCCATAGGAACCATGGGCTCAAATGCAGTTATATTAAAGAAGGGGCCAATAAATGAATGGTAGAGCAGAGTGATTGCTATGTAAATACAATGACAATGAAAGAAAAGGTAGCAGGATGGTTTTCAATAAAACGCAAATTTGCGATGAATGCATGTTGCCCAAAAGTCCCTTTGTGCTGAGTAAGTGCTTTTTTAGATTAGAGAATAGCCTCTATGAACACTGCAATCTAAAAAACTAAATTTAATTAGAAATTAAAATGGAAAAATGTGGAGACCGGTGTGTACGCAATGATAATCTGAACATCCCAGACTGAATCGGACTGATTTTTTCCCTAAAAAAGTAAGTAAATATACACCTGCACACCTGTGTATTGCCGAACTCTAGATTTAATAGAGCGTCCCACTTTTTTGCTCCTGTTTCTGTGAGTTGGCACACCTGGAGAAATAGAGGCACAGTATAATGCTAAATATGAATATGCAACAAATACTACATTAAGATTATAAGAGGTTACAAGAACCTCATTAGGTCTACAGACTTTAGATCAGATCTAATGAAGGTAATAATCAGGAACAAAAAGAACATCCGACCTTGATGGGATTTAATAACACAAGGGACTAAATGATTGGGGAAATCACCAAAGAGAAGTCTGCCATTTTCATTAGAAGATTGAGGTCAAAATTAAAAAATAAATAAACTAAATAATAATAAAAAATAAAACACATGAATGGATGAATCATTCACAATAAGATCAAGAACATGTATTTAGAAAATAGATGGGGTGAATTTGAAACCAAAATAAGGACTGTTGATGAATGTTTTTATTTTTGGGTGATCTATACCTTTAAGACACTGAAAGTAATGAATCATCATCACTATGAAACTTTCTATGTGTTCCATTAAAGGGGTACTTTACTGCTGGCTAAATGGGCTTTCACTAAAACTTGGCTGCCTATACAGCAAAAGTCGAAACATTTTTAGAAAAAATAGAGAAAAAAGGCTGTTCTCTTCCCTTTGGCAAAATAGGTAGGAAAACTTCAATACCCATAATGCACTGGGAATGTTGCCATCCAAGGCCACTCCCACCAGTCTGCTATGGACATGCTATCCAGAGTCAAATACGGCCTTGCTTTAGTAGGAAATACTTCTTAGCAAACTTTTAGTCATATGGTGTTAAGTGCAAGAATTCAATGAGTAAATGTTTAGTGGGAGTTACTTTGTTTCCAATGAAGGATCCAGTGCATTGTAGGCAGCGCCTCAAGGCTAAACAGAATCGTAAATACGTAGAGAAAACCACAACGGACAATCTGAAAAAGCTCTGTGTTAGTCAACATTTCAAACTGGATGACCATGAACAGTGTTCGGGAGGGGGAAAAAACTGAAAGATACTGCCGTTCTGTCAGTTCCGTCCAAAGCAAAGCGCTGTTGCATACAGGTAAGAAAGTTGTTGCCATTGTGTTCCATTTTTACCATAATGATGTTTAAAGAATAGCCAAAGTGCAATACAATTTTCATTGATAAATCTACCCTTACACTAACTGTTCTGTTAACAACCCTCTGTCAATCCGACTGTCCGTGGGCAAAAAAGCAGAAGTATAATCTGCAGTTTTTACGAAAGCCCTGGAGCTGTCAAATATGGAAGCTTGTTTCCACCCATGAATAAAAATTAAAAGGGTAATTGCGACTTTTTATTTCCCAATTCTTTCTCGCAATTGCGAGTTTATATCCCGCAATTCTGAATTTTTATCTTGCAATGACGAGCTTACTGTATATCCTGCAATTCTGACTTTTTTTCCTCACAATAGTGAGTTTATATCTTTCAATTTTTTTTATCTTGTGAGATTAAAAGTCACAATTACCTTTTGTATTTTTATTCACGGGCGGAAAGAAGCTGACAAATAATTGATTTTTGCTGACAAATAAGCATGAATTTCTCAGTCCAGGTAACAGAGAATGAGAAAACATTGTTCATTTACATATACCGCCGACATTTTAACAATACAAAGCGGGTTGAAAATCTGTGAAGTTACACTTCAAATATGTTAATATGTGTATGTATACAAGTAGAAGACCAATGAAAGTATCTATATACTTGAGCTCTGCTCAAGGCAAGTATTAGCAAAATGGCAGGTATCTTACATTTATGCATTTTGAGTGAAAACACAAAGCTTGCCAGGGTAAATTATTCATGCAAATGACTTATGCTGAATGAGGCTACAGTGTGCAGGCCTAATATAAAGGGTGAAGTCTAACACCGAGCTGTTGATTGTGAGGTAACGTCCCTCTTACTAGGCTCTGTTCTTTAGAGGATGACAGACATGCACAGCATCAAACTCCATGCCGCATCCTGCTTTGTCAGCACAGGGACAGCTGTTCACAGGAAGGTCTTAGACTCACGTTGAATTGCGGTCCTTACACACACAGATAAGCACTGCAGGTTGAAGACACAGCCAGGCAGGTTTAACCAAGGTAAAACATCTTCAGCTATGCGAGTAGTAAAAAGTCGTCTTTGTAAAGCGAAGAACTGATGCAGCTTTTCAGAGATTTTGTTTCAGGATCAATTGAAGAACCATTCGAAGTAGTGTGTGCTTCAGATTGCCATATGGCTGCAGTGATTAAGTCGCTGTCGCATCAGGTTGCTGAATATTAAATGTGCACTTTGTAAGTTTTGTTTACATTTCACTGGCTCTTATACTGACACCTATAGGTTTAAACTGCTTTCACTCCTCTACGTCAATATTTTTTTGCATGCGTCCACATTCTTTCACAGATCCCAACAAATTTTGTGCATTGTTTGGGGGTTCGTGCTGGTGCACAGTATACGTCGCAAGCTCTCTCCCTGTTCAATGCAGTGCGGCTGTGTCTTAAACGGAGACATTTGATGGTGTGTCGTCCATGGCCACCACTTGACGTCCTGCCATTTGTCCTCACTCTGTGTAGCTGCAGGTCATCACTTCAGCACGGACAGCTTGAGTGGACATTTTATTTTTCCACTCGTACCGATTCTTTTTGGACTGTCTAATGGATCACACACATGCTGATCCATACCATTATCATTTGAAAACAGTAATTTATAAAGTGATATGATTATTGTCCATACTATTATTGTCATTATTTGTAACAGTTGGGTTCTGGAAGTAAAAATTCCATTCATTTTTCCATAGAGGAATTGATTTTTAATGATAACTTATTCATCTTTAAAGAAAGATCTGTGTGCTTTGAGGTTTTTAATCAATGATATAAGCTGTTGTTGAAGCCATCAGCCCATTATTTCAACATTTTTTAAATAATCACATTGAACAGAGGAATTCTTGGTGAAAAACTACATTACCCATGATTCTGCAAAGAGATCTCAATCAATCAGAGAATCGCAACAAGCAGGACGTAATGAAGTCAATCTCCCTATACGCTCTCAAACTACAAAATACAATCTTTAAAACAATAGTTTTATATTCCTCCATCGTTTTTTTAATTTATGTCATTTGCAATGCTTCATGGGACTGTAGTTCTTTCCTTCATTTACTACACTTTTTGTCAAATTTTCAAAGGTTTTTTGCTTCAAATTAAAGTTTGTATTGTGATTCACCTTGTAGCTGGCTGGTACAGTTTATAGCCTTTAACTAAGACTTTTTTACAATTCCAATGGTAAAAATACTTGCAGAATCAAGGCAGCTGAAAAAGTGATCAAGGACTTCTGCACTTTATTTCATGACTCTTCTGGTCATGTGATCTCAACATGGTGGCCTCCATTAGAAGACCACCCGCTCCATGTAGAATAAAGCCATTTTTCTCCTGTTCTCCATATCATTTTAATTATATTTGTCAAAAGTGACATTCATTTCTTTAGCACATTTTAACAAGTAAAAAAAAAAAAATTAAGTTAGGCTAACTACACGTTTTTATAGGCGCAAGATATCTATCGATATGTAAAAATGTGGATACATAATCACTCTGAAATTAAACAAGGATGGCACAAAACATTACCATAACTATGTTTCAGTGATAACTACATTAAATACTTTGAAATGATGATAAGAAATATTTGAAGGAGTCACTAGCCTAACGGTTGGATCATAACAACACTAACAAAGAACATTAAATGCTGCATAACACCTTTCCAGACGCCCAAACAGTGCCGTGCGAACATAAAGTTCAGTTTTAGGAGCGATTTGTTATTAAACACGTTGTGAAGACGCAGTTGCCAAGGTAGGATGCTATTAATATCAGCGCGGGAATTAAATCAATACGTCAAACAGACTGCGATTCTACGCCAGTTTTCCGCATGATGGCGACTCTGAGGTTTATAAAGTGCTTCTCTAGCGTCATTTTCTCTCTTGTGTGAAGCAGAGAGCGGAACAGCCAAAACTTAAATGTCTCTGAGGAGAAACGCTGAAAAATAGGAGCCATTGTTCTTGGACAGCTAAACGGATATCAAACGATTAAAGTCACTGAACTTACATAGGTAAACTGTTGACTGTATAGGCCTACTTAAAATAGGCTAATTCTGTCATGTCCTCTCCTTCATGTTGTCTATTTTCTCTTTTTCCATACACTGAAAGTGAGTGGTGACTGAAGCCGTCGTTTCTGTTTGAGTTTCACTGACGAAAGAAAGTCATACAGGTTTGAAACATTGAGGGTGAGTAAATAATGACTGCTTGGATGAACCTGGCCTTTAATGACTAAAAACAAAATCGTACAATAGGATATTTGTAGGCTTATTCAGTTATAATTTACGTAATCACAAGGAATCTAGTATCAATATTCATACGCGTATTACGCAACACATAATTGGCTTTCAAACTGTGATCTTGCACAAAAGATGCTCATTTCCAAACAAAAGTAGGCTAGACATGCCAGAGAAACTCTATTAAAGTAAACGAAATATCAGATGCAAAAAGCACTGAGCAAAGCAGTAGATGCTGCCTGGTGGTAAAATTGTTGGTTGTCTCGAGCGCATGCTCATCATTTTTACGCATAAAACAACCCCCCCCCAGTCGCTTCTGGCTGGAAACAGAATGCCCATTTTTAGTTGCCCTACCCCAAAAGTAACTCCATTCTAAAGGTATATATCAACATTACAGAAGTATGCACAAAAGTTGGCATTCCGTTTGTTTCGTACCTGTTTTTCCAAGCACTCCTTGGCTGATAGTGAAGGTTTGGGTGAGGGCGACCTGTCACACACACATCCCTCCAACAGGTATAATCCCGAAGGTCGCGAGCTGGACTCGCTCTCAAAATAAAAAAGCATATTTTGCAACAGAGCAAACCACTTGGTGTGCCATTTTGTGTTGTCGGAGCTCTTTTTGCTTAAGCAGCCTCGCCTCGTGCCATCTTTCTTTGCCAAAAGACCCAGGTAGGTGACATGACCATCATTAAGTCGAATTCCCTTCTGCATTTTTGTGAAGAAGATGCTGGTTTTGGGGGGGAACGGCTTGTTTCGGTCCTTACATCTTCTTAGCACGAGATCCCCGAGCAGACGGGCACTTTCTGGATTAGAAACGAAGCCTGGCACGTTCTGCCCATCCACTGCAATCACCGCCTTGGCATGAAGTAGGGAAGAAGCGCAGAGAAAAACGAAGAATGCCAAAGTCTACCATCGTAATGTTGTCGATTGTGTACAATCTGTGGGAAAAGATGCAAAACGCCTCCCGTAACCTCTTCTGTGACGCGGCGAGCGGAGAGAAGTAGGCTACAGTGTATGCGAGTGATGGTTTGTCGCGTTCTCACGTGAAATTCTCTATAAACCAGTGCGCGCGCTCACTGCTGAATGAGGCAGTGGCGTCACGTGATCTGGTTTCAGAACCTCGGACAGAGCGACAAATGTACTTTTACAGGCACTTGAGTTCATTTTGGATCTGTTGCACAGATGATGACGGCTCTTTTCGCTTCGTACGACGAACAAATGTTGCCATTCATATATAATTAGACTTACGTGCCATGTTTACACTAAACGTAACGCATAATCTGCATCTGAAGGGGCATCTTTCACAAACGGTGAATTTCTGTGCAACGGAGAGGCGGCATAGTATATTTACTATGGCAGAAATTCCTCTATGAAAAGCAACAAGTTAATTTTGGCTTTGCTAAATTGCTGAGGGCACTGCAGAGAAACCTAACCATAATGCACTCGCAATACAAGTGCGTCTGCCGTACTGCTTATATCTACATAAGTAAAAATGCTAAAGGCCCGTTCACAACAAGAACGATAAGTATAAAGATAACTGTCACGGTAACTATACTAGTGTCCACCACACTAATGCACGATATCGTTGTGTTTATAAGCGCGCTGCAGTTTTTTTGTATTCCGCTTTAAAAAAAAATAAAGTTTTTAATGTTGTTTATATGTCTGTGTGGTGTTTTTAATATGCTTTAAGACAGACCATTTGCAAATTCATAAGTCAACACAAATAAGTATTTTCTCCTTAAAACTGCAGTGAAAGAGTGCAAACCGTGTCTGTGACGTCACAAACTACCTTGTAAACAATTGCATAAACGTGCTGGCGGGTTTTAGCATATCATTAACAGCTAACTAGAGAGAAGACAGGTTATACCGGTATAATTTTCTGTTGATATGAAACATCGTGTAGATTTAGCAATATGGTGGGTGTATGATGTGTATTAGCTACGATGTTATGATGAACTATATGCCTATGAGTTGTTAAATCGTTTGTAGGGATACCGATTGTTAGAAGGCAGCCGTCTGACTCTGATATGGCAAACAGGAACATGATTTGTGTAACATTAGCAACATGTTATTAGCTGTTTGATCAGTCAAGCAATAGGCTAATCATATTAATTACCGTTATATTCCCAATGCTGTAAAGAGCGATACCATTGTGCAGTGTTTACCTCAGTAAGTTGACTGAGTGAATCTCTGAGCTGGCGTGAGCGAGTGGAGGCGGGGCTAACATGCATATTCATTGATCCGCGTATATTAAATGAGGCAAGGGTGTAGAGTTACATTCAAGCTTTTTTAACCCTTAAATGCATACATCGGGTCTTTAGTGACCCGGGATTTCATTCACTACCCTCCTCCTCGTTCATTTTTTAAAATTAGACATCAAACTTCTTGGTATTCCTCAATCAATTCATTATAAAGAATATAACAAGAAAAAAATTATAAAAGAATGCCTATTTTTGTATTCATTTTTTGTAAAAATTGTATAGGGTCGCAAACGACCCGAGGTATGTATGAGTGTACGTATATTTTTTCTGCACAACAATAATTGAATCTTAGATGACGGAATAAGTGCAATTCACCTTTATTCCACAAGGTGGCAATGTCTGATACACAATGCTGAAGTGACGACTTATTTAGACAGAAAACGAAATAAGAGAAACATGAAATGGCTCAGCGATTTACTGCAGAGCAAGTACTGAACGCAATCAAATATGACTGTAACTGTCACTGGATGAATCTGGTGAAGCTGTTAGCGATCGAAATATTGATTTTGAAGATGTTGAAAATTATATAGTTTTGAGAATACATTTGAGATCGCGAATGGGCTCATATTCGTGACCTCAAACATAAAACTAGCCTATTATTTGCTGAATTTACTGGGAAATGAGCTCTGACAAGGACAGTGGTGATGGAATAAAACATCTGCTCAAACTGAGCCCTTTCAAGCTCCAAAAGGTAACAAAATATGCTTTATTTTATTCTTCTGTAATTGTTATTCTGTTATCAGAGGAGTTTTATATTATCGCGACAGGTAGAGATCTGTCCGTGTTAGATATTGATCCGGGTCGATAAAGACCCGAATATGTAAGAATGATTGGCCAAACAGTCATGCATTTAAGGGTTAAAGGGTTCATGAAGAAATTTTTTTCACAGGAAAAAAAAAAGTAAAAATATCTAATTTTGGTGATCAAAGATGAGTTTTTAGGGCTAAAATTAACTTCAGGGGGACTTTAAATGCTCACAAGCTCTTTAAAGCATGATGGACTCTGATTGACTGTCAATGTTTTTATCGTTCTTCAGCTGGAAAAAAAAATCATTCTTAATGCCGTTATTGTTACAGTTGTAATGTGTACTATTCTTTTATATTTGGAATGATTTTTTAGAACTATATCTTTATCGTTATAGTTATCGTTCTTGGTGTGAACAGGCCTTAATACTAAATGTTGCATTAAAACGTTATTTAAATAAGGAAAAAATAATGTGTAATGTTGCTACACAACTAATAACGATTCCTCTATGTGTGCTAGTGTGCAGGGGTAAACAGGTGTTTCACGTCATAACGACAACCGCTGTATTGACCAATCAGAAGCATGCACTGAAGTCTCCATTTTATAATTGTTTTAAATATGATATACAAAATTTCCATATGATTACATATTTTACTCAAAATTACATATGATAAATAATTAACTACATACTTAAAGTTTAAGGTTGCACTGATGCTGCATTTTATTTACACAGAAGCAGAGCTGCCTTTGATGCTATGGGCTGAGGAGTGTCAGAGTTGAATATCTTAATGTAGCCTATGTATTTAACTCGTCTATTTAAAAATGCCTGATGATTATCAAATTGCTCCTGTAGTCAAAAGTCTTTTTCTTAAAGAAAATGAACTGAAAGTCTACGTTTGAATTATGCATTATCATTTAAGCTCAGTACACCTTCCTTAAGGTAGCTATAGATGATTTCATTGCTTGTCCAACCAATGCATTTATCTGTAATCAATTATGTGAATGATCATTAGTGGCCGATTGGTAGTAAATCAAGCAGGGCTTTTCATTTGTGCAGTTAATCAAAGGAGCATTTGCAATGAGCGTTACTTCCTGCCGCCCTGCAGGAAAGTTGTTTTGCATCTCTCAGGGTTGTTGCACTTTCAGTGCACCCTATCAAGATTTCCAAGAAAAACATTTGTCTTTGAAGCTTCTTTTAAAATGCTTATTTCTGTATTAACCAGTTTACGGAAGGGCTTAATACAGCACTTAGTGTCCTCAAACCTTGCATTGATGACAGTTGTAATCAGCTGTTTGTGCTCAAGCCCAGCAGCTCCTTGAACATCTCTGTCATTTCCTCTTCTTTATGTCCTGTAATTGTTGAGACCATGCCTGTGATTCACCATAAGCAGAAAAAAAAATCTACCAAGGACATGTTCGTAATGCCTCCATTCAGCCCTTTCCTGTAGAGATATGACTCCTGACTTCCTGCATACTAAAGGTGATGTCAGTGATTTGCACGCATAAAATGACCATTTCTGAGAGATATCACTGAAACGGATGAGAGAATCAAATTTTTTAGCCAATCTCCCTTTTAGGTTTGGTATTTTGGAGATAGTGTGTGTGTAACGAAGGCGGGACTCAGAGTGAGATCCATATGCAAAGCTTCATTAAATGTTGAGCGTAGTCATACAGGCAGGGTCAATCAGGAACAAACAGGAACAGCGAGGGACAGGCAGAATCGTGGTCAGATAACAGGCAGTAGTCAAAAGGCAGGCAGCGATCAATCACAGAACAATAGAACCAGACGGGGATCAGTAACGGGAACCGGAACAGACAGGGAGACAGGAGAAACGCTTGGAAGTGTAACACAAGTGAAAACAAGACCTAGCAGTGAGGTGGTGTGTGTATGAGTCTTTTATAGTCCGTGTAATGAGCTGCAGCTGGGTGTGGTGATAAGTGATTAGTGTGAAGTGTGTGCAGGTGAGTGGCAGAGAGGATGATGGGAGATGTAGTCCGGGAACTGACAGGAACAAACGGTGATCATGACATAACGCCCCCCTCCCGGAAGGCGCGTCCTCGCGGCGTAAAAGGAACAGCTAGGG
Organism: Chanodichthys erythropterus; assembly: GCF_024489055.1. NCBI lineage: Eukaryota > Metazoa > Chordata > Actinopteri > Cypriniformes > Xenocyprididae > Chanodichthys > Chanodichthys erythropterus. The sequence goes on along the minus strand of NC_090227.1, from coordinate 38,610,010 downwards.
AGGGAGGGTGGGTGCATTGGAGACCTGCATGCAGACAGAAACGGGGTCCCCAATGCAGGTCCAGGAGCCTCGGGCGGCCACGGCGGGTCAGGTGGCTCGGGCGGCCACGGCAGGTCAGGTGTGTCAGGAAGCCACGGCGGGTCAGGTGGCTTGAGCAGCCACAGCAGGTCAGGTGGTTCAGGCAGCCGCGGCAGGTCAGGAGCCTCGGGCAGCCACGGCAGGTCAGGTGGCTCAGGCAGCCATGGCAGGTCAGGAGCCTCGGGCAGCCACGGCAGGTCAGGTGGCTCAGGCAGCCATGGCAGGTCAGGTGGCTTGGGCAGCCACGGCGAGACAGAGTCCGTGAATGACCACGGTGGGTCAGAATCCATTAATGGCCATAGTGGGCTACAGTCCATGGGTGGCCATAACAGTGCAAAGGCCGATGACGGCAGTGACCAGGCAAGGTCCCCACCCACAAGCTCCCCACCCTCAGGTATCCTGCCCCCCCCAAAAAGTTCTTGGGGATTTCAGCGTGGTCCGTAGCGGGCTCGTGGGCAAGGAGTTTGGGTGGCGTTGGCAGCAGGGCAGACGTATCAGGGTGAGCGGCCAGCTCGGTGACGGCCTCCGTGGCCGTATCAAGGAGAGCAGGCAGCTCGGTAACGGCCTCCGTGGCCGTATCAAGGAGAGCAGACAGCTCCGAGACGGCAGCGGGCTCGGGCTGCTCCGGGACGGCAGCGGGCTGCTCCGGGACGGCAGCGGACTCGGGCTGCTCCGGGACGGCAATAGAGCTTGAGTTCCTCAACGCACGTAGGACAGCCAAGACATAAAAGGTGAGCACAGCCCTCTGGGCCAAGACAGGACAGACCAGGAGAGCAGGCTGTGCTGGAGCGGACTCACTGGCTGGAGCGGACTCAATGGCTGGAACAACCCCTGCATCCTTGAGCACCGCAGGGGCGGCCATCTTGCCCGTGGGCACTGGCAAAGCAGCCATTTCGTCCATCGCGTCCAGGGTGCTTAAGTCCACTGCAATAGGCGAACGAGAGTCCATAGCAACCGGCGAGCTTGAGAGCGTTGAAACCGGCGAGCTTGAGAGCGTAGAAACCGGCGAGCTTGAGAGCGCTGAAACCGGCGAGCTTGAGAGCGCTGAAACCGGCGAGCTTGAGAGCGCTGAAACCGGCGAGCTTGAGAGCGTTGAAACCGGCGAGCTTGAGTGCGAAGCGGCCGGCGGGCTTGAGTGTGAAGCGGCCGGAGGGCTTGAGTGCGAAGCGGTCGGCGGGCTTGAGTGCGAAGCGGCCACCGGGTTTGAGAGCGAAGCGGCCACCGGGCTTGAAAGCAAAGCGGCCGACGGAGACTTGGGGATGCCAGCTGCTCGGACTGAAATCAACGGTGGATCGGTCACACTGGAACGCAACACTCTCCGCTCCCGGACTGATCTAGAGACCTGACGTGACTCTGGGCGATCAGCGGCGACGTGACTTTGCTCTGGGCGATCAGCGAAGGCGTGACGTTGCTCTGGGCGATCAGCGAAGGCGTGATGTTGCTCTGGGCGATCAGCGAAGGCGTGACGTTGCTCTGGGCGATCAGCGAAGGCGTGACGTTGCTCTGGGCGATCAGCGAAGGCGTGACGTTGCTCTGGGCGATAAGCGGAGACGTGACGTTGCTCTGGGCGATAAGCGGAGACGTGACGTTGCTCTGGGCGATCTGCGTAGGCTTGACGTGGCTCTGGGCGATCAGCGGAGATGTGGCTCGGTGTTGTTATGGTGGTAGCCGCCATTTTGTGAATGTCCTTTGGCGCAGCGGCCATTACGTGGTTTATCTCGGTGTCGCATTCCTCCGCGACCCCCACGGTAAACAGAGAACCAACAGTCAATAACACATAGTCCAGGAAATGACTAAGAGAAGAACGGGGTCCCTCACGAATTAATTGTTCTTTGAGTGGTTGGTTGACACCATCGCAGAAAAAGTCAATAAGTGCACAGTCAGGCAGATCTGAATAATATGCAATGTTCAGGTATTCTGTGATGTAATCCTCCAGTGATCGTGTGCCCTGCGTACTCCATAACAACAATTGATTAATGTCCATACCGTGTAGAGATCCTCCGGGAAAGCTGCTGGATCGTGGTGGTGGCGAAGTCTTCTGTAACGAATCGGCACTGAGGCAGAGATCCATGTGCAGCATTTATTAAAGTGAGAGTGGTCGTACAGGCAGGGTCAAACAGGAGCAAACAGGAACAGCAAGGAACAGGCAGAATCGTGGTCAAGGAACAGGCAATGATCAGGACAGGCAGATATCACTCACAGGTCGGTATACAAAGCAAGGGTCAGGACAGGCAGCAACGGGTCGATAAACAGGAAACAGGCAGGATCGGTAACGATAAACAGGCAGACAATAAACACAGGGAAACGCTCAGAAATGTCACACAGGGTAAACAAGACTTCGCAAATGGGTGGTGTATGTGTGAGTCCTTTATAGTCCAGGTAATGCGTATCAGCTGGGTGTGGTGATTAGTGTGGAGTGTGCATGACTGTATGTGGCAACAGGTGATTGGTGGAGTGAGTGCATGTGATTGACAGGGGGGATGATGGGAAATGTAGTCCGAAACTTGACAGGGGCAGACGGTGATCGTGACATAACGCCCCCCTCCCGGAAGGCGCGTCCTCGCGGCTGTTCTGGAACCTGCATTGGAGATTCCGTTCCTGTCAGCTGTTTAATCTCCAATGCACCCACCCCCCCTCCCTTATTGGTGTCATCTACGGCGCGAGGTCGCGCCTTCCGGGAGGGGGGCGTTATGTCACGATCACCGTCTGCCCCTGTCAAGTTTCGGACTACATTTCCCATCATCCCCCCTGTCAATCACATGCACTCACTCCACCAATCACCTGTTGCCACATACAGTCATGCACACTCCACACTAATCACCACACCCAGCTGATACGCATTACCTGGACTATAAAGGACTCACACATACACCACCCATTTGCGAAGTCTTGTTTACCCTGTGTGACATTTCTGAGCGTTTCCCTGTGTTTATTGTCTGCCTGTTTATCGTTACCGATCCTGCCTGTTTCCTGTTTATCGACCCGTTGCTGCCTGTCCTGACCCTTGCTTTGTATACCGACCTGTGAGTGATATCTGCCTGTCCTGATCATTGCCTGTTCCTTGACCACGATTCTGCCTGTTCCTTGCTGTTCCTGTTTGCTCCTGTTTGACCCTGCCTGTACGACCACTCTCACTTTAATAAATGCTGCACATGGATCTCTGCCTCAGTGCCGATTCGTTACAGTGTGATTGAAGTTATTAATCTGGTTTAAGTTAACAAAACACTTAAAAATCAGATACAGCACCTATAAAGTTGGCATGAAATGGAAATTCACCTAAATGCATCTTATCAATCTTATCCAATTTAGTCCATTTAAACCCCAGATCCTTTCTTAAAATCAACTACATGCTCACATTCAGATTTGCCTCCACCCATTCAACAACCGATGAACAGAAGCAAGTCCCAGCCCTACTTTTTCTTTCTTTTCGATAATCTTTTTTACTTGTCACAATAGAGTGCTGCAGTTATGATGTATTTTTGTAGGCCAACCCAGAAGTTAGCGTCACCTGATTCACTCAACAAAAAAAACTAACAGGATTTTTCCATTGGCTTTTGGATTATTGCTGAAAATAAGCACCGCACGTGACCAACAAAAGTTTGTGATTCTTAAATGTTTTGTCCATCATGATAATCTTCACAAATCAACAAATTTTATGCATTCTGCAGCCTAAATACAATTGTCAGAATTAAAAAGCTAAATGTAGGCAATAAACGAACTTCAGCATCACCAACGTTAAGCCTCTGTTATCCACAGACCTTATTTCAAACATTTAACCAAAAATCCACCCAAAAAACCATTGGCTTCAGAGGTGCTAAAATGCGAACTCAGTTTTTGGAGTTTTAGCCTACAAAAATACATTATCCCTGCAGCTCTTTATACAGACTAAAAGATCCGTTACTACTTCTGTTACATTGCGACTTTAATATTCAGTCAAATGAGAAAATTCTGTAATTATTTACTCACCGCCACGCTGTTCGTTTTTATTTTTTTTCCATGTCACACAAAAAAGACATTCTGGAAGATTTTTTAATGTAGTTCTTGGCATAAAAAGAGATCATAGTAGACACTTTTAAAGAGTGCCCCTTTTCACAAGATGTAATATAAGTCTCTGGTGTCCCCAGAATGTGTCTGTGAAGTTTCAGCTCAAAATACCCCACAGATCATTCATTATAGCTTGTCAAATTTGCTCCTATTTGGGTGAGAAAAAACACACTGTTTTTGTGTGCGTCCCTTTAAATGCAAATGAGCTGTTGCTCCCGGCCCACTTTCCAGAAGAGGGTGGAGCTTTAACAGCACATGCTTTGGTTGCTCAACAACAACAAAGCTGGAGAATCTCACGCAGCCAAAATAAGGATTGTCAGTAATGGTTTTCAGCCTTACATTGTTCAAGCCGGAAACAGGAAGAAGTTACAACTTTTAGAATGAAACTGGACGTTTCTGAATGGTTAGTGGATAAATTTATGTAGTTGCTGTGGAGTTGATTCAACTCATTCACTAGCATGTGCCGTCATTTTAATCTTTTGTGCAAATCCAGCGTTGAATTGACCCTCGTTTGTGAAGCAGTCCAGCGTGACGGAATGATAACAACACTCTACTACAACAACTCTTCCTCTTCTCTAAAGCAGCCCAACATGGCCTCACCCCCTTTGTTGCATGTTCTCTGGGGCGGGGTTTATGTAAATTTTAGGGTTAGTGATGTCACCAACCTGGGAAGAAGCTTGTTGTAGTCCTTAAAAAGCGAGTTCTGTAAAATAAATGATCTCCCTTTGCATTGAACTTTGAGCATCGTAAATTTGCAGATGTTGTTTATGCTCAAACAGCAACATTACACACTAACTAAAGTTAAAAATGTGAAATTATATTCAAGGACCCCTTTAAAGGTGCTTTTATGGTATGTTAGATTTTTTTGGTTCTTAACAGCTGCATAAAGATTCTTCAAATTCATCCTCTGTGTTCCACTGAAAGTAGAAAGTCATACAAATTTGAAAATATAATAATCTGCATGGTTTATCTTGTGTAGAATTATTCTTCATTCCAAATATTGATCTGAAATATAGACGTTAAGATTATCATAGTTAATGGGTTAATTTAATTCCAATCATAAAGTTTCTAATTGTAATTGACAGTTACAGATAGGAAATTCCTTGCTGTTTGTCTGCTGAGAATTGGGTCGGGTGTTGGATAAAGAAGGTAAAGGTCAGTGGACACTGGATCGAATTCAGGAGAGAACTATAGACGCTCTGACGGACCGTGGTCCAAGTCATCCTTACCGTCTCCCTCCCCTCTGGCTCACCATTTTCATGGCAATCAATTGAGGAACCAATTATCTAGGCTCGTCAGGACCTGTGACGTGCTGTCGTGTGACGCTCCTCTTTGTCTCAGAGCTAATGTGGCTGAACAATAAAACATGTTCTAGCACACAGGCAATATGCTCCTTTAAGCACCCAATTTGTTTAAAAGGCACAGGCTTTAATCTGGCATCGGCAGTCTGCTGGCTACTTCACGGACAAGATTCATTTATGACTTTATCCTTGTTGTTATCTGCTCTCCCTCAGAACCACACAGTCATAAATCCTCATGTCCTGCTGTGACACCTATTTGAGATTTGTCCTTCGATAAAATATTTCATGTTGAATTAACATTAGCATGTATTATTACTTGGTTACATTAACAAAACTGCTGAAAATAAAAGCTGATATTTGGATATCATTTTCATATCTCTGTGTATCTCGTTGTCACTGTCATTGATGATTGCCACCTGCTCACGTCATCTTTTGAATACATTTGCATAGACACACATGCAAGGAAAGAGATAACGCCGAGTACTGTCCCTCAGCTTGGAACACAGTACTTGTATGTGGATTGGAGGGTCCTCGAGTTTCAAAAGCTCTGCTCTTTTCATGCATGCAGTTATGTGTTTCATCAGGATTTTCCTCTTTTTTTGGTGTTGACGAAGGGAGTAAAAGCAACAGTTTTGTCTGCGGCAATCTGAATCAGCATTCTCTGGCAGCAACAGCAACTGCTGACCGTGTGGCTCGGAGACAGAAAAATCGTGATAAAACTCCTCTAGGTATCCTTGTCCTCTTCCGCTCACCTATTTTCCCCAACACATCCCTACCACAACACCTTTTTATATGGATGAGAGATGGCACATACAGTATGTGAGAGATACAACAGCAAAATCTTACATTACAAAATCTTTTGAAAGGAGAAAAATATCTTACGCTCGCGTGTTCAATGTCACAGTCAATGGAAATAACAATAAAATATTGACTGTTTTCAGACTGGTTTCATGTTTTAAAATCCTCACATTTTTTTAAATCATATGTAAATTTATGTCTGTTAATCTTAATTTTCCTGGTTAAAAGTTACATAAAAAGGGGCCCTATCATACACCCGGTGTCTGCCAGACCAATGCAGTTATCATTTTCACGTCCAGTGCCACATTGTTTAAATAGCAAATGCACACAAACATGCCAAATATTAAAAATAAAATGATTATTATTGTGTGCATAAAGATAAAAATGCTTTGGTGGAATCCGGCTTGTCCCGTAGATGGTGCACGAGCAGATCTGATTCCTCGCTAGAGAAGCAAATGTCGTTCACTTGCAAATTCCACCATGTAAATAGAGAATCCGCCATGCCGTGAGCGCAACTGGCTTTTAAAGGGAATGGGAAATGAGACTCTGATTGGTTTATTGCACATTACCCCCAAAACACACCCATTACTCATTAAGAGAATTGGGACAACCCTTTGGACCATGCGCCTGACCATCACTCCCGTTGTTATACTAGCAAAAGTGGATTCGGACACACGCTGTATGTGCACCTGCGCCAAGCGCTTCAGACCATGTGCTTAGATCGTTAAAATAGGGCCCCAAATACAATACTATTTTATATTTTTGCAATAACTATGTAATGTTCTATTTATAAAACCAAGTATAAATTTCATCAAGTTAGTGTTCTTAAGCATTTTTATATTTATCCAAAATAATAACTAAAGGCAGTAACAATTAAGGGTGCGTTCACACTTGTCATGTTTGGTTTGATTAAAACGAACCCTGGTGCGATTGCTCGGATAGTGCGGTTCATTTGAACATATGTGAACGCTGCCATCCGAACCCTGGTGCGCACCAAACAAGCGGACCGAGACCGCTGAAAAGATGGGTCTCGGTCCGCTTCCAAACGAACTCTGGTGCGGTTCGAATGATATATGAACGCAACACGGACCAAAGACATGTAACCGAAACAAAAACAGGAAGACGAGACCCTAAAATGGACAGAATCCTCACGCATGTCGGTTTTTCTCGTCATAGTCGCGAGTTTGCCCATCACAGGCATCAGACGCGCGTCTCCACGCAGCAGATCATTTGTGTGTGTGACGAATGGATTCCCGCCGCTATTTTGACTACTTTACACATTTTATAAGCTCTTCACGAGTTCCCAGCTGGCCAAAATACCATCACATGCAGGCTACGCACCGCTACGCACACACAACAAGGGCATTTACCTCAGAAAACAGCACTGTTTTGGATGTTCGGTAAGTTCCGTCTCAAAATAGGCAATACGTCATAATATCCGACCAATCAGGTTGTGAATGTATCCCTATGCCTTAAGGTTCAGTATCTTTTGGTTCGGTGATAAAATTATCAATCTGAACGCTAACCGGACCAGGACTAAATGTTTTTTTTTTCTTCTTTGGTCCGGACCAAATGAACCAAACGAACCGAACTTCAAGTGTGAACGTACCCTAAAACAATATATATTATTTGTGAGCTAATGTTCAGCGTTTTTTTTTTTTTAATAGTCAACTTATTTTCAAGCTTGTACACACTGGTCACAGACACGAAGATGTACATTTAATTTCCCCAAGATGATTGTTCACTAAAACCCCCACAGTCATCATGTTTTCATGCCATTTTAAGTTTGATTTTGATGTGACATAATGTGGTGAAATGGCTGACTTGTGTACTTACTATTTATTTAGTCTTCCCATTGACAGCATCATTTTCTTCATTCAGGCCAATTAAAACGCGCACAAAAACAAGAGTTTATCACATGGCACTGCCTCCTCTCACATGACTTTCCCCCATTCATCCCCCCACTAAACCCAATACACACTTTAGGGTGTCTGTTTTAAGTCAATGGGGACAGAGGAGGCAAGCCTCCTGCATTTAACTTCACCTGGGGCTGTTGCTTATGGACACTGTTACTTTATAAATACAAGTGACTTTTACACTTTTTAAAGTCACATTTTGTAATATTTGTGTTGTTTTATTTTTTGTAATATCGATTATTTTCTCATCCAGTTTTTTTGAGGAGACTGCCTTCCTTGTATCCTTGGTGGAAACGCCCCTGATATACAGTACTGTGCAAAAGTCTTAGGCCACCATTAGATGTTGTTTTAGCAATGGTATAATGATAAATATGACCATACATAATTATTTCTCAGTCTCTTTATTAGAATATAACTAGAAAATGTGGGGAATTTGTATGCAGTATTAAAAAACAGAGAAAAAAAAAAAGGCTTCTATAGGCTAAAGTGGCAAGTATTTTGTGATGCCCCCTTACAACTGAGCAATAGCAGGAACCTGGCTCTCTTAAACCTAAATGGGATGGAAAAAGACTGGAAGGCCAAGAAAACTTTCAAAATCCGATGAGAAGTTTCTTAGAGTTCCTTCTTTGAGAAACTGGAAGTCCAGGAGGTCAAACTAAATACTGATATTTATATGAATGAAGATGATGCCGTTAATGGGAAGACTAAATAAAAAGTAAGTAAACAACCCCTTTATGTCAAAATCAAATTTACTTAAAATGGAAAATCATCATCTACTCGCTATCATGCCGTTCCAAACCTGTATGACTGACTTTCTCCTACTGAACACACAAAAAAATTGTATTTTGAAGAATGTTTCAACTGTTTTTGTCCTTACAATGAATGTCGGGGTTTCAAAAAAATAGTTTTGCAGAAGAAATAAAGTCAGACTTTGTCAACAACAAGAAGGTGAGGAAATGATTACAGAATTTTCTGAATTATCCCTTCAAACTGAGATTCATTGGGATTCAAAGAAAAAACAAGTTTCTGTAGCTGATTGTTATGTTTTTAAAGTGCATATGTATAAAACCTTCACCTTATACTGAAAGATTCCTAATGATCATTAAAATGAACATGGCTGAAGATATAGTGTCCCCTCCACCCTTTGTGCGGTGTTGGAGACTGGTCTACCCCTAATTACATGATCCACTAGGCCTCTAATTCACCGTGCTCCTCTTAGACGACATTTACTAATTACTCCCTCCTTTTTTTAGCAGCAGCTCCCTCGCTCTTATCAAGCCTTCCCTTGTTTCTCATTGTCTGCTCCCTGTGCATGCTCACAGGAGCTGAAGACGCTGCCATGGGCTCCACCTATCAGAGACAAAGGAGCATGTGGGCTTTTCCGTCAAAGCCATTAGAAATACGTCACACTTGTACCTTAGCTGTTGATCAGTTTGTACTAGTGAAATAAAAAAAATGCTTTTCAGTATGCTGCATGTTAAGGGTATCCTGCAGTGTCATTGCTTGATCCGAAAGGGTTTTTTTGGTCACAGTGTGGTTCTTGTTTATGTTTTAGTCTATTTTTATAAAAAATTTAAAAAAATGAAAATTCTGTCATCATTTACTCACCCTCGTGTTGTTCCAAACCTGTATGACTTTCTTTCTTCTGTAGAACATAGAAGATATTTTAAGTTAACGGTTACCAAAACAAATGTCATACAGGTTTGGAACGACATGAGTAAATGTAGACAGAATTTTCATTTTTGGACGAACTATCCCCTTAATATTTAATTTATTGAAACAAACAGCGACTCAGATCACAACCAAAGCATAAATGTATGGTGTATTGTGGAGAACATCTTTTATGTCAATAATATACCAGGACCTCAAAACGGTTTCATTGGCTGAAACACTTTTAATGGTGCCTATTAAGTGCCTGATTAAAAATACTACAAAAAATGCATACAACTTACATCAGGGCATGCTAATCTCGAATATGCTCTGACCAGCTTTGTTAGCAAATATCATCAATAAAAAACTTCTTAAGCCAGAAAATAAGCATTTCAACAATGTGTTAAATGCTATTCAATCTGAGTGAAAGTGCCGTTTGATAGCTGTCGTAGTGTGGAAACTTTTTGTTGCATTAAAAGCAACATGTAACAATGTCAGGCCTGCTTTAAGTACAGAGATCAAACCGCGGAACATGATGCATTGTCTGACAGATAAAAGCCACAGTCCCAAAGTGGTTACCCTTACTTGAAAGAAGAGAACATGACTGTTTATTATCAGAGATGAATATTACTGCTATGATGCATGCAGATGTGGATAACGTTATTATAATAATTATAAGTGAAATTTACGCAGGGCTGTAACCACCAAAAACAATGATGATTGAGATGGCCAGTCAAATCAAAAAGGCGGGCTTTACGGTTCACAGAAGACGAATGCAAATTCCAGCACGATGCTTCAGTTTTATCGGGGAAAGAATGCAAGGTAAGATATAAAGCAGCTAAACATTTACTATTGTTTCACAATAGAAATGTTAAAGGGGTCATGAAATTGATTTTTTAAATTTATTTTAATATGCTTCTTGAGGTTCACTTTTTATTAATTTTTTTAACTTTTTGGGGCATCATTATAAATGTGCAGATTCAGGCTGCGGCCCCTTTAAATGCTCATGCTATACTGTTGGAGAGATTTATAAAGAATGAAGTTGTGTTTATGAATTATACAGACTGCAAGTGTTTAAAAAATGAAAATAACGACAGTCTTGTCTCTGTGAATACAGTAAGAAACGATGGTAACTTTAACCACATTTAACAGTACATTAGCAACATGCTAACGAAACATTTAGAAAGAGAATTCACAAATATCACTAAAAATATCATGATATCATGGATCATGTCAGTTATTATTGCTCCATCTGCCATTTTTCGCTATTGTTCTTGCTTGCTTACCTAGTCTGCTGATTCAGCTGTGCACAGATGCAGACGTTAATACTGGCTGCCCTTGTCTAATGCCTTGAACATGGGCTGACATATGCAAATATTGGGGGCGTACATATTAATGATCCCGACTGTTACGTAACAGTCTGTGTTATGTTGAGATTCACCTGTTTTTTCTGAGGTCTTTTAAACAAATGAGATTTATATAAGAAGGAAGAAACAAGGGAGTTTGAGACTCACTGTATGTCAATTCCATGTACTGAACTCTTGTTATTTAACTTTGCCGAGGAAAATTACATTTTTAATTCTAGGGCACCTTTAAATGTGGTAATTACATTGCTTTCTATGGGGGATAAAAAAAACTCGGATTTCATCAAAAATATCTTAATTTGTGTTCCGAAGATAAACAAAGGTTATATGGATGTGGAACAACATGAGGGTGAGTAATTAAGCCATTTTTGGGTGAACTATCCCTTTAAGACTTGTCAGTAAACGGTTCTGATTGGCTAACATCATTGCATAGGAAAACGTATCAACACTCACTCTATGTTGCACGCAAATAAGGGTTATGAAAACATCCATATAAAACCGACATTTACAGATAAAGCATTATAAAATCATTTACTTCATCTTTCAAGAAAAGTTTCTTTGAAAACTCTCCATTACACTGTGCCTCGTTTACAGTGCAATCAGCAGTCAAATTCTCTGAACAAACATATAATACTTTGACGTGATAGATGACACCATTAAAAATAAACCATTCATTTGTTCCTAACACTGGGATCCTTCTGAAGTCTGTTAAGAAATTAGCAAAAAAGCTGTTTATCTGGATGCGTCAAAGCAAACCTTCTTTAAGCTTCCATTTACTCTTCCATTTGTCCTGTTGTGGACAGACTCAAGCACGTGCCGTGTATGTCAGAAACTGAACACGCACCTGTATACTATATTATCAAGTGTAGACAGCATCAGTGATTATAATGGGTTTTGACGCGACACTCGCATCCAGTGTAGGCAGGGTTGCCAGGTTCTCACAATATAACCTGAACAGATGATACTAAAAACTGGCCCAATCGCGTTTTCGTGGGGGGCCCCCCAGTAAAAATCGTGTTCAGGGGGGTAAAATTCGCATTTTTGAAGGGGTTCCCCTGGTATTTGCCTTCCAGGTGCTAAATATCATGCGATTTGGGGTTGCTTCAATCCACAGACATGAAAAACAACCCACGACAACAGTGTGAAAGTAGCCCAATTCCACGGGAAAACCGCAACACTGGGTATAGGCATCAGTCGTTAAGTAACTGAAAGCTAGTGGGTGGGGCCTATGGTGCGATGATTTAAAACTGTTATGGGGCATTCACACCAGACACGACTTGCGAGAATAAATAGTGCTATTCACGCGTAGTTGGACGCTTGAACAATTTGAGTTTACTCGCTTCATTTGCGCGTGAAATTCACTTCACAACAGACGCGAATTCACGTCATGAGAGGGGACCAGGCGGCTCCAGTCTTGTTTCTGCACACTTCCTCTGAATAAACACGTCAACTCGTCAGCGGGAAAGTAGTTGTAAAATATGGCGAATAAGCTCAATTTTCTGGCTTTAGCTAGCTTGTAGTCTCAATATATATATATATATATATATATATATATATATATATATATATATATATATATATATATATATATATATATATAAATAACTCAAATTGAGTAAAGAGCATTTTTTACAACTTACCATATATATATATATATATATATATATATATATATATATATATATATATATATATATATATAAATAACTCAAATTGAGTAAAGAGCGTTTTTTACAACTTACCAGATTGTCCAACCTCCTCACTCACTTTCTTCCAAGCAAGATCCTTTTTATTCCTGTTTCTATAATTAAGTATTTAAGATGTATCGTACAGCTCTGGGTATCCACATACAGCGACTATGATTTTGTCCTCCATTGTTGTTTCAAATTTCTGCCTCCTCTCGCTACGTCGTAATCACGTCACTACTAGAGCAAGCTCCTGATTGGTTAACACGCTGCGAAAATTCGCCAAAGTTCAGATTTTTCAACTCTCGCAATTCAAATGAATCACGCATTACGTGCATCAAACGGCAGAAACGCTCAATTTGCACGAATCGTGCTGCAGGATGTCTATTCGCGTCTTTGCATTGACTTAACATGTAAATCACTTGCGCTTAACACTTCATTCGCATCTGGTGTGAACGCACCATTAGTCGATGTCTTGCTCTGGAGGCAGTCATATGCAAATGTATTTGCCCGTGTGACGTCACAAATCCCACAATATCCAAACGAGTAATTTTTAGAGCTTTATTGAATAAATGCTTTGTTTATAATGAGCAGGACATTTTAAGCTCTGAAATTTGCAGGATTTTTCAATGGTATAAAGACCTCTTATATGTCAAAAGATCAAGGCAAATTTGACCCCTTTAAATGATCGAAGTCAGAAATATCAGAGAAAAATTGCAAAGAGTTTGAAGTTATCATCATCTACAGTGCATAATATTATCCAAAGATTCAGAGAATCTGGAACAATCTCTGTGCGTAAGGGTCAAGGCCGGAAAACCATACTGGATGCCCGTGATCTTCGGGCTCTTAGATGGCACTGCATCACATACAGGAATGCTACTGTAATGGAAATCACAACATGGGCTCAGGAATACTTCCAGAAAACATTGTCGGTGAACACAATCCACCGTGCCATTCGCCGTTGCCGGCTAAAACTCTATAGGTCAAAAAAGAAGCCATATCTAAACATGATCCAGAAGCGCAGGTGTTTTCTCTGGGCTCATTTAAAATGGACTGTGGCAAAGTGGAAAACTGTTCTGTGGTCAGACGAATCAAAATTTGAAGTTCTTTTTGTAAAACTGGGACGCCATGTCATCCGGACTAAAGAGGAAAAGGACAACCCAAGTTGTTATCAGCGCTCAGTTCAGAAGCTTGCATCTCTGATGGTATGGGGTTGCATGAGTGCGTGTGGCATGGGCAGCTTACACATCTGGAAAGGCACCATCAATGCTGAAAGGTATATCCAAGTTCTAGAACAACATATGCTCCCATCCAGACTCTTTCAGGGAAGTGCTTGCATTTTCCAACATGACAATGCCAGACCACATACTGCATCAATTACAACATCATGGCTGCTTAGTAGAAGGATCCGGATACTGAAATGGCCAGCCTGCAGTCCAGATCTTTCACCCATAGAAAACATTTGGCGCATCATAAAGAGGAAGATGTGACAAAGAAGACCTAAGACAGTTGAGCAACTAGACACCTGTATTAGACAAGAATGGGACAACGTTCCTATTCCTAAACTTGAGCAACTTGTCTCTTCAGTCCCCAGACGTTATAAAAAGAAGAGGGGATGCCACACAGTGGTAAACATGACCTTGTCCCAACTTTTTTGAGATGTGTTGATGCCATGAAATTTAAAATCAACTTATTTTTCCCTTAAAATTATACATTTTCTCAGTTTAAACATTTGATATGTCATCTATGTTGTATTCTGAATAAAATATTGAAATTTGAGACTTCCACGTCACTGCATTCTGTTTTTATTCACAATTTGTACAGTGTCCCAACTTTTTTGGAATCGGGTTTGTAATATCCAGTGATGCAAACTACTCAACCTTTTTTGTCAAATTTCACTATATCATTTACGTGATTCATGTAATTCCTAGTGGAATGTGATGAGACCAGAAACATTACCGGAGTCATTTTCAGCATGTATAAGGTTAAGAGTGAATGTGAGCACACTGTGAATGAATTTAATGAACTTTCAGTAAAATAAAAATAATCAACTCATGTTCCAACTCATAAAATGATGTAAAGACGCTCATTGTGGCATCAGCTAGCTTCAGAAATCCAGCTTTGAGTGGGTTTATCGACTGAAAGAGGAGGCTTTTCAGGTTAATGAAAGTTTAACCTGAAAAGGAAATATTTAATCTCAATAGTGTCCTGTTATTAATGCTTGATAAAATGGTTTATTTCGGCTTTATTTCGGTAAAAAAATATTAATACTGAGGAGGAAAATACACATTACTTATTCATCAGGAGGTGAAGAGTGGTGGAGACAATCAGTTTTATCATACCGATGCCATTACTGATGAAGCTCTTCCTATTCTGTCTGCATTTATAGATTATTTGTGACGGGTGGCGATTGACCAGCCTGCAGGAAGTGTTCGACCTCATATTGAGAGAGAAGGTCTACTGAATGGGTTGAGGATGCTCTTGGATTCTTCCTTGAATATAGCTTGGCCTCTCTTTCTTCTGGCCTATGGCAGGACTTGCTGCTTCCTCTTAACAGCGGCTGATTTTCCTCAGTCAGGACCCATTAGTTGGCCTGCCAGTCAAGGGGGTTTGGAGAGGGGGAGTTTGCTTGGACCCCAGAGAGGCTGGCCTGATGTTTCCCCGACACATGCCTGTTATCATTGGGCATGGATAATAAAGGGGCTCTGCAGTAACCTCTGTATTTCCCCCCACACTGTCAACAACATTACCAGCTTTTCCAGGACAGTTTGACTGACGCTCCAGTCATGTCCAATAGACGACCAGATTCGGTGCCATGTCAGCTTTGCGCCTTTCAGAGACTATATCCACAACATACGATAACTTTCAATAACTTTTTTTTTTTTTTTTTTTTTAACCAGAGAGGACATAGAAAGTCTATTTGCTTTCGTCATGGGCATATGACAACTGTGACCCAACTGTGAGAACCTGACATGATTTTTACATAATCGTCTGAAAAATGATTATTATTAATTAATTATAGGTAATTATAGAAAAGTAAATCATTTATCTAGTAATAATAATAATAATAATAATTAATAATAAGACTTTTATTTGAATTATTATCATTTGTAATATTTATAATTAATTTTGTTATTATTATTAATGTAACAATAATAATAATGACATTTAATATTATTATTATTATTATTAACAAACAAACTTGTTAATAATTAAAACTTTATTAAAATTAACTAGGTTTGTTAATTAGTTGATAATAAATGATTTACTGTTTATAATAATAATAACAATATTAATGATGCAATATATTTAATTAATTATAGGTAATAATAGGAAAGTAAAGAATTCACCTATTAATAATAATAATTAATTATTATTATTATTTGTATTATTATCATTTGTAATATTTATAATTAATTTTGTTAATAATTAAACAACAATAACAATAATTTTATAACTATTAATTATTATTATTATTAACAAACTAAAATATGTATAATATGTAATAACAATCATGCAATATATCTAATTCATTATAGGTAATTATAGGAAAGTAAAGGATTTACCTATTAATAATAATGAATAAGAAGAAATATTACTTGTATTATTATCATTTGTAACATTTATAATGAATTTTGTTATTATTATTAATGTAACAACAACAATAATGACATTTATTATTATTATTATTATTATTAAAATGTGTTAATTAAAACTTCATTAAAATGAACTAGGTTTGTTAATTAGTTGTTAATAAATAATTTACTGTTAAAAAATAATAAAATTTGTATAATTATATTAATTAAAAACAATTTAAAACTAGTTGTGATTTTCTTTATAATTAAGGATTATTATTAAAGTGTATTATAAATATTAAAATGTATTACCAATATTAAATGTCATTATTATTAATAATAAAATAATATATATACACACACAATTATAACAAGAAGAAAAATTATAATATAATCTAATATTAATATGTATTAATAAATATGTATAATATTAAATTTATTATTTTTCATTAAAATGTGAAAAAATAATACATATATATATATATATATATATATATATATATATATATATATATATATATATATATATATATATATATATATATATATATATATATATATATATATATATATATATATATATATAAAACATTTAGGTTAAGAGATTTGGAAAGTAGACTAAAGTGGTCACAAAAGATTGCAACAGCCCTACTGATAATCTTTCGAATACACATGGCAGTTATTTTAAGTGAGCAAAATAAATAAATAATTTGTGACACTCACACAGTCACAGACTCTTCACCTGTAACAAGGTTAATATTTGTACTTTTCCTCTCAAGCAAAGCCCAGTTCCGTATGGTGTTTTCTATTCAGCCTGTGTTCAGGATCCTAAGCATTGATTCTATTTCAGTGAGCTTATGGAACACAGAGTACTGTCGGAGGGCTGCTATTTTAAGAACTTAGTATGAATTATGGAGCAAAGTGCTATGCAATGTGCATCTCTGTGGCAGCGACCCTGAGAGCCCAGGCGTCTGTGGAAACGGCGGTGGTCGTGAGCGTGGACCGTTCCCTACTCCCAGTGTGTCTGGATCGTGAGACCGTGTTGTGTGTTGTGGTGGAGGAAGATGGCAGCGGTCCATCTTATGGCCTTGGCCGGGGCAGTGCGCTCAGTGCTGGGTACTGCCTGCAGGGTCGCCACCTGGCCGGTGCTTCCTCCAGTTAGGCAGTGTTGCTCAGAGAGGCTGGACAGCATGACCATAATTGAATTTCACACATGCCACAGTGTACAGGGCTAAACAGTACTGGGTGTATTTGAACACAGACTCTGTAACATTCAAACTAAATCTCCATGTCTGTTGATTATCTGAAACTTTAAGCACAGAAGTCGAAGAAATGCTTCAGGATCACGTCACATATGCCCGAGCTTCCACTAGTGTGAAGTTATTCATCCTCAAGTGAGAATTAGGCCACATGACAGAAGTTAGCTGTGATTTATCGAGTTAAACAATAAGCGAAAGCACTTTCTCTGAGAACAAAATACTCAGTTCTGTCTGTTTCATTAGTTCTCCCAGCTAACAGAGTGAATTATAGTCAGATAGGAAGCTTTTAATGCAGAGTCCTCGCCATTGCATCCAATGCCGAACATGTTTGCTTGAAAGGCTGTCGTGTCCCTTGGCTGACATCTCATTTTGTCTGAACTGATTTATTTTGAAAGCTATGAATAAGAAAGAACGCCTTTGCCAGCAAGGAAGGGAGAGAAACAGTCAGAAATGAAAGCCCACCGTTTTTGTGAGTATTATTATATAAATGTTAGCATAGAGATCTGAGGTTTAAAGCCTATTCAAAATTTTTTTTGAGAGATTTTAAAATGCAATATTTCTATCTTTTTCAACTTCAAACAGTCAGAGACATTTAAATAAACAAATAAATAATATTTGAAAACAATATATATATATATATATATATATATATATATATATATATATATATATATATATATATATATATATATATATATATATATATATACACATTATATTTATTAATATATATTAATAATATTATTTGATATCTATCATCTAAGTGTAATTTGTATGTATATATATATATATGTAATTTGTATATGTATGTTATTTATAATATATATATATATATATACTTATATATTAATACTGTATACATATATACATTTATTATATTTAATAAATTATAAATGTATTAAATATAATATAATTTTAAGAATTTATATATATGTATATGATATAGTAATCTCCAATATACATATATATATATAAATTATATTTATTAATATATATTATTAATAATATTATTTTATATTATTTTACATCTATCATCTAAGTGTAATTTGTATGTATATATATATGTAATTTTATTTATGATGTATATGTTATTTATAATATATATATATATATATATATATATATATATATATATATATATATATATATACTTATATATTAATACTGTATACATATATACATTTATTATATTTAATAAATTATAAATGTATTAAATATAATAGAATTTTAACAATTTATATATATATATATATATATATATATATATACTTATATATTAATACTGTATACATATATACATTTATTATATTTAATAAATTATAAATGTATTAAATATAATAGAATTTTAACAATTTATATATATATATATATATATATATATATATATATATATATATATATATATATATATATATATATTTATTTATATATATATACACAAACATTTACACACAAATTACATTTTGATAGATGTAGAAAAATATTAAATAATGAACAGCTACAGCTGATTGGAGACTGTCTAGATTCTAGATGGATGAACTGGTATTGTAAATAAATGGACTTAAAGTATATTACACAAAGCACAAAACTGTGTTAAGAGATTCTGAGGCGCATAATGAATCCAATAGCTGTTATGGAGACTGGGTCACCGCTATGATGTTGGTTTGAGCTATAGATGGAAAACACCCTGATGCATGAAATCATTTACCCTCCAGCATCAGTTTAACTCAGACATTTTCCTTCTCTGTTCTTCATTATAAATAGAAATAACATATCTTCTGAATTGTTGGGTTGGATGCATTGTGTCTCTTAGCGTGGCGTTGTGTCATTGTTCATATCTCAGTTGCCATAAAGCCCAATGTCAGTGTGAAAAAAAGAAGAAAAATAAAAACACAAACTGGGCCAATTATCAGTGAGTATGAAATCAAACACTAATGCAAAGTGGCAGAGCCTAGGAAGAGATACGCAGGGTGTCTTCAAGCTCTGCTCCCTCTGTCAGGGCTGTAAATGTGAACCCAGAGAGGACACACACAAGGTCTCTAGTTACATAACCAAGTCCGTCTTCCTGTCTCTCTGCTGCTACTGCTCTTCTAGATCTGCCAAGAGAGAGGAAGAGGAGGTGGCTGTCCCTCTTCATCTTTTGCCCCAGGAAGAACAAGTCCTCTGACCATGTGCCATATCATGTTGCACGGTGAACGTGATTTCACCAAGTGCAACATGTTCCTGGATTGACATTGTTGTTGATCCTGGAACAACGTTCCATCAACCAATCAGATTTGAGGAAGGGGTTTACAGTTTATGTCAAGTACTTCTCCATCACTGTTATTCACCTATCATTTCCCTCTGATTTTAAGGATAAGTTATGGGTAGGGTTAGGTTTAGTACATAGTGTAGTAATACAAAGCGCATATCTACTCCATAAAATTTGGGCAACAGATTACAAGCAATTTTATCAATTAAATTCAACAAATAGAATTGAGTTAGAATTAATCAAATTAATTCTTTAAATGTCAACCCTTTAAAACGAGTAAAAAATAAGTAAAGTTTAAACAAAAATATCTGAATAACAGACAGATGTCAAAGATAAATTAAGAACGTTTTATTTTTTATTGCCAACGTTATAAATATTTTCATATTGCCAAGGAAAGAGAAACACAAGAATTAACAGAGGTTTAGATGTTGATGTTGATTTTATTGAAAATGTCACCATTATGGTGTGGTTATTAAATGGTTGTTATTATTTTAAATGGTTGACTTTTAAGGAATTAATTTGAATTTAATTAATAATATTGCTTGTAATCTGTTGCTACAATTTTACTGAGTAGATAGAGCATATTACTTTTTACAGTGTAGGGGTAGGGATAAGGTTAGGACTGTGTTTTTGGACAGGAATATTCAAAAAAATATGTTGATATGCAAAATCATGGTGACCCATGTGGCACGTGTTACAATCCACACAGCAACATCTAAACTTATTGGCAGTACAGTGGTCTTCACAATCTTGTTAGTAGGGCTGCACGATATATCGCATGCGATTGTCACGCACATTTCGTCAGTAAAGCCGGTTCCCTGATTACCGCTAAATCGCCATCACCTGCTTTCAAATGAAGCGGCATTTAATAGACAGAGCCGTAGTTCACTGACAAACCACGCAATATCGCATTCATTATCGAAGGCGATTCATCTGCGAAACGAACGCGATATTGCGTGGCTTATCTGTGATCTACGGCTCTGTCTATTAAATGCCGCTCCATTTGAAAGCAGGTGATGGCGATTTAGCGGTAATCAGGGAACCAGCTTTACTGACGAAATGCTCGTGACAATCTCATGCGATATATCATGCAGCCCTACTTGTTAGAGTAATTTAGTTAAAAAGGTAAATTAATGCACAACCTATTGCAAAAAAGGTAATACCACTTAAACTCATTTATGCTCACATTGACCCGTCGGATGTTGCGATTCAAAGGTAAATGTGACTGCACCTTAAAGTGTAACTTTGCCGATTTTTAACCCACTTTGTATTGTTACGATATCGATAGTATGTGTAAATGAACAATTTTTACTCATTCTCTGTGTTACCTGGATGGAGAAATTCACAATTATTTGTCAGCAACTTTTGACAGCTCCAGGGCTTTCATGAAAACTACAGATACTTCTGCATTTTTGTATCCCTGCCCACAGACAGTATGATCAACAGAGGGTTATTAACAGAACAGTTATTGTAAGGGTAGATTTATCACTGAAAATAGCATTTAAATAGCACTCTTTAAATAGCATTATTGTAAAAATGGAACACTTTGGCAACAGCTTTCTTACCTGAACACGACAGCATTTTGCTTCGGGCGGAACTGACAGAACGGCAATTTCTTTCAGTTTTTTTCCCTCTGTGAATTAAGAACGTTTTATTTTTTATTGCCAACATTGAAGACACCTGATAATAACAAGCAGAATCACTGAAGGAAAGAGAAATACAAGAATTAACAGAGGTTTAGATGTTGATTTTATTGAATATGTCACCATTATGGTGTGGTTTTTGTAATGGTGTTTGCTAATTTTACACATTTTAAATGGTTGACTTTTAAGGAATTAATTTGAATGTGTTCGTAGTCATTGAGTTTGAAATGTTGACTACAGACAATGAGGATTTTCAGATTTTCCGTCACTATGTTCTCTATGTATTTATGATTCCGTGCAGCCTTTAGCCACTGCCTACAACACACTGGATCCTTCACTGGAATCCGAAAGTAACTCCAGCTAAACGTTCACTTTTTGAATTCAAGCACCTGGGAACAATACAAGTCAATAGAATTATGACTAAAAGTTTCCTAAGAAGCATTTCCTACTAAAGTAAGGTGATATTTGACTCTAGTAAGCGTATCCAAACAGACTGGTGAGAGTGGCGTTGAATGGCAACATAGCCAGTGCATTATGGGTGTTGAAGTTTTCTAACCTATTTGGCAAAACGGAAAACAACAGTCCTTTTTCTCTGTTTTCTCTAGTCAGGTAGCACCGATTTAAAAAAAAAAAAAAAAAAAAAAAAAAAGTTTCGCCTTACTACTGTATTGGCAGCTAAGTTTTATTGCAGTGTTAATTTCGTTGACGAATAATTTGTCATAATTTCCGTCAATGACATTTTTTCATGGAAGAAAACGAGATGAATGACTAAAACTATGACTAAAATCTACTCTAATTTTCGTCAACGAATAAAAACTAGACAAATATGAAAGAGAGGGATGATTTGGGAAGATATCCAGTCAGGACATGCTGTGTGGAAGATGCGCACATTTGAAGTGTAACGTGCTGATCTAACCGCGGGAAAGGCAGCGCTGTTGCGCCCTCTAGAGGCTCGTGCAGCAGCAGCACTTCAGACTACTTCGCAATTAATGAATAGCGCACATTTATGCCAAGCGATTGCTTATAAGCTAATGTTGACGAATTATGATGTTTACTACACAATGTTTATATGGTAGTATGTTTTAGACGGATGTAAGAATGCATATTCTATCACCGTCATGAACAGCCTGCTACAGTGCATACTGCAGACATTTCAGAATAAGAGTCACGGTGTATTTCGGGATGGTTTATAATGATTTTTTCCTGGTCATTGTTATTTTGTTTACACAATAAACTGTATTTAATTTAACTTCTATTCAATTCATAGTAAACTACCGTATCTTCTGTCACAGGAAGGAAAGACTAAGAACATTATTTGACACATTAATCAATACATTTTACAAATATAAGGGTTAACTAAACCTAAAACCAAAGAAATCTTCATTACTTGAAGTAAACGTTAAAAGTACTGAATTTTGCTCTTTTGTGTCTTTTTGCACTTGAACGGTCAAAAAACTTATGATATTTAGTCTACTAAAACTAGACTAAAACAATTTCCGATGACTAAAATATGACTAAAACTAAATGACATTTTAGTCAAAAGATTATGACTAAAACTAAATTAAAATTTGCTGTCAAAATTAACACAGTTTTATTGAAAGTCCATTTTGCCAACAGTGAAGTACCCCTTTAAGAGTGGGATAGCATATATGGTAATAATTGAATATTGATTGACATTTTATGACCTTGAACCCCAAAAAGTGAAGATGACTTCAAAAGGCAACTGTATTTGTGCTATTCGTGCCAATTAAAATAGTGGCGGTTTCCATAATCTGCAATAATGAAAGGGCTGCTTCATCATTTATGGCGTCAGGTCACCATAAACTGCAGTTTCCCCCCCAAAAAAATAGGAATAGAAAAAGAAAAGAAACCTCTCCAAATGATTTAAGAACAAACTGTGCTATGTTTGGCTCTATCAGACTGCTATGCTGGCAGGATATTTTGCTAGCTCTCTCTGAGAAGGCTTTAGGAAGTCACAGAGTCATGCAAGGTGCCCTGGGGAAAAGAGCAAAATCTGTTTGTAGAATGTCAATCTCAGGCCTGATGTCTCTATTTCCCACTTTTCTTTGCACATGCAGCACTCTAATTCTGTATGCAAGAGAACAAAACACATATGGTGAAAACAGAAAAAATGTGCCTCACAGTAAATTTCAAAGGGTGGTGAAACTCCTGAGGGTTTAACTGAGCTTCTATATTGGGATACTGTGTAGCTACCAAAATGTTTGATGCACTTTGTTGCATATGGCTCTCTATTACAGCTCTGTTTTTTGGAAATGAGATGACGGAAATGAAACAAAAGTGAGATAACGTGATGGGTGTTTTTCATCCATACAATGTGATATAAAAGAAAGGGGGGTGGGGGTGTTGACTAATGCTGGATTAACCAGAATCAGGCATCATCTGTTATGAGGTTTTTTTGTTTCCTCATTCAAGTTAGTGTCAACAGAGGCACGCTCTCCACCACACAGTCAACAAAAACATAAATAGTTAACAGCTTGAACATAAAGTGTCATATGAGAATGACACGCTGGAAACTGACACAACAACAACAACAAAAAAAAACAGAATGAAGTGGGTTGAAGATCAACAACAGGCTTATGCCAATGAATATGTGATAACGTAAAGTCAGCATGAAATGTTATTCACAACCCTAAATAACCTACAGAATATTCAACAAATAATAATGTAAGATGGGACATTTTATTGTCTATTAATTATAGACATTCAACATTTTAAAACAATCTTTACATAAACCCCTTATAATAAATGTCATATTTACCTGTGGCCTTCCTACCTGTCTAACAGGAAATATACAGAAACTGAATTAAAGTTATCAAACACATTACAGTCTCTAACTGTGGTATGAGACATTATACTTCCTAAAAAAGGTATACAAAGGGAGCATGTATAAAGAAAATAAAACAGGACCCAGAATTGAGCCCTGTGGAACCCCATACAAACCTGGTGCACGAGATGAAGAATAATTGCCAGTCTCTACAAAAAAATGTTCAATACTTTAAATAGGAGATAAACTAATTTAAAGCATGACCCTGAATCTGAAAACGTTCTGCACACTGCTGCAGCAAACACTGACCAACTACTTCAATGTTGAAAAGCAAGCTCACTGGCTGCAGATGCAACACAAACCAATCAGCTTGTGCCTTGTAGTTAACGATGTAATTGTCAGAAGGTTGCGTCATCGGTTTGCGCCATCTCGAGTTTCATGAAAAAACTTGGTATTTATCACAGACATATTTTATTTGTCACTGACCCATGTATGACCATCACCAAGAAAAATGCATGGTGCCTACAGTGAAACATGGTGGTGTCAGGGAGCTGCATTTCACTGATGGCATCATGAATGTGCTGCACTATACTGAAAGAGAAGATGCTACCATCACTCTGTGCCCTTGGTCGTCATGCACTTTTCCAAAATGACAATGATCCTAAACACACATCTAAGGCCACTGTTCGATTTCTGAAGAAGAACAGGGTGAAAGTGATTCAGTGTCTCCTGATCTGAACCCAATCAAACACCTATGGGGAATTCTGAAGAGACAAGTTGAGCATCACTCTCCATCCAGCATCCAGTTTCTAAAAGAGGTTCTTGAAAAATGGAAAAAGATAGATGTTGCAAAATGTCACCAACTTGTTCATTCCATGCTTAGAAGACTTGGTGCTGTCATTAAAAAGCATGGAGGCCATACAAAGTACTAGATGTAGTAGTTTTTGTTGTGGGGTGTACTTATTTTTGCATCACCCTAATTTGAGTAAAACTGAAAAATGTGTAATCTAAGTTAAAGGGATACTCCACCATTTTTTCATATTAAACTATGTTATTGCCTTAACTAAGACTAGTTGATACATATCTCTCTCGTCTCAGTGCGTGCACTAAATCCCTCTGTCTCGCGGCGAAACTTTATTAGCACTTAGCTCAGCCCAGTTCATTCAATAAGGGCCCCCGCTCCCTCTCCTCCTCCCTCTCATTTCCGTCAATAGAACCAACGTGACTTTTACAGGAGAGGGAGAGGGGGCCGATGAGAGGACTTTTCACGAGTGAAGATATTACTGCGCCAAGTCAAAGTGCTCCCGAGCACTTGCTATGGTTTTCCGCCATATAATATAGCTATCCATTTTACACGCTTAGAAAAGCGCAACGTTTTGTTTTGTGTCACCGTCCTAGGTCGAGTTACACTACTCGAGTAACAGTATTTAAATAGGGAAAACGTGGAGGTGTTTGGTAGCTTCTCTGCTTAGCCCCTATTGAATGAACTGGGCTAAGCTAAGTGCTA
Source organism: Chanodichthys erythropterus (assembly GCF_024489055.1). Taxonomy (NCBI): domain Eukaryota; kingdom Metazoa; phylum Chordata; class Actinopteri; order Cypriniformes; family Xenocyprididae; genus Chanodichthys; species Chanodichthys erythropterus. Next base: position 38,584,154 of record NC_090227.1, on the reverse strand, counting down.
ATAAAGTTTTGCCGCGAGACAGAGCGATTTAGTGCACGCACTGAGACGAGAGAGGTATGTATCAACTCGTCTTAGTTAAGGGAATAACATAGTTTAATATGAAAAAACGGTGGAGTATCCCTTTAATAATAATGATAATATTAAACTTAGTCTTGTCAACATTTTGCAAAATAGTTTTTGTGTTCATTAAGACATTGTTTTAAATGTTACTTTTTCAAAGGGGGTGTACTCATTTACGCTGAGCACTGTATATATATATATATATATATTATATTTATATTAACCTGTATTCTGTCCTGCATTCAAAAACGCAAATAAAGAAAGTTAACAGGACTAATTTCAATAACTTCCAACTCCCTTATGGTCTGAGGCCTTTCCATTCTACATTTGTGAAACAGCTGTACTCGCTTCTCTGCTGGCAGTCAAAAATTACTTTTAACAAGTTCGTCTTGCCAGCAGTGGGACAAAAATGACTCTTAACCAACCTCTCTTAATAACAGTGGGGATAATTAGGAGTTAAGCTTAATTTTATTGAGTCATGCGAAGCAGTGTGATTAATATTCCAAAGGCTTTTCGCACACATAGACACACTAGCACACACACACACACACACACACACTCAAATCACATAATCTCACAGAAGAGCGACAGAACATTCCAGTCACATCTAATCAACACATTCCTCATATACTCTGAATTACATCCCTGAAACAGAGTCAATCTCCACCGTTAGACACGAACCCTTTAGAACAAGGAGAGAGCATAGTCCAAACAAAAATTCCCATATAGCAGGTGGGTCAATGACGGTCCAACTGGGCCAGGACAAAGACGCAATGGATTTGCGGAGGAAACGAAGAGAGAAAGGGCGAGAGAGAGAGAGAGAGATGAGGAGGTGGTTATTATCTCCATGTCCTCTGCACCACCCTATCTCAGCTAAATTAAATGTAAGGATGACAGATGCTGCCCATCAGCAGCAGGTTAGAGAGGTCAAATCAAGATCCATACGCTGACCTTTCCCTCAATCACTTCCTTCTGCACTACCCATCAGCCCTATCAGTGGGAACTAATGAGTGGTAATAGGCCCCACTCCAAGCAACTGCCATCATTTTACAGCTGCGGGCCTGATTTGGGCCAGGTTACGCCACTATTGATAAGTGCCCTTAATAAAAATGCTATCATCTAAGCCTGTATGTAATATCAACGTTCTAATTCCCGTGCTACAGCGTTGTCTACATCCTCTCCCACGAGCCCTCCCATCTGAGCCATCGCTCTGTCATTTGTCTGTCTGACATTTAGATGGTCTGTGGGGCAAATTTTTCAAGGGTTGATTTGTACAGCATTTTGTTTTTTTTTTTTTTTTTTGTTCTCGTAGTGTTGCGAGGCCAGTGTTCATCCAGGACGTAACAATGAGGCGTTATCTGGGGTGTTCGCTGTGGTCTAAGCGCAATCCTGCCCTTTATCTTACAAATATCAACATTTCATTTTTACTAGTCAGCACATGAAAGTGTGAGAATTTTGTTCAATGTGTTTGTGAATTTTGCAGAAAAAATGTGTATAAGAGCTGAAGAGATCATATAGTGTTTAAAAGGAAGCCTGTAGTACTTTATATAGTTAGGGGCCAAGAACCTAAGGTGCGTAGGCACCTATTGTCTTCTTCTTCTTCCACTCTGGAAGATTGTAGAACCGCTTGCGGGAAAGTTATGGAATTTGGCACACTGATAGAGGGTAGTCCCAACATTAACCACACCAATTTTGGAGTCTCTAAATCAATGCCTCTAGCGCCCCCACCTGTCCAAAGTTTCACTCATGTTCATGCTAATAACTTTTGAAACATAGGGGTTGGAAACAAAATTTAAATTTTTCCGAAAAACCTGCTTTTTTTAAATTCCTCCTAGGTCATTGTTTTGATTTTCACGAAAAATAAACCAGATCATCTTCAGAACGTGTCAAAAAGTCGATTTGTCAAACCATTTTCGAAAAATGTGCAAACAAATTTTACGTAGAAGTTGCGAAAATAGACGTAAGGCTCCATCTCCTCAATGCTTTATCGTATTCAGACCAAACTTGGTCCATGTCATCACAAGCATGACCTGAGGTTACCTGCTGTGTTTCGGCACAGCACCACCAACTGGTCTGTAGGTAGGAAAAATTGCTATTTTTGCTTATAACTTCTGAACGGTTTGTCCATCATAAAAGTGGTCTCATTAGATTCGGGGCATCATGCCGAGTCAAATGATATCCAATTTTCCAATATCGGTCTTTTTGGGGGTCAGCCATTTTTTATTTTGTCACAAAATGCTGTATTTTATAAACGCATGAATGTATCATTACAAAACTCGATATGGATCATCGACACAATGCCCTGAAGGAATCTGAGAAGTTTCAGACCAGTGCTACCTAGAGGTGAAAAAAAAATATTTACATGCTTATAACTTTGGATGCTGTTGACTTATTTTATGGGAATCACCTCCTTAGATTGCTGAATCTTTGACGATTCCAAAGATACTTAACATGCTAGGTTTCTCCTTATGGTTAGTGCAACGCTTAGATTTAGTGTTTAAATAACATTCGCAAATATCTTCAAAACTGTTAGTCCGATCGAGACAAAACCACTGTAGCAAAATCAGTAACATAGGTTGCTGACCATGCACTAATGGACAAATGTCAAAATTTTGATAGTATGTGGAAAAAATAATGCAATCAATATCAGGTGTGGGTAATTTTTTTGTGTTTATGCATATGTCTACAACTCCGAAACGAAATTAGATATTTCCACTTTGTCTCAGTTGCTATCATAGTCCATTATGACATTGTTGGTCTGCTGCTAACTTCCTTGTTTGCTTCTGTTGTGCTTGGCTTCTTAATTGCTGCTTGCAACTACATTTCCATATTCTGTTTTTAGAATAGGCCTATATTTAAAAAAAAAAAAAAAAAAAACTGCTTTTTTTTGTTGTTTGTTTATTTTTGCAATACAGTCATTACATTTTAATGGGGAAATGGCTTCTTTTCTTTAATCAAAATGGAGCTAAATTATTTCTCTTTTTTGATTTTAGGCTGAAATATTCTTGACAGGTTTTGTGAGAACCGCCCATGAGTTCAAATTAAGGCAAAAGACTTGTGGGCCACTGTCCACATCCAGACAGAGGACAGATGTTTCCACAACAGATATAATCTCAGGTGGAAGCCTACCCATCTTTCCTATCTGACTTCAAACCACAACAATGTCAGTCCCTGTTAGCGACAGATTCCTTCAGCCTCCGTCGCTTGACTTTGTACAGGATGAATCCCCTCACAGTCTGCACTACATTTATTTGGATAATCTACATTTGGAGATCTATTTGTGGCCGGACGTCTGTGCTGCACTGTGTCATGGCCTGAAGAGAGCATGTGCAGCGGTAGGATTAATAAGCCTCTTTCAGTCCGCTTCGGTTAGGCTCAACTCCACAGGAGAGCCGAACAGCGGCCGCATGCAGTGCACAACACTGCACTCCAAAACTGATAGAATTAGACAAGTCAGCGCTACAGAGCAAGTTTTCTGGAGGAGAGGCAGGAAAAATAATTCTATTGCATTAAGTATGTGGTATGTTTCTTGTTACTTTAAAAGGTACACTCTGTAACTTTTTTTTGTTCAAAACATTTAACATTAACATTTCAATAATGCCATTAGTCCTTCTTCCAAAATGTGTTTTTGTCTTACTCTGATTCACTATGCTAAGCCTATTATAAGTGTGTATATATATATATATATATATATATATATATATATATATATATATATATATATATATATATATATATATATATATATTATATATATATATATATATGAAGAGTTTCGTTGCAAAACGAGATAAATCCGTTTTTAACATTTTTGTCAAAACATGTTTATTATTATGTTATCATGTTATTATTTTGTTTTATGGTGCTACTTAGCTGTATTTTTTAAGTTATGAAGGTTTAAATCAAAACAAACCAACTGCAGTTGAATTGATATTAATTGGAATGCACAACCAAAAAACAAGATTTTTGAAAAATTAAAAAAATGGATTTATCTCGTTTTGCAACGAAACTCTTCATATATATATATATATACACGATTGTGGTGGCGTACAGAAGCATGTGTGAGTCAGTGCACAAACAAATCATGTATGAGCGCTCTCGACGCACTGATCGCACATTGTATTTATGCACAGACACATTTCAGCACATTCACATTGTTTTCACACACATTCAGGATAATGTTTTTGGATTTGTCCTGTGTATGTTGAGTTTGAGTGTAACTGAGGCCAGCTAGTCAGAGCTGTGCAAGTAAACCTGACCCGACCTCAAGAGGCGCACTAGAGGCTGCAGTCTTTAACGTCTTTGTTAGTGCACCAGCCTCCCAATGCCGGAAACACGGGTTCGAATCCTGCTCTGAGCGTTGCGAGTAAAACCAGAGGGGTTACACTTGCATGGTGTGGAAGTGGCATACTGATGGATTTAAAAAGTTCTAAAAGTGACGCGGAGATTGCGTTTTTATTACTCAATAGGTGAGTAAGGTTTTTTATTGAACAGATCAATTGCATATTAGAATGATTTCTGAAGGATCATGTGATACTAAAGACTGGTGTAATGATGCTGAAATCAATTTTTCATAACAGGAATAAATTACATTTTAAATAAAATATATTAAAAAGTTATTTTAAATTGTAATAAAATTTCACAACATGCAGTTTTTACAGTATTTTCATTTACAGTATTATTTGCAGGTGAACATAAGTATGGAAGCTTGTTACCATCAATAAATAAAAAAATAAAAAAGGTAATTTCGACTTTTTATCTCACACTTCTGACTTTTTTTCCTCAGAATTGCGAGATTTAAACTCGCCAATTGCGAGTTATAAAGTCAGAATTGCATGAAATAACTTTTTTTCTGAGTCGTCACACAATTTTCCACTTTTTATCTCAGAAATGTGACTTTATAAGATGCAATTGTGAGTTTATCTCGCAATTCTGAGAAAAAGTTAATTTTTCTGAGAAAAAATGTATTTTTTTCCCCCTCACATTTGGACATTATAACTCGCAATTCTGACCTTATATCACTCAATTATGACTTTATATCACACAATTCTCACTTTATATCACTCAATTCTGACTTTATATCACACAATTTTCACTTTATATCACTCAATTCTGACTTTATATCACACAATTCTCACTTTATAACTCGCAATTCTCACTTTATATCATGCAATTCTGACTTTATAACTTGCAATTGTGAGTTTATATCTCACAATTCTGAGAAAAAAAGTCTAAATTGTGAGATAAAAATTCGCAATTACCTTTTTTATTTTTTATTTAATGGCGGAAACAAGCTTCCATACACAAGAGGCTTCTTTCAAGAACAATAACAACAACAAAAAACCTGTTGTATACGTAAAGATATTTTTGCTGTCTAGATTTACTGGCCTATTTTTGGTTGAATTTTGTTTTAACACAGATGATAGAAGAGACTTGAACACACAAAAAGAAGACTTTAGTTTTAATACATTTTAAAATAATATTAAAACAGAAGAGTTATTTTGAATTGTAATAATATTTAACAATATCAATATTTTACTGTATTTTTGATCAAATAAATGCCTCTTAAATATTACCAACCTCACTTTTTTGAACAATAGTATATATAATAAGAGAATTCTTAATTTTTGGGTCAACTATCCCTTTAAATAGTATAAAATGCCATATTAGAATTACACTGTTATCATCATCGTCTTTACTAAATTTGAGTTTGAATGCCCTAGCCATTATCTGCATGATTGTACTCATATACAAGCTGTATGGTAACGGATCATACTCCACTACGCCATAAAGCGCAATTGATTTTCTGTGGTTGAAGCCCCATCTAAAGGATACAGACTCACCAGTCAGCTTCAATAGCTCATTTTTCACCATAAAAAAGGCATTGTTTTTATGCATTATAGAAGTAATAGACTGGATGAGGGCAACACTAATGCTCACTGCTGGGTTGGATCTGCATCTTTTCAGCTTGGATCTCCACAAACACTAAAGATGTGAAGAAGGCTTCCCAGCTCATTTATTTCAGTCTGGCTCTGTGTGCATTTTACACACCGCCTGTGAGCTAATTCTACTGCACAGCCCAGCGTGTCCAATGTCACCGAAGCATTAGCCAGAGGTTGTCTGGTCAGCAAGACAACTCGTGTTGCGATCATTCAATGCGACAATGGCTAGTTACAGTGGTGACTAATTGCAGCACAGATGTGAAGGTATTTACGGCACATGCTGACCACTGAGCTGCAAGATCTGATCTGTGAGGTTCTTGCACGTTATTGACCGGAATTAAAAATGCAGTTTCGTATCTGCGATTACAGAAAACGAGAGCGAGGGACGATGAGAGAGTAAAGAGAGAGATAAAAAGCAGCATAGTGTGAGGAGAGGGAAGGAGAAAACACAGTTGACTTCCTCTGTCGTTACTTACACCTGCAGTAGGATGCGATCTCCATAGCAACAAGACTTGCCAACAGCGTGCAGAGCTGATTTTGAGGTGGTGATCTTAAACACCCCCTTTCGCTCCTTTTTACTGCAGTGTTACCGTAGAAGACATCCATTGCTCTCAGTGTTGCTGTGTCATTATTGAACACTAACACAGATTGTGTTCGGTGTTAATACAAAATGCTGCATAATAAATCATTATAAAGATTTTGAAGTGTTAATACCTCACGGCATACCTAAACAGAACGGCTTCACTTGATTTTTGAAGTTGCGATTAAATCCTGGCCTCCATTTTCTCCATGAAATAAGAGTGCTGACCATCATACATCTGAACTTTATCAAACACAAACTTTCAGCTTTAAAGGCCTAAGATGGTTATTGAACTTTTCAAGTCATGATGGTTATTGGATTTTAAACCTAATTTTTCGACAATGACAAAACAATCTGCAGGCATAGATTTTTTTTTTAGATAAACCGTGCGGCTTGGCTGATGTCGAAATACGGTGGCTTATATGGTGTATAGTGAGAGTATGGCTTTGTGTTTTGCATAAATAGGCATTTAAAGCATCTGCTAACTAAAATTCCCGATAACTTGTGACAACCAATGCAATGAGTTCTAATTGGATGCCCAGAATTTACAGATTCAAATAATGCAGGGCTCACACTGGCTCTGCATTCTGAGTGAAAATGGCCAGCTTTTAGTTAAACACCGTCCTCTGGACCTGCTCCTTATCCCCAGCTTACTCAGCTGCCGAGCTTTGCAAGCAAAGTGCAGCCTCATCATCCGCTTTGATAATGAGCCTGATGACCATGCTGCATGGACAATCATCTGCATGTGAATGCCATCTGCTGGATGGAAACAGAAATCAAGGTGCAGGAATTCAGTGCGCATGTTTATGATTGAACGTGGGACAGATTAGTTTGCAATTCCCTTAAAGTCACCATGAAATCAAAATAACATTTTTTAGAGAAGCATTACAGTGTTCATTTTAAATAATTTATCTGTGCAAATAATTTCTTTTGTTTAAAATTCATGTGCCCTCGAAATCTTTAATCAAATTTTTTTTTTTTCTTGCATCAACATCTCTTCTCTGTTGATGTGTTTTTCTGCATGAGGGCGGGACAACCTGTCAGTCACATGAGATCACAACAATAGCAAACCAACAATTTGTCAATCAATTCCGGATGGCAAAAATAATTTTTTCTTGTTCAAGAAGCCGTTTCACTCGGATATACGTCGCAATAAGGAAAAAAAAGACTACTGTAACCAGGGTTGCCAGGTTTTCGCAACAGAACCCACCCAATTGCTACTCAAAACTAGCCCAATCTCGTATCGAGGTTGGGGGCTCCCCTGGTAAAAATACCATTCCAGGGGCAAAATATCTTGTTATTGGGGTCGCTTCAACCCCAGACATGAAAAACAACCCACAGTAACTGCCAAAGTCACGTGATTTCAGTAAAGAAGGTCATAAGTGTTTCAAAACTTTAATGATTCACATGACTTTGGCAGTTTGCTACACGCTCTGAACCACTGATTTGAAACAAAACATTTGTAAAGTCATTATTATTATTATTATTTTTTGGCACACAAACGTATTCCTGTCGCTTAATAACATTAAGGTTGAACCACTATATTCACATGAACTGTTTTAAATATGTCTTTAGCAGCTTTCTGAGCATTGAAAGTGTTAAAGGTGCCGAATAACATGTTTTCAAAAGATGTAATATAAGTCTTAAGTGTCCCCTGAATGTGTCTGTGAAGTTTCAGCTCAAAATACCCCATAGTTTTTTTTTTTTTTATTAATTTTTTTAACTGCCTATCATTATAAATGCGCCGATTCAGGGTACGCGGCCCCTTTAAATCTCGTGCTTTTTCGCTGTTGTCCTTGCTTGCTTATCTTGTCTGATGATTCAGCTGTGCACAGATCCAGACGTTAATACTGGCTGCCCTTGTGTAATACCTTGATCATGGGCTGGCATATGCAAATATTGGGGGCGTACATATTAATGATCCCGATTGTTACGTAACAGTCGGTGTTATGTTGAGATTCACCTGTTCCTCAGAGGTCGTTTAAACAAATGAGATTTATATGAGGAGGACACAATGGAGTTTGAGACTCACTGTATGTCATTTCCATGTACTGAACTCTTGTTATTCAACTATGCTAAGGTAAATTCAATTTTTGAATGTAGGGCACCTTTTATAGTCTTGTTGTCAATGCAGGCCTCACTGAGCCTGTTCTGAAGACGAACAAAGGTCTTACAGGTGTGGAACGACCTGAGGGTGAGTAAATAATGACAATTTTCATTTTTTTGGAGTGAACTAACCCTTTAAAGTAGCCCAATTCAGCAGGAAAACTGTAGACTTGGAAACACTGATTGTAACTTCCATTTCATCCCAACTTTATTGATAAAAAAAAATTATAAAAATCTTAAACTCAGCCTAAGGTAATTTTTTGATCTTAGCTGATCAGGCTTGATTGTTTTAGAGAAGTTTGGGGAAGGCTATGCTCTTAATTTTTCAACAATTTTGAATTTAACTGATCTTATTTTGTGTCTCTGGAAAATAGTGATCTATGAAATTGTATTATGTTGAATCAATATATTTTACAGAGGGATTTGTGGGGGACATTAATGTTTTTTGTGGAGTAAATAATATTGTTTTTATTTTGAAGAGAAAAGATTAAATTCAATGATGGCACAGAAGGATACAAGCAGCATGTTGTTACTATTGTTATTAATGTTTTAATTTAATACTTAATGTAATTCAAGGGGATATTATTCAGTAATTCCATAAGCTAGATGTAAATTCCATATGTATATATCATATATGTATTTTAAATATGTATCATATATGTATTTTAAAAAAGTGCTGCCTCTTTGGTCAGGTCAGTTTGGGACACCAAGTGATCACATCTTTCAAATAAATCTCTATACTTGCTTTCTCTTGATATACTATCAAAGTACTAACAATGAGATCAGTGACACTGATTTGCAAATTTAGATTCAATCTGTGTCCATTTGAATACACGATCATAAATCTTTACCATGACACTTCCTCATCTGAGCATGCTATACATTTATGATAACATCACCATTAGATTTTAAAGCGTAAATTATTTTAAATCGCAAATAAATCTGAATCATCTCACACTGAGACACAGGACAAGCACAAAGGTTAACAATCATTCCAGGACATTTCATGTCATCTGCACCCCTGGAGTCAGCTAGCATTTCCTCTTCTCACTCAATGGAGAATAATAGCTATTGAGATGCATCTGAATTCAGCCTCTCCACGCCATTCATCATTAGTACATAGCCTCTTTATTTTATACCACATGCAAGCCACAATTAGTGTCAGCACGGAAAACACTGGAGCAGCATTCTACATGCTCCGCTGCACTATTAGCACACAGTTTAAACAAACTCGCTAACAGTGTTTATTGCTGGTACACAGAGCTAAGGCTAATAGGCTAATAATTCATACCACTTGTTAAATAAAAAGATACAGCACACCATCCTATCTAACAATACATGTATCAATCATATTAAGTATTATGTGATTATTTTTTTCAGTATCTAAAGTTCTTCAGTTTACCACTATAGTGACAGACTCTACTTTATAGAACACAAATATAGTATGTATTGTATGTATGCAAATGAAATGAAACAATATTGTTAGTCTGACAGCTTTAATGTGTCAAGTTTTTTTTTTTTTTTTTTTTTTTTGCACGTGCAACCTCTTCTAAAGTGAATTACATTATGGCCTCTTTCTGTAATAGCTGGTTTGTTGTCATGGACACAGATTAAAAACAAAAACAAAAAACTATGATCTGTGTCCATAGCAACTGAGTGAATTTCAGTACAGCCAAAAATGGTTTGGGGGAAAAAGTCTTTCAGGCAGTACAGGCAAATATGTGGGGTCCATCCTTCACGTCTCAAAAGCCACAACAAGAGATAAATGTTACAAAACAGCATCATGACCAAAAGCTTAGTTCCAGATTCAGTCTCCGGACTGATTTACTCTTTGTTTCTCAGTGGCGCATCTCAGTTTAATATATGAACAACATATATGATAAATGAATGAAACTATACATGTGAAAATATGGGCAGTGCCTTTAAATAGCTAGCTGCTTTTTCACTGTGCTCAAAAATATCCTGTACATTGTGTATTCTCTTATGAAGCGGATGAGTGCTTTGTTTAGAAATAGAAGAAGACATTCTAGAAAAGCCAGTGTATCCCTTGAGAAATAAAGTTGATGACTATTTTTAGAAACTCAGTTGTACAGCCCCCTGCTGGTGAAGACGCTGTGCTGCACTGCTGTGCTATAAAAGAGGAAGATGTGTTGCTGAGCGAGTTACAGGATTATATCACCACATTATGAGCACCAGATCAGCCAATAAACTGCTGTTTGTGGGTAAATGTAGAAGATGAACAAATAATGTGTACATTTAGATGTAAAATTGTTCCTGCATTTCAACTTGCAGTGTATGGCACTAACAATGGCAATGGTGTGGGTTCGAGTCCCCGGGAAAATATAATGTATGTCTACCAAATTAATAAATGTAACGTAAAATACATGTTAAATTTAGAATTAAAGAGGACCTAAAATGTTTTTTTTCATTTTCAACTTTCTTTAGTGTGTAATGTTGCTGTTTGAGCTTGAAAAAGCTTTTAAAAAAAGTTACAAAGCATAAAGTCCACATTATTCCTGCCCAAGTCATACACACAAAAGGAGGCCTGGTTCAGTTGTGTTAGTAGTGTGTTGAAAACATCAGTTGCGTCCCAAATGACGCACTATACACTATAAACTTATACACTATGTACTTGTGCACTATGCACTCATCCATGTAGTGCGTGAATTGTATAAGGTTATTTTGTCATTTAATAACGGAGTCCAATCCTCCCTACCCCTAATTAAAGCTGCGACAGTTGAGTGCACGAAGTGTCCAACATTCCACACTTCGTTTTTTCCGTTAATTTAGTGCATCATCCGGGTATTTAAAGTGCACTTTTTCGTTTTGGAAAACGTCATAGAATAGTGCATAAGTACGCGAATTGGGACGCACCTATAGACTGTAAAAAAAAAAAGATGGACGATGCACCTTCACTTTCTTCCACTGTGAAGCCGCCAGTGACCCAATATGGCACTGGCACCTTGGAACCCGAGTCTGCGCAGTAACAAAGACTATAGAATAACACAAGACATGTCACTCGTATTGTTTTGAACGGGAGAAAGTGTAACGCGCAATATGGCGGAATAAGTCCCGCCTTAAAAATAAGAGCCAATCGCCGACTGGTAAAGACATCGCGTCACTGCGGCGGCCGTTAGAAGCACTGGTTTCTATAGAAACAGTCAGACGCGAGCCTCCGAAATGAGGCACAAGAGGCGCGCATTTAGGTCTGCGCATGCGCATTAGCTTGATCCAGGGCGGGGTTTATGACCTATACTGCATCCAGCCACTAGGCGGCAGGACTATATATACGCGGGTATAATAAGGGGCATGACAGGTACGGCCGACCAATCAGATCGCATAACACTTTTCAGAAGGAGGGGCTTCACAGAGACAGGCAGTAAACTGGGGTCTGTTTCCCAAAAGCATTGTTAGCCGACTATAGTCGCAAGTTCTGTCGTTACCAACACAGTTCAACGATTTGCCATTTCTTGAAACCATAGCTCCAATAAACATTCGCAAACAACATCGCAAACTTGTGTAGTTGGAACTACAGATCTCAAGCTGTGGTGCATAATTTCTTGTTAAATAATATGTGGACTTAAATAGATTGTGCTCTTGAGCACAATAAGCAAGCTAACATTCAGTACATTCGATATCTTTCATTCTATTTTAAATATCTATACATTTTATGTATATCACATATATATATATATATATATATATATATATATATATATATATATATATATATATATATATATATATATATATATATATATATATATACACTACATTATATTTATCCTTTTACTGTTTTTTGTAAAGTGCCATGTTCGTTACAGCAGTATCTTGGAGATTTTCAGGCCCGGTGTTGTGTAATTGAACAGCCAAAACACATAAAAAAGTTTAACTCATTTTTTTCGCATTTAAAATATAAGAAAAACTATTTGAACATTCAAACATGAAAACATATTCTAATAGACCCCAAAAACAAAATCAATAATTTGTAAAAGGGCATAATATGGCCTCTTTAATTATAAATTAGCTGATATTTGTAGTGATTTGGTTTAAAATGTAACAGATGCGAATGACTGATGCTGAATTATAAGATCAAGAAATGTTTAATGTTCAATTCCTATTCACATGTCAGAGCATGGCAGACTAAAGAGACCAAAAATTATGAAGTAAAATACTAGTAAATATGCCCTGGTCATGTTAAGGGGTACAACAAAGCCTACATTAGATCAAAATTTCTTCACAACCCCTTCATCTGCCATTTAGCAGCCACGAAAAGGCATCATTACACAGAATTACCTGATGTCAGAAAGAAGGTCCAATCAAGGCCCTTCTCATTGACCAACTCTTGTCTTTACAAAACAACAGAGTGTGTAAATCTCCTTCCACCCACTGTACAATCATCTCTCATCATGACACAATTAGCCCTTGGACCTTAGTGGTTATTCCTAGCCTTTTTTCAATTAGAGCTGGTCCAGAGCTGGTGTTGAGTCCAGTTCATGATGTACAGTTAAGTGTGCTTTATCTGGAGGAGAACATGATGTCAATTGGGAAATTGTAAAATTGCACATGAAGTGAAAGTAATGGACGCTTAGATCACACTAGTTATCAAAAATAACACTGAAAGTGGACTTTTTTTTATAAGTGGAAGAGGACATTTAAAAAAAAAAAAAAATCATAATAAAAGTAGGTTGATTTCCTCATACAGTCTATGGCTCATTCATCCAGAAACAATGTTTGACAAAGCAAAAAGTCTTGCTTGGATTTTTGCCAGAATTTATTTTTATTTTTTTAAATAACTACATTTTAGTGAAAGCATTTGATTGATTTTCAAAACAGTTTGAAGTAACAAGCTACCTTTTCCAATGAGTTTAGTGGTACAAATCGCTATTTTTACATGCAAAGCTTTACAAACGAGCAAAATGAAATAGCAAGAGTTCCCATGCAGCATTGTCATCTTTTTTATAGTGATCCTAAACATATTCGACTATTTATAACAATAATTTTACAAAATAATATATCATATAAATAATGGAGTTTTAGTTGGTATTAATCTAGTCTGAACAGTTTGTAGATGTTTTTTTTTTACATTTGGCCGAATATTAACGAATACCTTTTCTCATATTAAAAAAGATGGTGCTCATGAATAAAAATGTTTGTCTTACAAACTATAACTTTTACTTTTCCCCCTTTAAACTATAACTTTTATTTACATTTTTCAAGCAGGCCTCCATACACCTATAAGAGAAAATTAATAGTTTTAACAAAAACTACACTCCTAGAGGCCATTCACACAGAACATGTTTTTCTATTCCAATGCACTACTTTTTCCATTGTTTTTCTATGTAAACATGCACTAGACAGACATGAATAACCGTTACGCTTGTTCTTTTTTGTTTTTAAGACAAGTTAAAAGAATTCAACTTTTACACGCAGTGCCGCTCATCAATGTCAGTTCTAAAACAGTGGACCAATCAAAAGAAGTCGGAGGCGGGGCAAGCATTACGAGCTTCTGTTTACAGTCGCAAGTAGGTGTGGCGACTGTTTTATTTGACTGAAACATGGGGGAGGAGGGCATAGCCAGTGCGATTATATTCTTTTTTCCACCATGTCAAAAATAGTATCTATCTATTCTGCTGTTTGCCTATTTCTATTATTTCCGCTATTGTCGTTAATGCATCACGTCTCTAAAGCACGTCTCGAGACCCTAGTGTTCTGCACTGCGCTTTTTTAAAAACCATTCCTGAGCATTGCGTTTTTGGACCAAAGACTTGTTGTGTGTTAGGGCTCATTCACACAGAACACATTCACATGAGACACAGGCAGGGGAATGGGGAAAAAAATGCAATGTTTCTATATGCATTTTTTAACAGGTAAACTGATTTTAACTTGAGCTCCCTTAAGGGGCCGTTCATACAGAAAGCGCAACTTTTCCATTGTTTTTCTATGTAAACGCGTGCTAGACGGACGTATATGACCATTGCGCTCTCGTCTCGTGCATGACACGGCGCTTTAAATACGTGGCGCTCAAGTTAACATCAGTTCATCGTGTCTTGAGACCTTGCGTTTTTTCCCCATTCCACTGCACGCATTTCGTGTTTTTTAAAGCAAAAACAGATTCTGTGTGAACGAGCCGTTAGAAATACTGGTTCCAAAGCAATGATTTTCACAGCAATGCCATAGAAGAACCATTTTGGCTTCCCCAAAGAACCATTCAGTGAACAGTTCTTGAAAGAACTTTTTTTTCTTCCTCTAATGGAAGAAAAATGAGAGGATGTTAAAGGAACCAAATGCCATTAAAGAACCTTTATTTTTAAGAGTGTAAAAATGTTTATTTGCTGCCTCCATGCGCAGTATCTTCCTCTCCTGCCTTTACAGGAACACTGTTGCTGAGATCCAGCTGATAAAATGCCCAGTCCACCAAGCCCGCACATCTCACACCTCATACTCTCATTGCTATGTCACACACACCACCCCCGCCTTCTGTGGCGCTGCCTGAGCGCTGAAGACTCCAGCAATATGACAGTGGGAATGCAGAGCCCAGCTAATCCCAGGAGAGAGCGCCGCAATGCAGTGGAGATGCTTTAGCAGATCTCCCCTCATCCGTGTGAGTGCAGCTGGCAGCTGGTGTGGAGAAGAAAGCCGGAACTGGATCAAGAGCGGGTCGCCCCTGTTTTCTTTAGCTCGACACTTTCACACCAGGCTGAGAGGAACTGGACTAAGATAACCAGGGTGTGCAATGCACGCAGACACAGAGCGAGGGGACGCCCTCCCCCGTCCTTCTGACTTTACGCGTCGCTATGGATCAGGATCCCGGAAGGCGGCCATGCAGAAAAGCTGCACAGAGCTGGTGTTTGCAGTGTTAAGGGCAAATTAACTTCAACTCAGCTAATTTTTTTAATTCATTGAGATGTACATGTCTTCAAAACATTCTCACCGAACATGGAAGTCTCTAAGAAACTTCAATCATGGAACGTTTTTTTCCTTTAGTTGGATGTTCATCTAATGTTTTTTTTTAATGTTATCCTTGTTACTTTTGAATGTTCTCTGAAAATTCAGAAACATTCCCAAATGATAAAACGTAATGTTCCCTTAACATTCACAAAAATGTTTTTAAAATATTTAAAAAATTACAGTTTTATTAATATTATTATAGTAATAATCATTGTTGGGTGTAACACATTACAAGTAATGTGAGTTACATAATCAGATTACTTTTTTCAAGTAAGTAACACAGTTTTAAATTTACAACAAAACATTGGTGCCGATAGCCTCGTGGGCAGCACACCAACATATATCGCCATTGAGCTTCGGGATCCCTGAGTTCGAGTCCTGGCTCATGGAAAAAAAACAAAGATAAAAATGATCTGTTACTTTTTCAAATAAGTAATGTAAGTTACTTTGGTTTCCTATTTTATTGACTAGCACCTCAAATTTGCATTTCTTTCAGCCTGAGGCTTATTCTTTTCACTTTTGGTGCGAAAGGACCTTTACATTTGCCAAAAATAGAACTTTTTTTATGGATTACTTTACTAACTACAATTTTTGTCATGTAATTTGGAATCAGTAACGGACTATAATCTACAAGTTATCTACTCAGCACTGCGTAATGCATTACTTTCCATAATATTTTTTTTTTTTTAAATGACCATTTGTTTAGGGCTAAAATGGACACAACCTTAAAGTCTTTTTAATAATACAATTTCTAATTTTAATTTTAATAATTGAATGAGGATAAAAATAAATTTGTAGTCATGTTTTAAATATTTGCCATTACAAAAATTTAAATAAATTTGCTATTTTTATTGATGAGTTTATAAAAATGACACTAAAGTTGGCATTCATTGTACAAGTCAATTATTACACATAAGTTTATATAAGGGTCACAAATGACTGCCATTTTGTAAAGTGACTGACTGATCAAGTCAGTGCAGTCATTGTGGTTTATGTATATTCTGTGGAATTAAAAAACAATCTCTACTCACTGAACTGAAATCATACTTGAGGATTATTTATACTTTAGTGTTAGAAGTCTCAGTATAACCTATATTTAACATTGCACCACCAGCTGGGTCTTTAAGTTTGGCTTATTCTCTAGAAGCCTGTGAACAAACGGGGCTAAACAAGCACACAGACACAAACAGAAACTGGCACAGCAGACACAACAGCAGCAAGTGCAAGTGACGGGCATCGCAGGGAACAGGGACGAGACGGGCCAGAAGCACTCATTAATACTGTATGGGAAACATCTGTATCACAGACATACTCGGATAACCCCACAGTACCACATAAATATTTAAGAAGCATTCTGTGACTTGTGATAGTGGCTGGGCAACCTAAAATACACAAGCTTTTTCTTCGTTCTGGGGGGCCCACCCAAAACTTTGTTTTTCCCTCTAGTGATGGCCCTGGACTATCAATAATGGGGTTTTTGTCTTGACCCCTCAGATAAATGAAAATTTCCAGACTCAACCAATGTATCTTTTGCCATCTTGATTCTTTAATGTGGCAACAACACAAAACAAAACAAAACAAAACAGACACAGCATATAAACACATCAGCAGTTTTGTGCTTATTTAGTGCCCTATAATTGCACCGAAATTACCTAATTGTTTTAGTGACCTAGAAATATTTCTGATTCATTTTATGTAATCACTTTCGGTTACACTTTATTTTAAGTTGTTCGTGTTACAGTGTAATTATACATTTAAGTACTGAGTAATAATGATTAAATACATGAACTTTAGGATTAGGGTTTGGTTTAGGGTCAGTTTAGTTGTGTGTAATTATGTATATTTATTACCACAGTAACTGCATGTAACTGGGTTAAAAACAACCCAAGGGGTAAATATAAGACAGAACAACCCTAAATATAGGGTTAATTTTTAACCAGCAAATTGGGTTGTTTATTTAAACCAGCATAATGGGTTGATTCATTTTTACTATAATACTAGCTTCTTCTTTTTTTTTTTTTTTTACTTCATACATGAATTATTGTTTACGGATTAACTTAAATCCTGTAAACTTTTTTTAAGTTCTTCACACAACCACTGGTTTGCATGGTAATTCCATTAATTCAATCATATTTTATATAATAGCATATTTTATATTGTTTGTAATACATATTGCCTACATTTAAGCTCGTTTAACAAATATTAGAAGTAAAAATTAAACAATTTTCACAAAACCCCATAACCTGTCCATAAATAATCAGTGAACAATTCTGAGAACATCCTATGTATTTATATTCTGTTTCTTTTTTAATAAAATCATTAAATTTTATGCAAGGCTTCAGGCGTTTCCCATCACGCAAAATACCGATGCGACACTCGTTTAGTTGACTCACATCATGCCCCTGTATGTTGCTTTGCATAAAACTGAATGATATACAGAACAATAATGAATCTTTAGATAAAATAAAATGTACACAAACCTGTATTTGATAGAGCTATAAGCACCTATTTGATAGAGCTGCTCTCTACTGAAGAGGTTGCAAAAAGCCTGTGATAAATAACTCAACCCCTGGGTTGTTATGTCTGACCCAGGATTTGGGTAAAACAAAAACTACCCAAACACTGGGTTGTTACATCTGACCCAGGATCTGGGTAAAAACAAAAACTACCCAAACACTGGGTTCTTACGTCTGACCCAGGATCTGAGTAAAAACAAAAACTACCTAAACACTGGGTTGTTACATCTGACCCAGTATCTGGGTAAAAACAAAAACTACCTAAACACTGGGTTGTTATGTCTGACCCAGGATCTGGGTAAAAACAAAAACTACCTAAACACTGGGTTCTTAAGTTTGACCCAGGATCTGGGTAAAAACAAAAACTACCTAAACACTGGGTTCTTAAGTTTGACCCAGGATCTGGGTAAAAACAAAAACTACCTAAACACTGGGTTGTTATGTCTGACCCAGGATCTGGGTAACACAAAAACTACCCAAACACTGTGTTGTTATGTCTGACCCAGGATCTGGGTAAAAACAAAAACTACCTAAACTCTAGGTTGTTATGTCTGACCCAGGATCTGGGTAACACAAAAACTACCCAAACACTGTGTTGTTATGTCTGACCCAGGATCTGGGTAAAAACAAAAACTACCTAAACTCTAGGTTGTTACATCTGACCCAGGATCTGGGTTAAACAAAAACTACCCAAACTCTAGGTTGTTACATCTGACCCAGGATCTGGGTAAAACAAAAACTACCCAAACTCTGGGTTGTTACATCTGACCCAGGATCTGGGTAAAACAAAAACTACCCAAACTCTAGGTTTACATCTGACCCAGGATCTGGGTAAAACAAAAACTACCCAAACTCTAGGTTTACATCTGACCCAGGATCTGGGTAAAACAAAAACTACCCAAACTCTAGGTTGTTACATCTGACCCAGGATCTGGGTAAAAACAAAAACTACCCAAACACTGGGTTGTTATGTCTGATGGAAAAACAACAACAACAACAAAGACCCAAAAGGTTTTTAGAGTGTATTACCTAACTTTTCATTGTTTTACACTTTTCAAAAATCCAAAACATTTTTTTTCTTACAAGGATTTTGAATATCAGATTCTCAGTGTGGTGTCAAACGTTTGGACCCCACTGAATCTCATTTATACTAAAAATTAGGGCACTTTGGATTCTGGCTGAGAAATTTTTGGTTACATGCAAGTGAAAAATAATTAAAGGGAGGAATGTGGTCTGAACGATCTTAAGCAGTGCTCTTACTGGGAGACAGCCTGTCTCTTCAGGGCATGGAGATGAAGCCTAAGCTGACAGGTATGTGTGTGCTGGAATGCACAGCTGAACCACACCTGTGTGCATAGCACCTTTTTCCCAATTCAACTGCCTCTGCACTCCTTTCCCACCCCATTGGCTGACTTTCTGATGAGAGACTGAAATCTGAATCTCAGATGTGGACCAATGAGAGCTTAGAAAAAGCGCAAAAGGGTCGGGCTAAGGTGACATAAAACTCATCAATGAGGTGTGTCTAAACAACTTTCTCAGTAAGTATTTTCTGGATACTCCCATAGTCAACAGGTCAGAGGTTTTAAGAAATATGGGACAGATGGTTTATTTCGTTTCTGATGGGTGTTGAGGATGGACATTTTTTGACATTCTACTGCTGTGATTATACTGGACATCTATGTCTCACGATGGGGAGTTGGACATATTACAGGGGACTCTTCCATCATGGTGAGACTTCGATTTCAGTCGACCACATCTCCTTATCACTTTTCCAGCCCAGCTATCCATTTAGTATCCGTTGGACGGAGAACTGATAAGGGCATGTGCCCGATACTCCCTGCCGGTCCAGCAGGGTCTCAGTCGTATTGTTTGATAACTTAAGTAATTATGTTCATTTGTATTACTGTGAACACCTTTGCTGACGGCTCAAGCCTCTTTTTGTTTATATATGTCTTAAAGCTTACAGAAATACAAAAAAACTGGCTTTGTAGGTTTAATATGTCTTTGTATTAAACATTTGCTACAGAGAAGATAATACTCAATGTTTTTTTGAGATGAGATGAACTTGAAATGAAGGAAGACTGGATCCAAAAGGATTTGAGAGATAATGTGAGTGCTGGTTCATACACAAAAAACGAATGGGTGAAGTTTCCTGAAAGTGTAGTAACATGTATAAAGCCATAAAACAGAGTAGCCGGAATATCAGGTTTGGTATCTGTTGCAGCCCCGGCCCCGGGGTATGTATAAGAGTTTTCTTTGAACACTGTTGGTTTAAGCTTTTCCTACTCACACACAGTAATTCAAGCATGGATAATGCTTATAAATAAACTCATGAATAAAATATGTGTATGTGTGTGATTGACATAACTGTATGATATGCACAGTTGGAACATGTTATGCAAATAAAGAACCTCCTTTTTGTGTGTTTCTTTAGAATGTGTTTGTTTGGTGATTTAAACACACTGTTAAAATAAAACAATGTGTTTGCTAGTTATTTTTTCACAAGACGGATGAGGTTACTTCATCTGAAACTCTTATTATGGCGCACGCACACATGCACGGCCGCATGCGTATATCATATCAGAAGCTAACGTGGCAAAAAATATATAATTTCAAATTTTGTACCTGAGATTGTACATGCAATATTTTTGTGCTTTCCAATGAAAACTAACCATTTACAAAGCTATACCTCCATCAGTACCACCAGAGGGTATTGTCTCTCCATTTCCATCTCAGTTTTCATCACAACAACACAAAAAAATGATGAGGTTTGATGAGCGCGTGAAATCAAAATAAGTATAGGTTTGCAAATTGGGACAGAAATTGTATTTTCAACAGCGATAAATCATTATATTCCCTAACATTACAAGAGGCATGTGATTGGCATGTGTAGAGAAGAGGAAGATTAGGCTACTGGCCAATTTGGACCTTTTGTATGCTTTTTGCCCTTGGGTTATCCTTAACCTCTTCACCCAGCCTCTTGTGTCCCAATTATATCAATCGTCTGGTCTTTCTAATTGAATACTTACTTAGTAGTAGTGCGTTGTGTGGCTTTAAAGGTAATATTTGTTTTCTCTGTCATTACAGGCATAGCGCTTACTGGCATTATTGGCATATTTAGCTGGAATACCTCCCAAGTTTGTTTGGACATTAAATAATTTTTGCTGTTTCTTCTTTGTAACCACAGAAACAGTATTACTCATGATGTCCTCATCATTTTAAGTTTGTTTGGTTTGGTAGCGAAAGTACGCTATGCCTTACTTAACATTAAAAGTAATGCATGTGTAACTTCAAACTGCCATTTTCTGAAAGAAAGAAAGAAAGAAAGAAAGAAAGAAAGAAAGAAAGAAAGAAAGAAAGAAAGAAAGAAAGAAAGAAAGAAAGAAAGAAAGAAAGAAAGAAAGAAAGAAAGAAGGAAGGAAAAAAATACCATGATGTTACATAACCTCCAAAAATATAAAGCACTCCTTAGTTGATTAATTAAAATATCAGTTCAATTAAGGGGCAAAATAAGAAAAACAGAACTTAAAAGATGCAAGTTTTCTCCAGCGCCTAGACAAAGTCATTCATAGGTTGAGTGGCGACCTCTTGTGGTGATAGTGGGATAAGACTCTGGTGATCAAGACACTAATTCACTGTCTTAATTATAGATGCAAGCATAGAGACCTGTCACCATGACAACGAAAAGCTAAGAAAAATCTTAAAGCGCTAGGATATGGTAATCATCTCCCAAAAAAAAAAAAAGTGTGGGGTGGGGTAACATTATTACATACATGGTTCAGAGAGATGAGTATGAAATTAATTAATTAAAGATTTCTAAGAGTCATTTTGTGGAATGAATCTGTCAGTTGCGGCAGTTCATTTGAAAACAGAGGTTACACAAAGCAAAATAAAACCAATTGGAGGCACTGTATGACCCCTGTGGTGAACATGATTGTACACCAAGTACAACATGTTCCTGGAGTGACATCCTGGAACAACATTCCAATCAACCAATTATATTTGAGGGACAAGTTTACAGTTTATGTCAAGTTTAGGCTTGCAATCAGGGTTAGGTGTTATTCACCTATCATTTCCCTCTGATTTTAGGGATAACTTATGGGTAGGGTTAGGTTTAGGGGTAGGGATATAGTTAGGGCTAAATTTTTGGACAGAAATGGTGTTCCAGGATCAATGTTGACATGTTGTCTTACTTTGCAAAATCATGGTGACCATGTTCCTCTTATGAATACTATGCCCAGTGTTTCACTTAATTCACCTTTTAATTGCTATAACAATGCAAGTATTGTAGGATCAATAGAATTACATCTCACCATTATCATTTATGCAAGAATGTCACCTGTCATACTGCCTTGAGGTTGTGTGGCATTAAATTAAACATATGAGTGCCAATTTCCCACCCAGAGTACATCAGAGAGGTAAAGAGATACAGTATAACCCTTTCCCTAAAGCTTCCCACTCCAGACTGCTCCATAACAGGCAGAGTTTTCAGGTCAAACAAGGTCATCCATGCATTCCTAAGCCAGCAATTTGCTCTCCTGCTCTTCCATTCACATTGATCACTGAGCCATAGACCACGTGCCAGTAAATCAGCTCATGGCCTGGGGGTGTGATGAACATGAGTGCAAAACTGAATTAGTTTCATTAGTAGAAACAAAGTAATTTAGGCATTAAGAACTGTCAGGTGCATTTAGAGAACGGTGCATCTGTTTATGGGGTGCAGACTCATTCACATGCTATTACATTAGTAGTGCATTGTGTAGTATTTTAACAAGTTGTTTATTAACACAATATAGTTCACTCTAAATTAACTCTAAATTCTGATTGGATGAGCCTGAAACTATAAAATGACTAAACACACCCCATGTAACTGCACAATTATATATTAATGCACCAAGTAGCAACTGCAAATAAAGTTTGGGGTTGGTAAGATTTTTAAATGTTTTTAAAAGAAGTCTCTGATGCTCACCAAGATTGTAATTATTCAATCAAAAATAGATTTAAAAAAAAGCAGTAACATATTATTACAACTTATGACAACTGTTTCTATTTCAATATATTTTAAAGTTGTTTCGAGCCACAACACAACGGAAACAAGCCACAACAAAATGAAATAAAGCCACAACACAACGGAAATGCTCCCGACCACTTGGGGGCTCTCAGAGCTCGGTATTATTACTATTCCTTGCCACTGTTCTATAAAGTCGACAGTCTTACAAAGATATCAATACCATGATTAGTTTTAAGTATGTAAACATTGTATATCGACAGGAAATATTAATTAAAAGTCAAACTACGTGCACAATAGCTTCATATTTATACTTGTGAATGATTTGACGCGATACAGCGCATGATGAAGGGAACATCCACCAATTCCACCAAGTGGTTAAAACGTATAATTTGTATTTGTATTTGTTTAACATTTAAAAACAGACATGTTCAAATTCCAAAGCTTGTTAGTTCCTGTTGGTAATACTGACAAGCTTTGGAATTTGAATATATCTGTTTTTAAATGTTATAAGTAATTTTAATGAATACAAATTATACGTTTTAACCACTTGGCAGACGTTCCCTTTACCACAGTGGTAGCGCGTCAAATCATTCACAGGTATAAATATGAAGCTATTTTGCACTTAGGTGATTTTTAATTAATATTTCATGTCGATATACAATGTTTACATACTGTTCAAACTAATTGTGGTATTGATATTACTGCCGACTCTACAGAACATTAGCAAGGAAAACTAACTTTACCGAGCTCTGAGAGCCCCCTAGTAGTTGGGAGCATTTCCGTTGTTTTGTGGCTTTATTCCGTTGTGTTGTGGCTTGATTCCGGTGCGTTGTGGCTCGATTTTGTGGTGTTGTGAACTTATGTTTGCTTTTTTAATTTCATCGTGTTGTGCACTACTGGGCCACCGTATGAACACTGTGGTATCCTGATGTTGTAGTTGTTCCGCTCCGTGCCACAGGAGGTGCTGTTGTCCTTCGGGATCACGTGGGTGCTGTTACAGTGAGCCAGAGAAGAAGAGTCAGAGAACCGCTATGGTGTATGGATGCTCTGTTCTAACAATAATGTTAATAAACCACCAGTGCAGTTATCTAGTGTGATTCAGTTCAATCATTATAGAAGATATTACATATTGGCGACGAGGATACTGGAAGGAGGAGAGAAGTGTCGATCTAAAAGGTGGAGGATACTGAATGTGTTCAGTGAGCTGATGGTGAGAGAGCGAAAAGCTAACGTTAGCATTGGATCGGAGGATTCACAGAAAAAAACGCAAAGATGACAACGATGATAGGTACTCTGTCGGCTTTTGACTTGAAGGAGCAGACGTGGGAAGAGTATTGTGAGATACTAGAGCAGTTTTTTTAAGCTAACGGGATTGATGATGGAGAGAAGCAAAGAGCTATCCTCATCAGCGTGGTGGGACCAGCCACCTACAAGCTCATAAGGAACTTGGTGAGTCCAGATAAACCCAGCTCGAAAACATATGGTCAAGTGAAAACTTTAATGAAAGAGCACTTCAACCCAAAACCGAGCGAAATAGTACAGCGATACAAATTCGACTCGCGCACCCGCCAGCCAATGCAGACCGTCAGTACATACGTAGCAGAATTGAGACAGTTAGCGCATGATTGCAACTATGGTACTACATTGGAACAGATGTTGAGAGACCGATTGGTATGCGGTATTAATGATGACAGGATCCAAAGACGCTTGCTGTCCGAAACAGATTTGACTTTTGAAAAAGCGTTCAAAATTGCAGTAGCGGCGGAAGCTGCTAGTAAAAATGTTCAAGACCTCCATAAAACACCGTTAGCGTGTAACAGCATGAAGACAGAGGGGGCACGGAAAAAAGAGGGTGAATGGAAAAAGGCAGGAAGAGAATGCTACCGATGTCATGGGAAGCAGCATAGAGCAGCCGAGTGTAAATTTAAAGAGGCAAAGTGTCACTATTGCGGGAAAATAGGACACATAGCTAAGGCTTGCCGAAATAAAAAGAAAGAAAGCGCATACCCCAGTGAAAAGAAAGCATACCGAGCAGAGAAAACATACAGGGCAGAGCGGTGTTCACGTCCACATCGATCACATAATGTAGAATGGGAAAAGCAGGATGGTGATAGATCTGAAGAGGATGCTTTCACATTAAACTGCATGGAAACGGAGACTTCAATTCAGCGGATAAAACCGTTTGAGGTGACATTGGAAGTGAATGAAAAAACAATGAATTTTGAGATTGACACAGGGTGTAGCGTAAGCATAATGAATGAGAGGAAATTTAAGGAGCTGTGGAGCGAGAAGCAACGTCCGAAACTAAAACAAACTAAACTTTCACTTAAGTCATACACCGGGGAGAAAATCAAAGTAGTGGGGGTAGCAAAAGTGGAAGTTCACTACGAGCAGCAAGTAAAGACATTGCCCCTAGTGGTGGTGGAAGGCACTGGACCTAGTTTGTTGGGAAGAGGATGGTTGGAAGCACTGAAGCTGAGGTGGGAGGAAATAAAAAATGTGAGAACAGAGGCACAGAGTCTCCCAGAAGTACTCATGAGAAATGAGGATGTGTTCAAGCAGGAGTTAGGCATGTTAAAAGGCATGACAGCAACCATTCGGGTGGAAACTGACGCACAGCCTAAATTTTATAGGCCCCGATCAGTTCCTTATGCCATGAGAGCTAAAGTAGAAGAGGAGTTAGATCATCTGCTGAAAGAGGACATTATAGCTCCTGTCAAGTACGCCGAATGGGCCGCGCCTATTGTTCCTGTTCTGAAGCCAAATGGGTCAGTCAGAATATGTGGAGATCATAAACTAACGGTTAACCGTGCCTCCTCACTCGAGCAATACCCCATTCCTCGTGTTGAAGATCTGTTTAATGCACTGTCAGGAGGGAAACAGTTCTCCAAGCTTGATTTAAGCCATGCTTACCAACAGATTGTGATGGATGAGGCTTCAAAGAAATACCTCACAATAAACACACACCGAGGCCTGTTCACCTATAATAGGTTACCTTTTGGAGTTTCTTCAGCTCCTGACATTTTCCAGCGAACAATGGAAAATCTGTTACAAAGCCTTCCAAGAGTAGCTGTGTATTTAGATGACATTATTCTGACAGGAAGAGACGAAGCTGAACATCTGAGGACCCTAGAGGAGGTCCTCAGACGTCTGAAGGACGCTGGCCTGCGTCTCCACAGAAGCAAATGTGTGTTTCTAAAAAAAGAGGTGGAATACCTCGGGCATGTGGTTAATGCTGAAGGCTTGCATCCTGTGCAGAGCAAAGTGAGAGCCATAGAGGAAGCTCCATCGCCAACCACCGTGACTGAATTAAAGGCCTACTTAGGTCTCTTGAACTACTATAATAAGTTTCTACCTAGCTTAGCTACACGCTTAGCGCCACTACACAAACTGTTGAGAAAAGATGTTCAGTGGACGTGGAACCCTGAGCAGGAAGAAGCTTTTCAGAACTCAAAACAGTTACTGAAGTCAGCTAAGGTCCTGGGTCATTACTCAGCGGACAAGGACCTAGTGCTCGCCTGTGATGCCTCGCCTTATGGATTAGGTGCGGTATTGTCACACGTCATGGAAGATGGTAGTGAAAAGCCTTTGGGGTTCATGTCACGCACACTAACACCAGCCGAGAAGCGGTACTCACAGCTCGATAAGGAGGGGTTAGCGATCATTTTCGGAATCAAAAGGTTTCACAAATACATCTACGGTCGAACGTTCACCATTAGTACTGACCACAAACCACTGATATCCCTGTTTCACGAAAAAAAGCCAGTGCCACAGATGGGGTCACCGAGAGTGCAGAGGTGGGCAACACTACTCAGAGCTTATGAGTACAAGATCATCTATAAACCTGGGCAAGAACATGCCAATGCAGACGCGCTGAGCAGGTTGCCACTGCCACAAATAGAGGAAGAGGACGTGGAAGACCAGGTTCTCATGTTGGATGTCCTGGAGGATCCACCAATCACAACAAAGCAGCTGAGACAGTGGATAGCTAAGGATGAAACACTCTCCCAAGTGCTAGTCTGGTGCTTGAAGGGATGGCCACGGGAGGTGGATGCAAAGTACAAGCCCTACAGTCAGAGAAAACTGGAGTTGAGTGTAAAGGATGGGTGCGTGCTCTGGGGAGCCAGGGTGGTCGTTCCACAGAGGTGTAGGAAAGCCATTTTAAAACAGTTACACCACACACATCCAGGAATATCTAGAATGAAGGGCTTAGCTCGTTCATATATCTGGTGGCCAGGAATGGACTCCGAAATTGAAAAGGAAGTGATGTCCTGCTCTACATGTCAGGAAAACAGGAATTCTCCAGCTGGAGCCCCGCTACATCCATGGGAGTGGCCAGAGTCACCGTGGAGCAGACTGCATGTGGATTACACTGGCCCTTTTCTTGGAAAAATGTTCCTTGTCATTGTAGATGCACACTCCAAATGGATTGATGTGTACCCAGGAAATACAGCTACAAGTCAAGTTACCATTGAAAAGCTCAGACAGTGCTTTAGCATACATGGTTTGCCCCAGACCCTAGTATCGGACAATGGAAGATGCAAGAGTTTCAGGCATTCCTAAAACAGAATGGCATACAGCACATAACATCCGCACCATTCCATCCGGCGTCGAACGGTCTAGCGGAAAGAGCTGTACAGTCGTTCAAGCAAGGAATGAAGAAGATAACGGGGGACACCATAGACACCAGGTTAGCTAGATTTCTGTTCAATTACAGAATCACACCACAGACCACAACTGGATTGTCACCCGCTGAAATGCTTATGTCCAGAAGGTTGCGCTCAACACTGGATCTTCTGCTGCCTGATGTGAAGTCAAAGATACGTCAGAAACAACTCAAGCAGAAGGGTCAACATGACACTCACAGTAAGTGGAGGAGTTTTTCTCCTGGGGATGAGGTGTACACTCGCAACTACAGTCATGGACCTCGTTGGATACCAGCGATCGTTGTTGATAACACCGGACCTGTATCCTATACAGTTCAGACAGGAGATGGCCGAGTCATTAGGCGTCATGTCGATCAAATGAGAAAACGGCATACCAATGGGGGCAGCGAGACACGCATGTCCGATTGGACGGAGGAGCCTACCAGTTTTCCAGTCTCAGGGACAGCATTGGAGGCCCTGCCTGCAGACTCAAATGTCCCCACTTCCGTCAGAGAGGAAGTGAGTGCTTCAGAGACAGTTCAAGCACACCCTTCAGTTGGTGAAAAGAAATAAAGAGGAGCTGATCCGCTACCTGTACTGCGCAGGTCCGAACGCACAAAACAGACTCCTACTTACCTGAAAGACTTTGTGACATAGTAGTGAGATCCCTCAAGTCCGAGCAAGAATGAGCTCTGGGACTCACTGGAAGGATGGTAGTCTACCCACCTTCCTAGTTAGTTTTTTTTTGGTGAAAAAAAAAAAAAAAAGAGAAACATGTGAGAGTTATAAGAGATGTCTGTGTTAACTGTTCAATAAGTGATCAGAATAGCTAAAACTGTTCTTGTTGATTTGTTTTTTTTGTTTTGTTTGTTTCTCTAGGTTTAAAGTATTAAGTGCAATGACACCTTTACTGTACATGTGTGAGTAGTGGGGAGGAACGTATGTGACTTACCTCTGGAGTATTTTTTTCTCTTAAGGGGGGAGGGATGTGGTATCCTGATGTTGTAGTTGTTCCGCTCCGTGCCACAGGAGGCGCTGTTGTCCTTCGGGATCACGTGGGTGCTGTTACAGTGAGCCAGAGAAGAAGAGTCAGAGAACCGCTATGGCGGATGCTCTGTTCTAACAATAATGTTAATAAACCACCAGTGCAGTTATCTAGTGTGATTCAGTTCAATCATTATAGAAGATATTACAAACACACTTTTTCTATTGTGTTACTCCCTTAAAAACGAACTAATTGCATAACTTAGTTACTTTTAATGGAAAGTAATGCATTGCATACTTTCGCATTACAACAAAAAAGTTGTATTTTTGGCAAATATAAAGGCCCTTTCTCACCAAAAGTGAAATGAATAAGCCTCAGGATGAAGGAAATGCAAATTCATGCCTGTTCAGTAGAAGGCGCCGCTCAAACAAACCTTTCAGCTGTGCTGCTGTTCTGGATTGCAGAAAATTAGGACGCAGGAGAAGAAAGTTCAACACTCTTACTTAAGTAATAAAAACAAAATTAAACACAGACGGGATGTTTATCTGAAGTCATTTCTGCTCATTAGTATAGCTGAATTGGATCACTGTAGGTCAGCAGTGGCAATGGTTAATAAAAAAAAGATTAAATGCATAAAGTATATTTGTATTAACTTATTTAACATTTAATTATTGCAGGTTTGCATAATGTTCTGAGTTTGCATTTCACTGGAATCTGTGCAAGTGAGATGAGTAAATGCCTGCTCATATTTAGTCTAGAACTACAATAACTATCATATTTACACAGCGTGTAATTACGTAACTGATTACGCAACTCACGTTACTTGTAAAGCATTACACCAAAGACTATAGAATAACAAAAGACGTGTCACTCGTATTGTTTTGAATGGGAGAAAGTGCAGTGCGCAATATGGTGGAATAAGTCCCACCTTCTAAATAAGAGCCAATCGATGATTGGTAAAGTCATCACGTCACTGCAGGGGCAGTTACAAGCTCCGGTTCCTATAGAAACAGTCAGACGCATGCTTCCTATAGAGATGCGCACTTAGGACTGCGCATTAGCTTGATCCAGCCTGAAAAATCCAGTTTTTTTTTTTACCGAAACAACATTTATGAGACAGTTGTTGTCAGATTTCATTGGTGATTTCAAATATGAAATTTAATTGAAATCTTGGTGAACAGCTTTGGAGAATTTGATGTTTCCCCATTCAAAGAGATATGAGCTGCACTTGTATGCCCGAGAGGTGTTTCAAAGATGGCTGCAGAGTGAAATTACTTGTCTTAAAGGGACTTTGGTTACATCCAACACTGTGCATTACTGATCAGTTTGCTGATCCTTTCAAGACTATCACAAGCCATTTTTGCCAATTCAACAAATATGTATTTATGTTAGCTGAATAACATTATTCTGGCCACAAATCAGCAGAATACAACAAAAATGTAGAATACATCACACAATTGATGCCCAAAAGATGCGTCAAGAGTCCCAAAATAGGCAGTGTGTCCATCAAAGCGTTTTTTTTTCAGCAGCTAGCGTACTTTTTAAATTGTTTTCAATGGGAGCGCCATGTTTTTTAAACTTCAGGAGCGTAACGAGGCGTTGAGCACTCTGCGTTTTTTACTGGTCCAGTAGAAGAATGTTCAAATTTCAGTAAAACGCTACACTCATCACTGTCACTTTTTCGACATTCGTCGAACACCGGTGTATGTCAAATGAAGTATACTTTCCAAGGCTGTGCGTTCGACTGTGCACGTACACTAGCGCACGCATAAAAAAACAAAGTATACCCAGGGCTATAGGCACTTTGGTGGACAGAGCCTAATCTGTGGCTACATCACTGTAATACATGGTCTCTTGTGGCTTTTTGATTTATTTTCACAATCACCTAAATCCACATACACTTATTATATTTTACTTTACAAGGGCCTCTAAAATCTGATACGTCTGCTCATTTCACAATTCAAAATAGTTCCTGCATTGTTGTACCAGTGGCACAGATATTAAAACCAACGAACTGAATCAAGCTTTGAATGAGCCTTATTAAATTACAAAAATCAAGAAGCAGCAAGAGTTGCTTACATTTTTGCACAAACTCAGCTCAACAGGCTTGGTGTCATCCCCATGCTAATGAGTCATGCTCTGCCATGCTGAGTTTTCTTGCTAAACTTCCTAGCTCCTTCTGTCCCAAATCTGATCAGCTAAATGGAGAAGGAGGGGGAGGTTTATCTAAACCACAGGATGTGACACAGGCTCTGCCCCCTTCCCATTTGCTCAATGAATGTTAAAAATGGGGAGTTCAGTGCTTCTCTAATGACCGTTATTAGCTTGTTTAGCAGATTGATTGGTACCGAGTATGAGTGGCTGCTCGGCCCACTGCAGAGTGTTTGCGGCAAAAACAACAACTTCACAGCGAATTTGGAGTGAAGTTGATTGGGAATGGAAAATCCTTGAGCCTCGGTTCGATCTTCAATCATTCGGTCCCATCCGAGTCCTAACTGTGACCACTAAGAGAAACGTGACACTGGAGCAGCGGCTTCTACCAGAATCCCCCCTGAGAGAGACCACAGACAGAGCGACACAAGAGTATTTCCTCTCTCCAGCAGACACAAAGTCACAGCTGTTTCTGACCTTTTACAAGCCCCAAGCACCAATCAATTGACCTTTAGCAGCACACTAGACATACACAAGATAAATGCAAAGTGCTAAAATTCCTATTGAGACAAAAAGAATACAACAGAGTTATCAGTTTCAATCGTCAATCTGTCTTTGCTTCATTGATTACACACTTAAAATTATGTCTAGATACCATTTATGCTGTAAATACTACTGTGATAATCAGAAATAGACCTATCAGTGCAAATGGCCAGATAATATGCACACATAGATTGTAATTTGTCCTTCACAAGGGTGAGATAAAAAAAAAAGAGACCATAATATTGTAACGGACAAAAGCGTATCATGTGAATGTCAGAGTCTATTCCATCCCTGTTCAGGATCAGTGAGCCACAGAGCAAAGATCGATAAGAGTATTTAGAGGTCTCATCATTTTATAGTGTCCAGACATGAAAAAAATCAATGTCAAAGCTTTTGTTTAGACATGATGTTTCTAATACTGAGAATGATCAGAACAGGTCTTGATGCGTTTTTCATTTGTCTATAACATTCTATGTGGACAGGATTATGTGTCTCGTCATATCCGTAAATAGAGAAAAGTTTGACTGGTGTGACAGTGGCATAGGTTAGTTGTCACAATGAGCGAGAAATGTTGACATGGAGCACGCTAAATCTCCAAACTTCGGGGAATCACCCGTTTTAAAAAAAACCTGAACAGAGCAGAATCTGGTGGCAAAAAGAAAACATGACAGAGCTCGTAATAAAACAAGAATCAACATAGGTTTGGCTTTCTGGAGAAAACATGAAAAATGGCATAATAGGGGCACTTTAACCCTAAAACACAACACAATGCAATGTGTAATTCAAAATATGGGTAGCCTAAAACACCTGTTAAAAACAATTTGGAAAATTCCTTCATATTTACTCAGCACATTGGAGCTTATTTTTACAGTAGTGTAGTGTAGATGATGTCACATGTACCAATCTACCTGACTTTACCTGAAAAAGCACAGAAGATTGTTCTGATGGCTCAGGATGACATCATCTTCCACAGGTCATGTGGCTTTGCAGACGAAATGCATTAAAGGGATGGGCTGAAAATGGACTTCGATAGGTGACCAAATGAGTCTTTTCATGTCTGTTACAAATGTTCTTCTTCTAGGATACTTTTCTCCCTGGAGAAAGCACACTTGTTTTTTTGGTGGGGGATGATATTTTATCAGAACACCAGGAATAGTGTGCTAGACATGGAAAAATGTCACTAGAGTAGCTGTGAAGATGCTAGGATGGGCTGACTTCTGTGGCTGAAATCTGTGGCACAGTAGATTTCTTGTGATGTTTGTGACATTGTGATCTCTTCCAAACGTTGAACATCATGTAACAGGTTATCTGTATTTGTTTCTGTTTTCTCTTTTTAGTTCTGTTTCCTTGTTTTCAGTTCATTTCCATGGTTTTCATTGATTGTTTGAGTCACCTTTCATTCATTTTGTTGATTACTTTCCCTGTGTTTTGTTCAGTTCATTTGTCTGTTCACGTCACTTAATACTGTTACGTCCCATTGCATAAAGTTTGTCTAGGGAAAAGGGGAGTAACAGTGAAAAAATAAAATAAAATAACATGGAATGTTGGGGTGAGTGAGTGTGCCCGTCCCCTGCCCTGCACGACAGACTCAAGTTGAAGCTCAACAAAAGGGTTTATTAACAAAAGATATTTTTAGACAAAGTAAAAAGTAAATCAAAAAAGGAAGCAAAAGAGACTTCAGGAGGGGGTATTGCCAAAATAACAAACAAAAGTACCCTCTGACTAGTTAAGGAGTAAAACTACTTAGACTACCAAAAGAAAACAAATAAACAACAGAAAAGTACACTAACTCCCTAACTAGCCAAAAACAGGAGAAAACTTATTACAAAAATCAAATAGGCACCCACCTCCCTACAGCTTCCAACACGTTTGAGCCTGTAGATAACAGCAACAATGACTAGATGACCAAAACTCAGGCTACAATAAGCCTATTAGCTTTGTGGAAAAGCTTCACCGTCTCACACAATTAATCACAGAGCAACAAGCAGAGCAGGAGAGAAGTACAACACTCTGGAAGGCAGGCTTCAGTTTGAGTAACTCTGGGAGCTTCTTTTCAGCATGCATCCCGGACGAGCCCCAGGTGTGATCAATCAACTAGATCTCTCTCTCCCCAGCACCTAGTAGAGCAGCAGAGAGAGACACACAGAGAAAAGGGAAAAAACCCAGCACACAGGACAAAATATATACACCAATGACACAGTCGTGGAACGTAACAATACTCGGTTGTTCTTTTCCTGTTTGTGTTTTTGTTTGACTGTGGCACATCACTGGTCAAGAATCCTGTCCTCTTTTTCGGCTAAGTTTAGACTTCTTTATGAGGATATCACCTGTCTCCATTCTCACTGCCCGTCTCCTTACTAGAACAGAGGTCCTGAAAGTGAACAAAGATTTGTAATTTTGAAAGTCAGAGTATAATAGTTGGGATAAAGCTTCCTGCTTTTGAGGCAAAGATGACAACTCTAAGTTGCATCCAGAGGACAAAGTACCATATTCAAAGGGAAGGGGATTCATGGTGTCAAAAGGAGCTAAGAGGGCCTCATTGCAAAGGAAACCCAGTTGTCTGTCAGTCTCATTGACTTTCAAAAGACATGGACATCAAAGGCCAACAGCATCTGTAAAACGCATGGCACACACTGCATCCCACCAAAAACAAGAATACAATGAGTGTGTTTACATGCATGGTTTTATACAATTATGATTAATAACCTGACATTTTATGATTAATATGATTTTATGATTTATGACATTTTATGAAATTTTAAAGAATTATGATTAATAACCTGTGTAAGTTTTTTTTTTTGTTTTTTTTTTGTTAAGCAGGTAAAGTCTATAAAGTGTTTAAGCAACACCAGATTTTTTTGCACATTAACCCAATTTTTCTCTGCATGTAAACAGTATTATCAAAAATCCTATTCATTATTGTCTTTTTTTTTTTTTTTTTTTTTTTTTTTTGCATGTAAACACACTCAGACCCTGTTTATACCTGTATTAAGATATGTTTTGGTCGATCGTATCACAAGTGTAAATACAGGTGTAAACTGGGTCTAAAGTTGCTCAACTGTCTTAGGTCTTCTTTGTTGCATCTTCCTCTTTATGATGCGCCAAATGTTTTCTATGGGTGAAAGATCTGGACTGCATGCTGGCCATTTCAGTACCCGGATCCTTCTTCTACGCAGCCATGATGTTGTAATTGATGCAGTATATGGTCTGGCATTGTCATGTTGGAAAATGCAAGCACTTCCCTGAAAGAGACAATGTCAGGATGGGAGCATATGTTGTTCTAGAACCTGGATATACCTTTTAGGATTGATGGTGCCTTTCCAGATGTGTAAGCTGCCCATGCCACACGCACTCATGCAACCCCATACCATCAGAGATGCAGGCTTCTGAACTGAGCGCTGATAACAACTTGGGTTGTCCTTGTCCTCTTTAGTCCGGATGACATGGCGTCCCAGTTTTCCAAAAAGAACTTCAAATTTTGATTCGTCTGACCACAGAACAGTTTTCCACTTTGCCACAGTCCATTTTAAATGAGTCTTGGCCCAGAGAAAACACCTGCGCTTCTGGATCATGTTTAAATTTGGCTTCTTTTTTGACATATAGAGTTTTAGCCAGCAACGGCGAATGGCACGGTGGATTGTGTTCACCGACAATGTTTTCTGGAAGTATTCCTGAGCCCATGTTGTGATTTCCATTACAGTAGCATTCCTGTATGTGATGCATTGCCGTCTAAGGGCCCGAAGATCACAGGCATCCAGTATGGTTTTCCGGCCTTGACCCTTACGCACAGAGATTGTTCCAGATTCTCTGAATCTTTGGATGATATTATGCACTGTAGATGATGATAACTTCAAACTCTTTGCAATTTTTCTCTGAGAAACTCCTTTCTGATATTGCTCCACTATTTTTCACCGCAGCATTGGGGGAATTGGTGATCCTCTGCCCATCTTGACTTCTGAGAGACACTGCCACTCTGAGAGGCTCTTTTTATACCCAATCATGTTGCCAATTGACCTAATAATTTGCAAACTGGTCCTCCAGCTGTTCCTTATATGTACATTTAACTACATTTAACTGTCTCCCTCGTCTACTTGTGATCCGACGGACCAAAACACATCCTTATACCAGATGTAAATAGGGCCAAAGACACCAAATCAGCTAACATTACCAAAGCTGGTATTGTCTAGATATTGTCCGGGGCACAACAAACGGGCCCTCAACAAACTTCCAAGAGGGCCGCAGGATGACTTAAAAGTATATAAATTAAAAAAGTATTATTAATATATTAAAATATTCTAAATTAAAATGCAAAACAACAACAAATAAAAAAACATATATATATATATATATATATATATATATATATTTTATTTTCCCTCACTAATGTTTATAGAACATGCAGTTCTTTAAAATTACTAGTGTAGTTGTTAACTAAAAGTATTTAAAAAAAAAAAAAGTAAAATAAAATAAAATAGTATTAGAAGAATTCCAAGGCAACATTTATATTTAACATTTATTACTCAAATTAAATTGAAATAATAATAAATACACTCTAAAAAATAAATTTAAAAAAAGTCCGTAAAAAAAAGAGATAATGTACTGGCAGAAAATTACCAGGACATTATCCAGTAATTTTTCAGACATTTCCATTAACCCTAAAACACAATTCAAAATTCAAAATACAGGTAAAACACCTGTAAAAAAAATAAATACGGAAAATTCTGTCAAATTAATACAGTACATTTTTATGGATTTTTTAGTGTATCAAAGAAAACAACATATAACTAATATAATGACAAAAGCACAACAAAATTACTAAAATGAAAATGTAAAATGTAAAAATAAAAGCTAATTCAAAATATTAACAGCGAGGCTTCAGGTCAAAAATGTTAGGAACCACCGGTCTAGAGCTAAACAAGACCTCTAATCTATTATCTACTGTTTCAGCCATAAACTAAATGTGTACAGACAAATAAAAACATCACATCACCAGCAACATGAAACAAAAGAAAAGCTTGTTAGATTCAAAAACAAACATCTGTGAAACACTATCTGCTGAAGACTGAGTCACTAGTGTCAGTTAAAAGAAACAACAAATAGACTATAAAAGTGCATTTGAACATCCAAGAGGAAAAAAGTCCAGCTCTTTTAGATACAAGATCTGGCGATTATACAGAAACTAGCATGGAAACCCATATACCGTAAGAAAAGGCTTTACTGCTATTTTGCAAATTATAGCTATTATATAAGTTTATTAATTTGTCTGTTTTATGTCATGTTCTTTACAAGGAAAGTCTGGATAAATAATTGACTAAAGGGTGCGCAGAGCTCTTGAGTTAAGAACACTCTGTTCCACTCCTCTTGTCAGTAAATAAGGACTTAATTGGTTTATTTGTTAGCCCCTCACAAACATCTTTAAGTGAGATACACACAAAAGAGAGAAACAAATAAATGAATATCACATTTGTTCAGTTATTAGAACAACAAGCAAATGCATGGAACATATTTACGCACTGCTTAATGCCAAACATTTAAATCATATATTACTGCTAACTAGGCTCTCACAAGTACGTGTATGTGTCAAAGTATGTGTCACAAGTATGTGTCGAATGAAAACCATTCTTTTACTTGCTCTTTTCTCTACAACAGGTGATAATACTGTATGTTGCAAACGTGCATCCCTGAAGAGAAAAGATAAATTATGACATTTGGAGAAAATAACACTGAAAAATAGCTTGTCTGTGCAGAAACCCTCAACCCTCGAGCTAACATTATCATAAATGTCTGGCTCTGAACGCTACATAATGAGATAAATATAATGAGTCTTTAACAGTGACTATTTGAACATGTTGCCAGAAAAGATGGCATCACCTCTAAAATACAGAATCCTTTCTCAGTTCAGTCTGATTTTCATTTTCTGAGCGCTTCAGATTGAATTCGTGGGAAAGAAATGAAACACCTATCCCCGATGCATTAAAATATCATCGAGACGAACTATGACGGTTCAAGAGGCATCCACTCAAAGTTAATTGAGGAACTGAGTGACATTTACCTGTGCGTCATGCGGTGATCAAATGAGACATGAAAAGCTAAAGAATTTGCTATTATTACAGCCTAGACAGGGCACAAAGGCAGGACAATAATTAAAGTTCTTTCAGCTTGGCATGAGGCACTTTTTACCTCACGTCTATTGTATAAAAGAGAACTAATTCAGTAGAAGATTCACGTTAGTCTGCTGTAACAGCGCCTTAAACACTGAAGCGAAGCAGTGCCGTGACTTCTGTTTTCTCCATCCCTGCTCAATCACATTAGCTGGCAGTGAATAGTCGGGTAGTGTCAGCCTTTCATGTTGCGTTATTGAACAGACGCTCCCTGCTCAAAGCAATCTGATGTGTCTTATCAGATTGGCTCTAAGATGATGGCCATGTAAATCAAACGGTTGTCGTCCACAATCGTCACATTCTTTTACTTAGCATGTCTAATAGACAACAAAAGATGTGCGTTCATGAGCTAGATGAGACACATCGTGCTTCTACTACTATTATTTACAATCTTTAATTTTGATAGCTTAGTGAAAAAATATATTAAAATGTATTTGAAATACATTTATTTTGTGCTAAGTAAACTACAAATTTACATATTTATGCTCTAAATAAAATTACCTTAATACTTAAAGTCTGCTATATTGGAACAACTAATTTTGTACTTAATGCATTTTAAAGGGGACCTATAATGCCCCTTTTCACAAGATGTAATATAAGTCTCTGGTGTCTCCAGAATGTGTCTGTGAAGTTTCAGCTCAAAATACCCCACAGATCATTTATTATAGATTGTCAAATTTGCCCCTATTTAGGTGTGAGCAAAAACACACAGTTTTTGTGTGCATCCCTTTAAATACAAATAAGCTGCTGCTCCCGGCCCACTTTCCAGAAAAGGGGCGGAGCTTTAACAGCTTGTGCTTCAGTTGCTCAACAACAACAAAGCTGGAGAATCTCACGCAGCCAAAATGAGGATTGTCAGTAACGGTGTTCAGCCTTACATTGTTCAAACCGGAGTCGACACTGATGGAGAGACTCAGGAAGAAGTTACAACTTTTAGAATGAAACTGGACGTTTCTGAATGGTTAGTGGATAAATGTATGTAGTTACTGTGGAGTTGATTCAACTCATCGACATGTTAAACTTTTGTACAAATCCAGCATTGAAATGTGGCTTTCAAATGAAAGACTGGTAACAACACTCTACTACAACAACTCTTCCTCTTCTCTAAAGCAGCCCAACATGGCCTCACCCCTTTTTTTGCGTTTTCTCCAGGGGCGGGGTTTATGTAAATTATGGGGTTTGTGATGTCACCAACCCGGCAAGAAGCTCGTTATAGTCCTTAAAAAGTGATTTCTGTAAAAGAAAATATCTCCTTTTGCAATGAACTTTGAGCGTTGTAACTTTGCAGATGTTGTTTATGCTCAAACAGCAACATTACACACTAATTAAAGTTAAAAAAGTGAACTCATAATCAAAGACCTCTTTAATTGTGCAGCAGTGCTGAGGTAGTGCTATTAAGAAATGTGCATTGTGCAATAAAGAAATACTCTAAATAAAGTTTAATTATAATTTTATATCAGTAATCTTAAGTGATATGTCAATAAATGTTAATGATTTTAAGTATACTTAGTATGAAATAAATGTTTTTTTTTTTTACTAGGGTAAATCAGCAATAAAGGACAATAAAAATGAAATATGCTACCTTGAAATGGAGAGAAATTATTATTTTGTCTCGTGGTTAAAGTGTAAAAGCCTTTTCATTGTTTGGCATTCACTTCTTAGTAAAAAAAAAATGGCATTTCTGAGATGCTTCATAAAAGACAGGCTCTATTAGTAGCGATTGAGGGAATATACAGTCATTATCACCATGGCAATGAAGTTATAATCCAGGCTGCTCTATATCCCTATTTATAAAACTGGCATCTTCCTTTACCTCACACAGTCCCTTTGGGTATTTGCACAACTATGTTTAATGTGCTTTAGGACAAATTTTAAATGTAATCTTGTGTAGGATTTCAATTTCATTGTCACAAGAACAATACATTTTATTGCTATCAGTGTTATTTTCACAAAAACAACAAAGAACAAACACATTATCAACCCTATTAATGTTTTCATCATCAGTGTTTTCATAGGCGTTCTGCCTTGCCAGATTATTTGATTAGCATCCATGTTCAGATAGAGCTATTACTGATGGCGGAACAAGATAAGCCAAATAAATGCACCAGATGAGGCTAAAAACATTTAAAATGGACTACAGCATAGCATCATGTCTAAGAATGAATCACTTAACTGATCTGATAGAGTTTATTTGTTTAATAATTCATTTGAAATGTCTCATCTGGAAGAAGTTGCATGACATCCTCAAACTCTAACAGTAGATGTGATTCCCAAACAACACAGTGCTAATGAGTTTCATGGCAGTGAGAGAACAGAACACACGTATTTGGTCATCTGCATGATTCATGTGCAATCTGAATTCATGATAACAAATAATCAGAAATGTGCTGTGAGCTATTAATTAACATACACATAAACAACATCTGCAGAGTTACAACACTCAAAGTTCAATGCAAAGGGAGATATTTTCTTTTACAGAAATCGCTTTTTAAGGACAACAACAAATGGCTGGTAGGGACTACAACAAGCTTCTTCCCGGGTTCATGACATCACAAACCCCAACATTTACATAAACCCCGCCCCCGAGAACATGCAACAAAGGGGGTGAGGCCATGTTGGGCTGCTTTAGAGAAGAGGAAGAGTTGTTGTAGTAGAGTGTTTTGTTGACATTTTACGCTAGACTGCTTCACAAACGAGGGTCAATTCAACACTGGATTTGCACAAAAGATTAAGGGTGCGTTCACACTTGTAGTTCGGTTCCTTTGGTTCATTTTTGTCTGGAACAAAAAAAACAAAAAAAAAATTAGTTCTGGTCCGATAAGCATTCAGATTGGCAATTTTATCACCAAAAAGATGTAAATGTTGGGGTTTGTGATGTCATGAACCCGGGAAGAAGCTTGTTGTAGTCCCTACCAGCCATTTGTTGTTGTCCTTAAAAAGCGATTTCTGTAAAAGAAAATATCTCCCTTTGCATTGAACTTTGAGTGTTGTAACTCTGCAGATGTTGTTTATGTGTATGTTAATTAATAGCTCACAGCACATTTCTGATTATTTGTTATCATGAATTCAGATTGCACATGAATCATGCAGATGACCAAATACGTGTGTTCTGTTCTCTCACTGCCATGAAACTCATTAGCACTGTGTTGTTTGGGAATCACATCCACTGTTAGAGTTTGAGGATGTCATGCAACTTCTTCCAGATGTGACATTTCAAATGAATTATTAAACAAATAAAAGATACCGGCATAGGGATACGTTCACAACCTGATTGGTGGGATTTTATGACGTACTGATTATTTTGAGACGGAACGTACCAAACATTCAAAACAATGCTGTGTGTGCGGAGGTAAATGTGCTTGTTGTGTGTGTGTAGCCTGCATATGATGGTATTTTGGCCAGCTGGGAACTTGTGAAGAACTTATAAAATGTATAAAGGAGTTAAAACAGCAGCGGCAATTCCTCTGCCACACACACAAACGATCTGCTGCGTGGAGACGTGCGTCTGATACCTGTGATGGGCAAACTCACTCTAACTGCGTGAGGATTCTGTCATTTTTAGGGTCTCATCTTCCTGTTTTTGGTTTGTTTACATGTCTTTGGTCCATGTTGAGTTCATATATCATTTGAACCGCACCAAAGCAGACGGAGACCCATCTTTTCAGCGGTCTCGGTGCGCTTGTTTGGTGCGCACCAGGATTCGGATGGCAGCATTCACACGTTCAAATGAACCGCACTAACAGAGCAATCGCACCAGGGTTCATTTTAATCGAACCAAACGTGACAAGTGTGAACACACCCTAACATAACGGCACATGCTAGTCGATGAGTTGAATCAACTCCACAGCAATTA
This sequence comes from Chanodichthys erythropterus, assembly GCF_024489055.1. Taxonomy (NCBI): domain Eukaryota; kingdom Metazoa; phylum Chordata; class Actinopteri; order Cypriniformes; family Xenocyprididae; genus Chanodichthys; species Chanodichthys erythropterus. The sequence goes on along the minus strand of NC_090227.1, from coordinate 38,542,649 downwards.
CATACATTTATCCACTAACCATTCAGAAACATCCAGTTTCATTCTAAAAGTCGTAACTTCTTCCTGAGTCTCTCCATCAGTGTCGACTCCGGTTTGAAGAATGTAATGTCAATGTCTGAACACTGTTACTGACAATCCTCATTTTGGCTGGGTGAGATTCTCCAGCTTTGTTGTTGTTGAGCAACCGAAGCACGAGCTGTTAAAACTCCGCCCTCTTCTGGAAAGCGGGCTGGGAGCAGCAGCTCATTTGCATTTAAAGGGACACACACAAAAATGGCGCATTTTTGCTCACAACCAAATAGGGGCAAATTTGACAAGCTAAATGATCTGTGGGGTATTTTGAGCTGAAACTTCACAGACACATTCTGGGGACACCAGAGACTTACATTACATCTGGAAAGGGGCCTTATAGGTCCCATTTAAAACAGGTGATTCCTCAGAGGTTGGAGATTTAGAGTGTTCCATGTCAACCTTTCTTGCTCATTGTAACAACTATGCAACTCCCACATCGTACACGCGTCAAAGTAGCCAGAGCAACTTTTCTTCATTTAAAGAAATAATGAGAAACGCACACTCGAGTGACGCATGCAATTTTCCGCAAAAACCATCCTGCCCGGTCTAAAATATGAAGAGTTATATCAGGCTTAACATAGTGAATCAGGGTTAGACAAAAACACAATTGGTAGAAAGATTGATGATGTATTGACTCATTATTTAAATTTAGTTCATTTTGAACAAAAAAGTTACCTTTAATAAACAAACCCTTTGTATTTAGATCTCATCCGCTCCAATATTTTTACAATAATAAAATAAAAGAATAAAAATTGAATTGTAATAATATTTCACAATATTACTGTTTTACTGTACTTTTGATGAAGTACATGCAGCTTTGGTCAGCATAAGAGATTTCTTTCAAAAACATTAAAAACAATCTTACAAACGCCAAACTTTTGAATGGTAGTGTATGTCTGTATGACTCACTATGTGCCCATGTGGATGGCATCATCCATCATTACTTCACTGCCTTTTCTTTCTTTTTTAAATAAGAGGACCAGTTCGCTACTTGGACGACGGGGCTTAAAGAGAGCAGCCAAACCCACAGCATCAGGGAAAGCAGCAGGAGTCACTCGGGAACCCAGCATGGAGACTTTATTTATTTAGGCCACTCTTCCTCCATCTGGGGCTCCTGCTAAAGGTGTTACAGAAACAGCACATCTGCCTAGCACCACAGCACCAGCCAAACCAGTGGATGTAAGCACAGTGTCAGCAAAAGACTATAGGATAATGAGGATATGAGAAAGACATGGTAATACGTCTTCTGATGATGACAGGTTATGTACAAAAACGTTACTATAATAAATGGGGGCGATAAAAATCTGTGACATTTTCCTTTTGTGACATGCCATGAAGCCGACATTTTCATAAAGAAATCATTCATTATTATTTCTAGGTATCAGATCTTAAATATTACTCTTTACACCATTTGTCCACATCAATCCACAAGACATTAAAGGAATAGTTTAACAATAAATGAAAATTCTGTCTTTACTCACACTCATGTCATTCGATATGCTGCTGTCTTTTCTCTGGAACACAAAAGTATGCATTTCAAAATCAGTGTCATATAATGACAGTTCATAGTGACCATGTCAGTGAAGAAGCAATATAAAGGATCATAAAAGTGGTCCATATGGCTTATGCTTGATATTCTGAAGGAAGAGACCAACATTTCCACCATTATTCATATGTCTTGCCAGATAAGCTTGTGTCTACCATCTAAAATCTGATCAAAATACAGTACAAAAAGTAATAATGTGAAAATTTTATTTTAGTGTCCCCTTTACACATCTTACATGTATTTACTATAGTACTTACTATATACAGTAATGCAAAATTACAAGCAATAACTCCAGTCTTCAGTGTCACATGATCGTTCAGAAACCATTCTATGCTTATTTGCTAATAAACATGTTTAATTATTATCAGCTGAAAACTGCTAAAAAAATGTGTAGATTATAAAACAGTTAGTTCCTGTCCTTGATTCTGATTGGTCAATAACAGTGTTTTATTCACAATAAAAAACTGCTATGACTGCTTCACCCAACGGTTCGGTGTATCACTACACAACACCCTTAACCACTCTTAGCAACGTAAACTGTATGTTCTCATCGATATTGTTTATTGAAGCTTAATGTATTATTAGCAAAGTCCCTTAAGACAAGTCATTTCACTCGGCGGCCATCATTGAAACGCCTCTCGGGCATTCAAGTGCAGCTCCCATATGATGGTATAATGAAATTACCAGCACATGACTTTGCTGTAACATTGCCAGTAAGTCATGGAATGACCATTATATTACGAATAGAGTACGTATCTGGAACGTCCTTGGTTTTCTTATAACGTTAGGAGATCGTACTGACGACGTTGTGATATGGTAATTTGATGGTAATAATATTACAGGCATACAACGTTGTAGTTACGTTACTAGTAAGTCATGGAATTACCAATATATTACGAATAGAGTACGTATCTGGAACGTCCTTGGTAATCTTATAACGTTAGGGGGTCGTACTGACAACGTTGTGAGATGGTAATCTGAAGGTAATGAAATTACTGGCATGCGACGTCGTAGTTACGTTGTCAGTTAGTAAGTCATGAGATTACCAAAAAGTATGAATACATTACGTAACTGTTACGTCGTGTGTTAGCTGGGATCTCTTTGAATGAGGAAACATCAAATTCTCCAAAGCTGTTCACCAAGGTTTCGATTAAATTTCACATTTGAAATAACCAATGAAATATGACAACAATTGTCTCATAAATTTAGTTTCCAAATGCTCGAATCATGACAAAAAACGATATTGTTCAGGCTGGATCAGGCTAATGCGCATGCGCATTCCTAAATGCGCAAACAAAACACCCAAAACGGAAAAGAGCTTTATGATTGACTGTACAAATAGCTTTGACTCAAAACCTGAGGTATCAGTGGCGGTTCTACATTGAAATACACCCTGGGCGAGACCCCTTTCGAGCATAAAAAGTAACAAAAGCAGAGAGCAACAATATTATTATCAACAAAAAATATTAAGAATATTATACAAACAAAATATGTATTATAAAATTATGAATGAAATGTGCATTATTTGGAAGAAAGTCGAGGTGTGTGACTGACTTTAGCCTATTATTAATTATAATACTGGGCTGCGTTCCAGTTCGGTCTTAGACACGCTCTCGCGAACTGCCCTACACACTTCCCCTCGGGGGAATCCCTGCCGCCATTTTGAAGTGCGTTCCACTTCGTGAAGTGGACGAGGGAAGTTTATATGGACAGACCCTCGCTCCCTCGATTTTGACCGAGGGAGCGAGTCTACTTCATATGTACACTTCAGGCAGCTCCATAACCCACAATGCAACACGATTGTGACGTCACCGCATATCGCGTTTATTTTACCCCACCACAAACAACTCTATGATATATTCATTATTTTTTAAACATTTAAAACACACATATATGCATATAGAATGCTGTATTAAACAATTTTGTAAGGGGAAAAATAAATAATAAATCAGTTCCATTGCGTATTCCAAGTGATCAAGGGCTTAGGACGTTCCAGTTCAGCCCAGTGCCCAAGGAAGTCGACCGGAAGTTGAAGTCGGCCGGGTGCCGCCATCTTGTAGCAGAACTTCACTTGCGTTAGCATCCCCATTGACTCCCATTCATTTTGGCGTCACTTTGACAGTGAATAACTTTACGTCTGAGGCGTTTAAAGACTCCATTTGTCCATTATTTATTTCCAAAGATACACGACAATGTATAAAGGGCTCCATTACCTTCTATGTTACATTATGGCCCCGTAGAAACAGTTTTTGTAAAAATAAGCTAACGATTGCGTCATAACCACTCGACTCTCTGTCGCACAGAAGAGAAGTTACCGTACAGACAAGAAGAGAAGCTCGCAGGCAATCGGGGAGACGTCAAGAGAGAAGCCTACTGGCGTTACATTTTAAAATACTATACAAACTAATTAATCAGAATACTTACTCCTGCTCACTCACGCCAAAGAACTCCCCGCTCAAGCTCGCCGTCTCTGCAAGATTAACGATGGCAGTTTGCACGCACAGCTACTAGAAGATTTACATCTGTCAGACAGGTTGCTGACGTCATCAATCTTAGTTTGAGTCTGCGCGTCAGAAAAGGAAGTACTAAAAATCGCTAAAAATGGGCTTCACTTGTCTCAATTGAGTTCCAATGGGGTCGCTGTGTCCATTTCTTTTACTGTCTATGGTTCAGCCCATACAAAGGTTCCGCCAGAAGTGGGCACTCGTGCAACGTAAGCAATGATGTACATCCGAGTCAACGAGACCGAGTGAAGTTAGCGAGGGAAGGGCATTTAAAAACCGAACTGGAACGCAGCCTTGGTGTGGATCCCCCAGCCTTGGTGTGGATCCCCCGTCCCCGTCCCCGTCCACCCCCCACCGCCCTGTACGTTCCATTTGAGAGAGACCCAGAGGTGAAATGTCGCCCGCGCCTCTCGCCCCACCCCCTTTTACACTTCTCTCGCATGGTACATTTTCAGCAAGCAGGGGCGCCGGCAGCTGCAGGGAGCGCCAATTTGCCAATTCCACACACAGTGATATTATATAAATGATGAAAAACCGCCTCGCGACGCAGAGTTTTTTTTTTTTTTTTTCATCTGCTCGTGCTGCCGCCCCCAATGTGTCACGAAAAAATGACGCCCCGGGCGGCTGCCCGGTTCGCCCGTGCCTAAAACCGCTACTGTGAGGTTTATATTTAAAAAGTGCCGAAAGCTACAGAAAAAAGAAGCAAATGGATCACTGCAATTCACAGAAACAGCTGGACTCAGAGAAACATGGATGCAATTATCATTTTGTGTCAAATTGTTGGATTTTGAGGTAAAATCATACCTCATATTGCATTGTTATAAATTATGTTGACAAATCATCAATTAAATATTTTCCATCTTATATTCTGCATAATTGGGTGTTTCTCAACAGATAACACTGACAAAAACTATTACTATAAAACTATATATGTTTTAGGGCTAGACAATATGACGATATAACATTGAAAGTAAGATAAAAAAAAAGTGATTACGCGCATTTAAACCTACTTATATTGTAGTTATATAAAATATTCACAGGCAGATTTTCTTTATGTATACTACCCGCCGTCGAAACGAGGCACATACAACGTTAAATGTCAGAAAACACGATTCCTGGCTGCATGTCAATATCCATGGATTAGGTTTATTTGACAAGTTGCAAGGAACACGTTCAATTCCAACCTTTAGTGTAATTCGTTAGTTTTACTCGCGTTTTCGCAGTTTCCCCCATTAAATCCAGTCACGCAGCTGGTTCTTTTGCCACTCAGTCCAGTTGAAGGAGCGCGCTTTCGGCGGGAAAGCGACGTCGTTGCATACCCTCGAGTGAGTGTAGTCACCTGCATTCAGATATAGCGGTTTCCTTCAGGTCAGTCCTATGTTCGTAATAAAAAATCCGTAAATGTCCGCTGCAATATCTTGTCTTTTCATATTAACTTGTCAGTTGCGTCTTGTTTGTTCCGTGTTCACAAGTTTCGGTCATTTCAATGTAAAAGTCTTCGCTACTGACTGACACACAAGACAGTCTTTGCCGCCATCTAATGGCGTATTAATGTAACTTCTTTTGCTGTTCACCGTCAGGGACTAGTTTTTCCAGTGGAAGGAAGGCTTTTAGTGATTTTACTTCATGAAATTGATATATTGATACATATTTTTGGCTTTAATATTTGTATTATTTGGTAACAATTTTATAAAAGCAATAAGCCACAAGAAGCCTTGGTTTACAGTGAATTTATAACAGCTAAGGTGGTTTTAGGCCTATTTTTTTTTTCCCCAGAAATCTTTGATGAAGTTCAAAAGAACATTTATTTGAAACAATTTTTTTTGTAACAATCTAAATGTCTTCACTGTTACTTTTGATAAAATGTAATGTGTCCCCGCTGAATAAAAGTATTAATTTAAAGCTGCAGTCTGCGATTTTTCCTCTTTGTCGCCATCTCTGTTTGAAACATGCGATTGCAGTCATATGCGGAACAGTTACCTGTACGTGCGGTGTGCCTCGGCACAGCTCGTCAGCGCGGATGAATCTAATGCTTGCTGTCAGTCACCACTAGGGTTGCAAAGGGGTGGAAAGTTTCCGGTAAATTTCCAGAAACTTTCCACGAGAACTTAACCTGGGGAATTTGGGAAATTTTCCAATTTGGAAACTTAACAGGAATTTATGGGAATTTACGGGAAATGTATGGGAATTAATTGGAAATTTTGGGAAATTTATAAAAATGTAAAATATTTACATAAAAAGTGTCATATACAAACAAATATAATCATTTTGTTTAGTCATAACATAAAATAAGTTATTTATTTTTCACATTCAATTAATTCTAATTTAGTTAAATAAATATATTTTATTGCAACAATTCTTATGTGTCATTTATTTCAGTGTCACATGATCCTTCAGAAATCATTCTAATATGCTGATTTGATATCAGTTATTATCATTGTTGGAAACAGTTGTGCTGCTGAATATCTTTTGGAACCTGTAATACTATTTTCAGAATTCACTTATTAATAAAAAGTTAAAAGGAATAGAATTTATTCAAAATAGAAATCTTTTCTAACAATATCACTTTAATATCACTTTTATTTAACAATTTCACACATCCTTGCTGAATTAAAGTGTTTCTTTCAAAAAAAGAAAAAAAAAAAATACTGACCCCCAAATTTTGAACGGTATATTGTTACAAAAGATTTATATTTTAAGTGAATGCTGTTCTTTAAATTTGTATTCATCAAAGAATCCTAAAAAAAGTATCACATAGAATAAGCAGCACAACTGTTTCCAACATTGATAACGGAGCATCAAATTAGCATGTTAGAATGATTTCTGAAGGATCATGTGACACTGAAGACTGGAGAAATGATGCTGAAAATTCAGCTTTAATCTCAGGAATAAATTATATTTTTATGTATATTAAAATAGAAAGCCATTATTTTAAATTGTAGTTATGTTTCACAACATTACTGCTTTTTTCTGTATTTTTGATTAAATGAGCATGTTATGGACTGGGAGAATGCACAGTGCATGCAGGAGGTGTGGCCTCAATAGCCCTGCAGTAAGCAGTGCTGTGTGAATGTCAGGGTAAAAATTCTACTAAAATTGTATTAAATATGGTTGTTTTAACTAAAATTATGCTGCAAGATGTTCTTTTCAACTACATTTAAGTACCCTGTTATGGCTAACCTGTAATTTTTCAAATTCCCTGTTTATTCCCATTAATTCCCGTTAATTCCCATATATTCCCGTTAATTCATGGAAAGTTTCCAGCTTTGAAAATTCCCGAAATTTTGCAACCCTAGTCACCACACCGGTGTGGATACTGCACTTCAGAATCACAGATTCTATTTGTTGAAAGTATGACCAATATAAGAATTTTCACTGGAAAATATAATCTGAACAAGTAAGAAACATGTCTGCCACTTTTGTTTTGACCGTTAGGCGTTAGGCCTACAATAAATCGCGCTGCCAATGATGATTAAATCTAACGATCGCTTAGTTCGGATCATGCCAAACCGTGCAAATTATTATTACTGTTATATTGTTCTCAAATTGTTATTGTTAACAACATCAGCATTGTGTGACTGTGTATTTAGTGTGTTTTAGCGTTACCTGTAGATTTCAATTTCTGTAGTCACTCCACAGTCCAAAGTCTTTTGCTTTTTGGCTACGGGTGAATCTCCAATTGTCACTGATGATTGTCATTTGGACCTTTCTGGATTACAATCCGCCATCAAAATGATAAGTTTAATTATTTCAGCTGCTGTGAAAAGGCTATAAATGTGCCGCTACCGGCAGCATCCTCACATGATATAACTGACTAGCCACTCGACGGGACTCCTTCCTTTCTATTTCCCGCAGAAATCCGCCACGTCGCTCTTATTATAAAACATTATTAGAAGCTTACCGTTGTGAATCTAGACAAGATAATTAGATAGTTTTGAACACTGGCAGGTTATGTACTTGCTCAAAAATTGATTTTGGATCATTTTTAACCAAAAAATGTTGCGGACTGCAGCTTTAAATTAGTATTAATTAAACCTTTGAACAGTAGTCTACACGTACTTAAGCTTTGGTTGAGCTACTATTTCTAGAGCGTTCAAACATTGTTTGTATATTTTTTAGGGCTGTATAATAAGATATGTCATTTAAAGATGAGCAGCATATTCATCATGTTTTGTCACATTATGCCATTACTGTTCCTAACAGATTATGATCAGTCCGGTGCTTTTCTCTACTCTCAAAACAGCTTTCATAGAACTGGATCCGGAATTGAAAGACTTTTTCAAAACATAATGTCCTCATCGCACATTAAGGCATTCAGATTCACAAAGAATACATCAACCTGTCGTGACCTCCTGCAGCATTAACCTGGTTTTCCCAGAAGGGTTTCCAACCAGGCCTAAACTTGCTTTGCTTTAGTTTCTGCACCACTCATTTTATTCCATTAAACTAATTGCCATTACAGAGATGATGTCTAAATCCCTCCACTTCAGTTTGAGAATCCCTCTTTTGCTTGTGGCCAACCTCATAAGGTTGTGGCATTTGCTGACTAGATTTAAGTAAATTCCTTCAGGTGGTTTTCACTCGGATATCACAGATTTGGCTTCAGATGTCAGACTTCTGAAGTATCGGAGCTTGCGAGCTGCCACTCAACTTTAAGTCACGCATGAAAACGGTTTGCATTTTGTCCCCTTTAAACATTTAGTGAATGTTTTAGTAATTTTAGAAACATTCTTCTAGATAATACAATTAAACGGACACCTTTATTTGAATTGTGACCACGTCTATACTGTCTGTTCTGCTGTACACCTTATGCAGCATCTGAATAATCATGAATTAATTTCAGCAGCATTAATATTCATAGAGTTCATCCTTTAGTTAAGAGTTGAGAGGAAGCTGATGAGGTCATTGCCGTGTGTCTATGAGTGTGTGCGAGTATGTCATCCCCGGCTGTCAGGTGCAGTCATTCTCTGTAATTAGATCTCAGGTAGACTTGGAGACAGACGCATAGCTCCAAAGGAAAGCCTGACGACATGCCAGAAATAGCACCCTTCACTTATGACAAAAGAGGTGGGAAAAGACATCTATTGTCCGTACCTACCATGCTCTCTTCAGTTTTTTTTTTTTTTTTTTTCTGAATCTCTGTCTTTCGCTCCCTTTCACTTCCTCTTCACAAGCAACACCTGTAACTTCAAATATAGGACTCAAGCTGTGTTCTAATTCACAGGGTCCCTACATAGTGTTCACTGCTCCTTACACACAGAGCAATATCTGTAGACGTTAACTTCAATTTCATACCATATTCTATGTGTATGTTTATATGATTACATATTTCATAGAAAACTTATTGTAACCTGGATTATGTAATCAGATTACAAAAATTAAGTACTCGTAATCAGATTACAGTACTTTTTTATTGATAACATGATTGCATATTATTCTCCAAATGGCAGTAAATCATTCAAATATTGATTCTCCCTAATTCTTCTTTTTTTATGTTTTAAATTTCCCTTTCTAAAAAAGCATATCGCTAATAAACATTCAGAAAGTCTTCTTATTTTGTGATATTGCACAAACAGACCAGCCACTAGTCAGGAGGCTATACCTGGAGAATTGAGAGGCCATAAAGCATTTGACCACTGGATTTACAGAAATCATTTCACTTTTAAGGAGTGTTTTCTCAACATTGCATGTGGAATCAACTTCTGACAAAGATATTAAATATTTTTATATCAATATGGCACAAGATTATTCTATTAATCAATGTGATAAAACGAGTTAGGTCAAAAGTAATCTAAAAGACAACAACAAAAAAGTTCTATTTTTGTCAAATGTAAAGGCCCTTTCACACCAAAAGAGAAATGAATAAGCCTCAGGCTGACGGAAATGCACATTCATGCCTGTTCAGTAGAGGGCGCCATTCAAACAAACCTTTCAGCTGTGCTGCCATTCTGGAATGCAGAAGAAGAAGTAAATTAGTAAATGTATGCTCATATATAGGCTGCGTCCGAAAACCTAGAGAGCTGTCTTGCTGCCTCGCTATCTTATAAGAGAATGACTTGTACGGCAGCGTTTGTGCATGAAGGTACCTCACGAAATTGATTTCGGACAGACTTCTGAGGCAGTGTAACAGTTTAATGATCTACAGCAATATAGCGCAAGCTTTGGTGAGAACTAAACAAATATTTAATTACTACAGTAGTAATTTCTCGATAGAAATGATATCAAAATTGAAAAATATTGATCAAAATCGTACATTTATACACAAACTGAGCAGCAAACGCAACCTTCGGAAGCCATTTTTATTTTTCTAGCTCAACTGTCACAGAATGGAAAGCACAGGATTGTGGGATATCAAAGGCAGCTAAGGATACATCTATGCTTCCTTCAAAAATCGATCTGAGGAAGGTATCTCATGAGAGAGGAAGTGAAGCTAACATTGGATTCGGACGTGCCTTGATGCCTTCTTACCTTGAAATGTGTCCTCGGAAGGCAGCATTTTTCAGTTTTCGGACGCAGCCATAGTCTAGAACTAGTCTAGATTAACCATCATGTTCCCACACAACGCCTCTGCACTTACTCCTGATTTCTCTCAACATGGGGACAGGAGAGCTCTCAGTCAATAAATTGGAAAATAAAGTAACTTGCATTACTTATTTGAAAAAGTAACTCAGATATTTTGTTGCAAATTCAAAAGTAAATGCGTTACTTTACTAGTTACTTGAAAAAAAGTAATCTGATTACTTAACTTGCGTTACTTGTAATGCGTTACCCACAACACTGAATATAAATATAAATAAATGATTACAAATATTTATTATATTCAGTTACACTTTATTTTAAGGTGTCCGTGTTACAGTGTAATTACATGTTTTAAGCTCTGAGTTATATTAATTAACTACATGAACTTACTATAGGGTTAGCATTAAGATTAGGGTTTGGTTTGGGGTTAGCTGCATGCAATTATGCATCATTTATATTTAATACAGTAACTACATGTTACTTGTGCAACAAAGAAAATTAAAGTGTTACCTAATTTCCTCTTCACTGCCTGTGAAGTGGTCTATTGATACAGGTACACTTGTTCCTGATGATGTCCTATGTCGATGCACACTTGTTTCTTGCCATCCTTGTTCTCTGTATCATGAACATATTCGTATGATTTGGAATCTCGTTTATTAAGTTGGCTGAATCCACATTGCAGGCCACCTTCAGGCATTTGAAGCATCCTCTGTCTCTCTCACTGCAGAAAAAAAGGCATAAGTTGTATCAGTAATCTTTTGTATTGGAACTTGCACACCACCAGATTGGCACCAACCTGTGAATTTCCTGAGAAAGCTTGTATTCTGATCTAAATAATCCATCTGTTCCTTCTTGTATCTCATCTAATTTAAAAAGCCTCAATGCAAACAAAGCTGCAAATCAAGGGCCCTTATATTTAACATATCACCTCAGGATGAGTCATTATGCATGCACTTGTAGCTATTGGGTCTCCTTCAGAAACATGCATTAAAGGATTAGTTCACTTTCAAATGAAAATTTCCTGATAATTTACTCACCACCATGTCATCCAAGATGTCCATGTCCTTCTTTCTTCAGTCGAAAAGAAATTTTGATGAAAACATTCCAGGATTATTCTCCTTATAGTGGACCCCAAACGGTTGAAGGTCCAAATTGCATTTTCAGTGGAGCTTCAAAGGGCTTTAAACGACACCAGACAAAGAATAAGGGTCTTAACTAGTGAAACGATCTGTCATTTTCTAAAAAAATAACATAAAAATGTATATGCTTTATAAACATAAATGATCGCCTTGCACATGCTTCCGTCAGACTGCCTTCCGTATTCTTCAAAAAGCTTAAGCTGTATGTCCTACACCTTCCCTATACTTACGTAATGAGCAATGCGCCAGTTCCATTTTTTCCATAAGTTTAATAGGGAAGGTGTAGGATATACAGCATAAGATTTTTGAAGTATACGGAAGGCAGTCTGGTGGAAACTTTGATTTTATTTTTAGAAAACTGATCGTTTCACTAGATAAGACGCTTATTCCTTGTCTCATTTAAAGGCCAATTCACACCGCACCGACAACAGCCAACAAACGCCAACAAACTCGTCTGTTGGAGTTTGTTGGATCGGTGTGAAACCCCTGTTGGCATTTGTTGGCGTTGGTCGGAGTCGGTTTTCACCTGACTGAACATGTTTAATCGGCGTTTGTCGGGTTGTGGAATGTCTGCGCGATGTGAACAGTTTTCCAACAGACGGCAACAAACTCTGACGTGATCTGACCTGGCTATGAACCGTTGCCATGACGATGAGGCAAGTCCCCTGCAAAGGCGGCTGTTTGATCGCGCCCGCGCCTCACACACAACAAAGTACTGGAAACGTGATATCGCAGCTTGTTCGTTATAAAAAAATAAAATCAGTTAAAAAATAAAAATATACAAAAGGTACAATAGTCCATAGTGCAATCCGTGCCATTCAGCGAGAGCAGCTGCTCCACTTCACCGAAAGAGAGAGGTAACGTTAACCAGAGCAACGCAGGTTTACCTTCGGTTTCGTTCTTAATAATTAGTTTTGGCTTGTTTAGCTACATGGTTGTATATGGTTATGGGTCTCGTTGATAAAAAGGGTCGCGCAAAAAAAAAAACGGTATATACCAACCAATATGTTACGATCGGATCGATGGCTATAGCGCTTCGGATTTCAGGTATTTTTGTTTTGCCTCAATACTTTAATACAATGAAAATATATATGATACTATATTATTAATATAATAAACTTGCCTGACAATATTTTTAACATGGTTTAATGTATGTAGTTGTGGAATTTTCCCAGTCAGACGTCACTCGTTGGTCGGTGTTTGTTGGGGCGGTGTGAACATGACAGTTTTTTCTCATAGAATTCTAAATCCAACGGCCAACTTGTTTGTTGGTGTTTGTTGGCGTTTGTCGGTGCGGTGTGAATTGGCCTTAAAGCCATTTGAAGCTGCACTGGAACTGTAATTTTGACCTTCAACCATTTGGGGTCTATTGAAGTCCACTATAAGGAGAATAATCCTTTTTCATCAAAAACCTTAATTTCTTTTCGACTGAAGAAAGAAGGATATAACCATCTTAGATGACATGGGGGTGAGTAAATTATCAGGAAGTTTTAATTTGAAAGTGAACTAATCCTTTAACCGATTCGAATGAGGTTGAGTGGAAATGACTGTCTGTTTTTCCTACAACCTTTCTAGTGTCCAAAGGGTGCAAATCTAAATCTGAAAATCTGATTACTGCACTCCTATCAGGGCTCTACGCTAACTTTTTTTGCACACAGCACTGGTGCTATAGAGGTTGAAAATTTTGTAGCACAGGCCACACAATTGACTGTTCGCAAAGACCCGCCCCCTTTAGTTACTGTTACAAGCCATGCCATTACAAGCAGGTTACTTTTGATATGAAACAGAGTCTCAAATTTTGTATTTTTTAAAGAAATGTAAACAATAGATACTGTTTTGTGTCATGACAGATCACTGTAGCGGCTCGTGAACCGATCATCTCTTCCTACTAGTTAATTTATAGCATCAAATAAACGTGAATGAACATCAGAAAGAATGTTGTTTCAACCGCAGAAAGTTCACTGACGGTAATTTACGAACTCCCGTGTCTGCTTGGTCAGCTTTATGATTGGTTAGATCGCCTGTCAATCAAACTCCCGCTATCGAACTGATCAATCTGCTCTGATCTCAGTGCTGCACATATACTTGATTATTTATTTTTATTTTTTTATTGTAGGTTAATCGTGCAGTTCTAGATTAACCTCATGTACAAACAAAAACACAACAAACGCTCACTCAATTCACACAAACAAAACAAATCTTTCTCACACACATGCAAAACACGTGTGCTACTATGTTATTCATCGCACAGATCGTTTTTTCGTAGCACGTGCAACATACAGTATACGACAGCCCTGCTTGTTGTGTCTTATATGTGTTTACATGCTCCTTTCAAATTAACAATGTGCCATCTGCATTAATAGCACTGAAATCATGCTCTTGGACTGCATCCACATCCATCTGTTGTGCACACTCTGGAACACAAACCAATGCTATGTAAAAATGTTTCTGTGTCAGATGCCAGGCATAAAATAGCAAGAAGCAGAAAAATATGTTTCTCGTGCACCCGCTTCTACAGTTGACATGTTGACATTACATGTGTCAACGTTCTTGCACAATATGGATAGGCTAAATCATGTAGGTCTGTTACCAAATCACATGAAAACAGCTGAGGAAGTTCATAAGAACACAGATAAAAGAAACCAAGGCATGTCATTATACTTATTCGTTGTGTTTGTGTGTGTGGATCAAGCTTGTTTTGAGGAGACATCACAGGGGATATTATAATACAGATGACTCATCCTTTTGTGATATTGAGATTGCTGTATGCAGAGTGTTCCATAGCTGTGTTTGCGACATGCACACATGCTCCTCCTCCTAACAATATGCTTCTTTCTCTATAGGCACACTGGAAGCAGAATGTGTGATACCATGTTGGTGCTGCTTCTAGTTCTCTGTCGAAAGGCAGCATTCTTAGAGAAGATTTCAAGCTTGACCTGTTAATGGATATCCGGCCTCCCTTTCATCCATGGTTTCGCTGCTTTAGGATAATTAAAACAAGATTGGATTTGAAGAGACCATCGGCTCGCTCCTGCATCTGTTTAGGAAACCAGATATTAATAAGCTAATAAAATAACATTCGGCTTCCCTTCTGAGAAATGAAGCTCAGTTTTATTTCCTGTGCTAATATATTTTCTATTAAGGGAATGTTTACACGACAGAGATGTACTAAAAATGGATACATTTTTACTTTGCGTTTTACGTGTACAGACAACAACATTGTCGAAATGAACCCCATTCACATTGATCCACAAAAACGACTAAAAACGCTGTATTATGCTGCCAGGCCAATAGTTGGCGACGTCACTTTGTAAAGAAACACTACACGCCTATAGACTGAACACGTAATACGCATGCACGTGACGTCACCGTTATCACAATTTCACGTTTTTGTAGTTTACATGTAGGTGGTAGTTTTCAAAAACCTGCCTGTTTTCAGGCCCCCGATATGGGGTTGTCATTTAAATGAATGGCCAAAATGCATAAAAAGTTTTAGTTCATTTTAGTTTATTTTGTGTGAATGGCCCCTAAAACAGGAAGTTTGGGTGGGGCATATAACATAATTCACTTGTAAATGTTTCTATGTGTGCGCAGCGCAATCTCTAATCTCTGTATGTGTGCGCTGCAGTCACTTCAATTAAAATATTAATATAGAATGGTGATTAAACTGACTGGAACTACTTGTCCATTAATAAAGCACTAAGCCCCAAGAAGCCGTGTGCTACATCCCAATTCGCCTACTTATACTACGCCCTAAAAGTATGTACTGATTTTGTGAAGAAAAAGTACATACTTTTGAGTGTGTAGCAGTATAGTATGCAAGCTTTGGGACATACTACCTTGTCATAATTGCGTTTTTAACAGACGTTCCCATTCAGTCAGTCACGTTTGACGTTACGTCGATACTGACGTAATGGGGTCTCGCTAGGGAGCCCCATCACCTCCAAGGATACAAAACAAGCCAATGGGAATTGGCCTGTGAGATTTACATGCCGGGCCCCTCCCCCGGCATCCGGGTATAAATAGGGCCGGCATACTCACCTTCATTCATACTTTTGCTTCGGAGCCGATCGGCTGATCATCCTTTCACCTCCTCAAAGAGTGAATTTCTGAACTAAGAGAGCAAACAGCAATTTTAATTGCTAAGGACTCGGTCCTGAAAACAGCAATTTTAATTGCTTTTACTGTCTGTTCTCTGGTGGCTGCTTGTATCTCTCCAGCTGGTTGGGAAGGCACGCTCAGCGGTGGGTGTGACGGTGCGCTGCCCACAGGACGGTGCTGCACTCATCCCTGTGTGCTTCGGTTGGTGAGGTATTCTAAAAGAGCAAGCATGGGCGATCAGCGTCTTTTTCAAGATGTCTTTTCGTCCGTGTGTTTCTGGATGCGGACGTTTCCTGACTTCCTCTGACGGCCACGATCACTGTCTCACGTGTTTGGGGAAACCCCACGCTGAGGCAGCGCTCGTGGATGGTACATGCCCTCATTGCGAGAGCATGTCCATGTTGGCATTGAGATCGCGACTCTCTTTCTTTAACAGAAATGAGAGTCCCCTCTGTTACTACCCCAGTGCCAGCGGCTGTAGCGGCCGCTGGCCAGGTTAGTACTCTGGGAGATCTGAGGGTTACAGTGGGAGCTACTTTGTCGGGTCCGTCCCCACAAACCTCCCACTCCTCTGCAATGCCATGTGCCGTCGAGCTGCCGGCTGCTGCCGCGGGGCCCTCCTCGGGGGTGCCTCGTGTCACTTTCGGCGCTCCGGAGGAGGATCAGATGTCGCTCGCTGCATCGGGGAGTGGGTTTGCTGGTTCAGAGGAAGACGAAGACTTCGAGCTTCCGCCCTCAGGGGCGGTCGCTCAGTCTGAGGCGGACTCTGAATTGGCGGCCATGCTTGCCCGGGCCGCCGCAGGCGTCGGTCTCGTGTGGAACCCTCCACCGTGTCCTGAGCGCTCGCGGTTGGATGATTGGTTTCTGGGCTAGGGGCGCGGTTCTCAGCCGCGTCCCGCCCCAGTGCCTTTCTTCCCGGAAGGGCATGAGGAGCTCCAGAAGACGTGGATGGCCCCTCACACGGCCAGAAACCGTTCTTCTGCCTCCTCCACTCTCACTACCCTCGATGGTGGGGCTGCCAAGGGGTACGCGGAGGTCCCGCAGTTGGAACGTGCGATTGCGGTGCACTTGTGCCCGCAGTCCGCGGCCACCTGGCGGAACCGTCCGCGTCTCCCGTCCAAGGCGGGTAAGACCACGGCCGCTCTCGCGGCCGAGGCTTACTCAGCTGCTGGACAGGCAGCCTCCGCCCTGCACGCCATGGCCATCTTGCAGGTCCATCAGGCGAAAGCTCTTAAGGAGCTGCACGAGGGTAGTGCTGATCCAGGGTTGCTGCAAGAGCTACGCACGGCGACCGACCTCGCCCTCCGGGCGACGAAGGTCACGGCGCGCGCCCTGGGTCAAACGATGTCCACCCTGGTGGTCCAGGAACGACATCTTTGGTTGGACCTGGCTGAGATGAGGGAGGTCGACAAAGCTCGCTTTCTTGACGCCCCCATCCTCCAGGCCGGCCTCTTCGGCGACACTGTCGAGGACTTCGCTCAGCAGTTCTCGGCAGTGCAAAGGCAGACAGAGGCCATAAAACACATCCTGCCCCGGCGTGATGATGCCACCAATCCGCCACGGGCTGCGCCTCCGTCTGCTCCTCGCCGAGGGCGTCCTCCTGCGGCTAAGGCTTCCGGGAGATCGGACTCGTCCCTTCCTCCCCGAGCTTCCTGCAGGAAGACCACGCCCCCCGCCCAGACCGCCAAGCCTTCTTCTAAGAAGAAGAAAGGCGAGAAGCGGCCCTGAGACGGGAGACCCGGTGGTTTTTGGAGACTGCTCTGTGGGAGACGGTGACCGCACCGCTCCTTCCCCCGGGAGAGGGCCCGGGGGAGAATCCTGTGTTCTGTTCCGCCGCTGGCCCCAGTGCCAGCGGTACCCACATTTTCACAAGAGCAATTTCCAAAAACCTCTGGGTCATATAAGAAGGTCTGCGCTGGGCTCCCGAGTCAGGCCACAGTGCTCCATGCTGCCCCCCCGTGGGTACTTCTGTTGTCCGGATGGTTCCACTCGTACGGTGCTTGGAGGCGTGGCTACGCCTTCCCAACCCGTCCCGTTGGCTCATTCGGACAGTCAGACTCGGCTACGCGATTCAGTTCGCCAGGCGTCCACCCAGGTTCAGCGGCGTTCTGTTCACCTCAGTGACAGGTCCCAATGCTTCTGTCCTGCGGGCGGAAATTGCGGTTCTTTTGGCGAAGGACGCAATAGAGCCTGTCCCTCCAGCCGAGATGAAGTCTGGGTTTTACAGCCCTTACTTCATAGTACCCAAGAAAGGCGGGGGGTTACGGCCAATCCTGGACTTGCGCGTCTTGAACCGGGCCCTTCACAGGCTCCCGTTCAAGATGCTCACGGTGAAACGCATTCTCACGTGTGTTCACACCCAGGATTGGTCTGCAGCTATCGACCTGAAGGACGCGTACTTTCATGTCTCGATCCTTCCTCGACACAGACCGTTCTTACGGTTTGCGTTCGAGGGGCGGGCATATCAGTACAGGGTCCTACCCTTCGGGCTGTCCCTGTCTCCTCGCGTCTTTACCAAAGTCGCAGAGGGGACCCTTGCCCCACTCAGGGAAGTGGGCGTTCGCATCCTCAACTATCTCGACGACTGGCTCATTTTGGCCCAGTCACGAGAGCAGTTGTGCGAACACAGGGACCTGGTGCTCAGGCACCTCAGCCAGTTGGGGCTTCGGGTCAACCGGGAGAAGAGCAAGCTCTGCCCCGTGCAGAGCATCTCTTTTCTCGGTGTGGAGCTGGACTCGGTCAATATGACAGCACGTCTCACCAACGAGCGTGCACAGTCGGTGCTGAACTGCCTGAACTCGTTCTCGCGGAAAACAGCGGTCCCACTGAAACAATTTCAGAGGCTCCTGGGGCATATGGCATCCGCAGCCGCGGTCATGCCGCTCGGATTGCTTCATATGAGACCGCTTCAGCACTGGCTGCACGACCGGGTCCCGAGGTAGGCATGGCACCGTGGCTCACTCCGTGTGGTCATCACACCGAGTTGCCGCCACACATTCAGCCCGTGGTCGGACATTGCTTTTCTACGGGCCGGGGTGCCCCTAGTGCAAGTGTCCAGGCATGTTGTTGTCACAACAGATGCCTCTGCCACCGGCTGGGGTGCCATATGCAGTGGCCAGTCGGCGTCGGGGTCCTGGACGGGATCCCATCGCCATTGGCATATCAACTGCCTCGAGTTGCTGGCAGTACTCCTTGCGCTGCGCCGGGTTCGACCGCTGCTGCAGGGCAAGCATGTACTGGTCCGGACGGACAACACATCGGCGGTAGCGTATATCAACCACCAGGGTGGTCTACGCTCCCGTCGCATGTCGCAACTCGCCCGCCATCTCCTTCTGTGGAGTCAGCGCCGACTCAGGTCGCTGCGCACCTCCTACATCCCGGGCGAGCTCAATCGTGCGGCCGACGCGCTCTCACGACAGCTCACGCTCCCGGGGGAATGGAGACTCCACCCCCAGGCGGTCCAGCTGTTATGGAGCCGGTTCGGGGAAGCACAGGTGGACCTGTTCGCTTCTCTGGAATCCGCCCATTTCCAGTTGTTTTATTCGCTGACCGAGGGGACCCTCGGCACGGATGCACTGGCACACAGCTGGCCCCGGGGCCTACGCAAGTATGCGTTTCCCCCAGTGAGCCTCCTTGCACAGACACTGTGCAAGGTCAGGGAGGACGAGGAGCAGGTCTTGCTAGTTGCGCCGTACTGGCCCAACCGGACCTGGTTCCCGGAACTCATGCTCCTCGCGACAGCCCATCCCTGGCGCATTCCCCTGAGGCAGGATCTCCTCTCTCAGGGGCAGGGTACCATATGGCACCCGCGTCCCGACCTGTGGAACCTCCACGTGTGGTTCCTGGACGGGACGCGGCAGACTTGAGTGACCTACCGCCCGCGGTAGTCGACACCATCACTTCGGCCCGAGCCCCCTCGACGAGGCGCGCTTACGCTTTGAAGTGGAGTCTGTTCGCTGAGTGGTGTTCCTCCCGCAGGGAGGACCCCCGGAAATGCCCGGTCGGTGTTGTGCTTTCCTTCCTTCAAGAGGGTTTGGAACGGAGGCTGTCCCCTTCCACCCTGAAGGTCTATGTGGCCGCCATCGCAGCACATCACAATGTGCTCGACGGCAAGTCACTAGGGAAGCACGACCTGATCATCAGGTTCCTCAGAGGCGCCAGGAGGTTGAATCCCCCTAGGCCTCGCCTCATTCCCTCCTGGGATCTCTCCATCGCCCTCTTGGGCCTTCGGGGAGCTCCCTTCGAGCCCCTTGAGTCAGTCGAGCTGAAACATCTGTCTCTTAAGACAGTGCTCCTGACCGCGCTCGCCTCCTTCAAGAGGGTTGGGGACCTGCAAGCATTTTTGGTCAGTGATTCGTGCCTGGAATTCGGGCCGGACTACTCTCGAGTCACCTTGAGACCCCGGCCTGGATATGTGCCCAAGGTTCCCACCACTCCCTTCAGGGACCAGGTGGTGAACCTGCAAGCACTGCCCCCGGAGGAGGCAGACCCAGCCCTTGCGTTGCTGTGTCCCGTTCGTGCTCTGCACGTTTACGTGGACCGCACGCAGAGCTTCAGAAGCTCTGAGCGGCTCTTAGTCTGTTTTGGAGGTCAGCAGAAGGGGAAGGCTGTCTCCAAACAGAGGCTGGCCCACTGGATAGTGGATGCCGTCGCCTTGGCGTACCAGTCCCAAGGCGAGCCGTGCCCTCTCGGGTTGCGAGCTCACTCCACTCGGGGTGTTGCTTCCTCTTGGGCGTTGGCGCACGGCGCCTCTGTTGCAGACATCTGCAGAGCTGCAGGCTGGGCGACACCAAACACATTCGTGAGGTATTATAACCTCCGAGTGGAACCGGTGTCCACCCGTGTGCTTTCTACTCGTAGTTAGCCATGGGTGTTCGCTTGCTGTGCCATTTCCCTCGGGAGAGGGAATGCGAGCACTTTTTCTGCTCCTCAGTTCAGTTCCCCGTAACGGCGAACCCTGTGGAGTTCCTCCTGCATCTTGCGGCGGCCAGACGTGGCGGAGGCGTCCGGCGCTAGGTCCAGTACTCGTGTGTATGCCCAGTTGGTCTGCCCTTGTACTGGGCTAGATGCCCATATGCTGTGATTCCCCTCGGGTAATCCCATATGAGATTGTCCACGGTAAGGTTTCCCTGACGGTAAACCCGTGTCTTTCCCTGGGCGGCTTCGCTTTTGCCCTGTCTCTGATTGCTAGTCGTTCCTCCCGAAAGGTAGGACCTACATCAGAGATCTTCCATATGCGTTACTGTTCTCAGACCAGTCCATATGTGTCTCCACACGTTACCTCCCTTCGGGCAGGGTGTGGTCTCCGTAGCTTTCCCCTCCTCGGGGAACGCTTTCCTGGCGTTTTTGTCGTTGCTGGAAAACGAGGGATTGAGTTCCGAAGCACTCTCCCCCGTGGGGTAGGAACAGCAGCTTCGACTTCTCCACGGTAATGCCCTGTCCTCTCCATCCCACCGGTATGGAAGACATTCCTGGGCTTACTCTGGGCGCTGGAGGGTTGCGAGTATGGGCCGCATTTGCACTTGGCACGCCTCAGCCTGCCAGCACCTGCCTCCCTAACACTCGTAACGTGGTTCAGTTGCTATGGCGTTTTCCACGGGACCCCATTACGTCAGTATCGACGTAACGTTGAACGTGACTGACTGAATGGGAACGTCTAGGTTACTAATGTAACCCCCGTTCCCAGAAGGAGGGAACGGAGACGTTACGTTCCCTTGCCATAGCTTTGTGCCACCGCTGAGCGGCCAGATACCTATCTCGGCTCCTCAGCAAAAATATGAATGAAGGTGAGTATGCCGGCCCTATTTATACCCGGATGCCGGGGGAGGGGCCCGGCATGTAAATCTCACAGGCCAATTCCCATTGGCTTGTTTTGTATCCTTGGAGGTGATTGGGCTCCCTAGCGAGACCCCATTACGTCAGTATCGACATAACGTCTCCGTTCCCTCCTTCTGGGAACGGGGGTTACATTAGTAACCTAGACGTTCTGTCACTTAGTTTTAACACAACCGTTTAAACTGCCCTGTCAATCATCTTGTCACATTTAAAATACTCCACAAATTAATTTAATTTCCTACCGTTTCAGAGAGAAATGTAGTCGTACGCTAATCTGCCAGTCATGGGTCTTTCATGCGGAGAACTCTCCTCATCTTTGCATAATGATGCATTTGAAAGTTACTGACCAAATGCATCATTATAAAAGTTCCCAATACTGTTGCAGATGAAATATAATGTGGATAACATTTAATAAATATCTTTTCATCAGGTTAGATACTGATTATTAATCACTCAAACCCCTTTATCTTAAACACTCTGCTTAACTGTTAGTCTCGCATATCAGTCATATTTGTAGTTTTTTAACACTTTTATGTGTATTTGTAGTTCTAATTGAATCCTCATCCAAAATGCAATATGTTATGGGCAATATTAGCTGTTAGAGTGTGCATGGATCTGCACTTTAGATTCTAACTGGAAAAAGTAGACCATCCGGGTTTCTTTGGAATACTCATTTCAACATACTACAATTTGGGACACACTAATTCGAATTTCGAATACTATTTAGGACGGATAGTATGCAAATTGGGACGCAGCAGTGGTTTACAGTGAATTTATAATGCGGAGCATAGTGCCTAAAACCCCCTTAGCTGTTATAAATTCACAGTAAACCACGGCTTGACAGGGCTTATAAAACGGTTTTTCCATATATACAAATATTAAAGCAAATATATGTATATATCAATGCAACTTTCATGAAGTAAAATCACTAAAAGCCTTCCTTCCGTTGGAAAAAATAGTCCCTGACCGTGAACAGCAACAGCATGCGTTGTCATCGCATGGAGATCAACTAAAAACAGACTAGGAAAAGTCAGATGGTGGCAAAGTCTGTTTGACTGAGTTGGTCAGTAGCGAAGACTTTTATTTTGAAAGGAATGAAACTGTTGTGAACACTAGCGCTGTCAGTGTCAGGGCATGGAAAAACCCTTTAATTGTTAAAAGGACAAGATATCGCAGCTGACATTCAAAATGATTTTTTTTAAATATAAACATAGGACTGACCTGAAGGAAAATGCTATATAGATGCAGGTAATTCAAGTTTCAGTGAACAGGTGAACAATATCAATTAGAACTAACATATGCTTACGTTGCTAAGGGTGTTGTGCAGTGATATATAAGACTGTTGGGTGACCATTCAGAATAAAGGACTGGAACTAACCGTGTTAGAAACTGTTTTATATAACAGTTCTGTCTAGTTCTCAAATCTGATTGGCTGAGAGCCATGCGATATTCTCCCAGTATCAGCACTGTACCATTTCACCTTTTGTATCACTCCACTTGTGGCGACTGTCATGGCGGTCGAGCAAATCTACCATATTTTTTTATAGATACTACTGTTATTATGTCACAGAATATAGTTTAAAGTGTTTTTGAGGTGTTGTTTAGACCTCAAATATGTAACTCATATTTAAACATAGCACCTATTTTACTATTTGTTTTGACGCTTTCGCAGATGCGAGCTCCAGGTCATCAGCGGCCGTTCAGTGCTCACGTACCCACAGAGAGCAGCTTCATCTCGGCCAATCCTTCGGGTATTTGCGGCTGGCTCTTATGTAGATAGTGGTTAAAAATATCATTAATTCGGGGTATATCAAATGGGCAGTCTTTGGTCTTATTAATCTATTACTTGTTCCAGAACAAAACGATTTGGGTTAAGGGGAAAATTAAAGGAACACTCCACTTTTTTGAAAATAGGCTCATTTTCCAACTCCCCTAGAGTTAAACAGTTGAGTTTTACCGTTTTCGAATCCATTCAGCCGATCTCCGGTTCTGGCGGTACCACTTTTAGCATAGCTTAGCATAGTTCATTGAATCTGATTAGACCGTTAGCATCGCGCTTAAAAATGACCAAAGAGTTTTGATATTTTTCCTATTTAAAACTTGACTCTTCTGTAGTTAAATCGTGTACTAAGACTGAAAGAAAATGAAAAGTTGCGATTTTCTAGGCTGATATGGCTAGGAACTATACTCTCATTCAGGCGTAATAATCAAGGAACTTTGCTGCCGTATCATGGCTGCAGCAGGCGCAATGATATTACACAGCGTCTCTCACATACGTCTCCATGGTTGCAAGGCACGTTCCCTGTGCAAGCAGGGGCTCACGGGCGCTGCGTATTATCATTGCACTGCTGCAGCCATGGAACGGCAGCAAAGTTCCTTATTACGCCTGAATGAGTATAGTTCATATCAGCCTAGAAAATCACAACTTTTTATTTTCCGTCGGTCTTAGTACACGATGTAACTACAGAAGAGTCAAGTTTTAAATAGGAAAAATATCAAAACTCTTTGGTCATTTTTAAGCGCGATGCTAACGGTCTAATCAGATTCAATGAACTATGCTAAGCTATGCTAAAAGTGGTACCGCCAGAACCGGAGATCGGCTGAATGGATTCGAAAACGGTAAAACTTAACTGTTTAACTCTAAGGGAGTTGGAAAATGAGCCTATTTTTAAAAAAAAGTGTTCCTTTAAATGTCATAGCTATATTTAGGCTATATTTGGCTATACAGCCAATCAGAATCAAGTATTCAGACAGACCATGGTAGGAAAAAAATAACAACATTTAATCGAAAACAGACAGCAATCGACTGCATCGCAAAAGTGGGAGTATAGCCAAATAAGATGGTGTTGAGTTATTTGACCTGACCGGATGAGAATTGGAGAAGAGCAGAGCTGAATGCTTCAGTCCCCTTTCGCCTCTCATGCTGCTATCTCTGATAGCAGACCTGCTTATTCCTGCTGGGCATGTCAGCAGGTGAGAATCCAGCCAAACTGAACGGTGGTCCTGAGCCTTGTGAATTATCAAAGACCAAACCGTGCTTCTATAACACAGTCATTAGGTATCTGGGTTGGATACTTGCAAGTAAAAAGCTTTTGATAACAAACATGCGTCAGCATCGAGTGTTTCAGGGGGTATTTTAGAATCACTAAAGCACAGATGCATTCACTGTTACACACACCACGCAAATGCACCCTTTGACACGGGAAGAACCGTAGTCTAAAAGGAGCGTGGGCACTGGGAGAAGGAAAGGGGCTTCTTTATGAAGTTTGGGCGCAGTGTAATGGCTCTTATTGTTTGGCCTCCACAGCACCTTACAGCTCAGGGCAACAATTACAGACTTCTCATCTGACTCCGACATGAACAAGGCTGTAGCTGTCATCTTTATCTACTCCTCCAAAGATGAGTTATTCAAAGACGGTTGCAGCAGATGGTTCTGCTTAAAGGGGACCTATAATGCCCCTTTTACAAGATGTAATATAAGTCTCTGGTGTCCTAGAATGTGTCTGTGAAGTTTCAGCTCAAAACACCCCACAGATCATTTATTATCGCTTGTCAAATTTGCCCCTATTTGGGTGTGAGCAAAAACACGCCTTTTTTGTGTGTGTCTCTTTAAATGAGCTGCTGCTCCCGGCCCGCTTTCCAAAAGAGGGTGGAGCTTTAACAGCTCGCGCTTCGGTTGCTCAACAACAACAAAGCTGGAGAATCTCACGCAGACAAAATGAGGATTGTCAGTAACGGTGTCCATTGTTCAAACTGGAGTCGACACTGATGGAGAGACTCAGGAAGAAATACAACTTTTAGAATGAAACTGGACGTTTCTGAATGGTTAGTGGATAAATTTATGTAGTTGCTGTGGAGTTGATTCAACTCATCCACTAGCATGTGCCGTCATGTTAATCTTTTGTGCAAATCCAGCGTTGAATTGACCCTCGTTTGTGAAGCAGTCCGGCGTAAACATTCTCACAACACTTTAACAACTCTTCCTCTTCTCTAAAGCAGCCCAACATGGCCTCACCCCCTTTGTTGCGTGTTCTTGGGGCGGGGTTTATGTACATTTTAGGGTTTGTGATGTCACTAACCCAGGAAGAAGCTTGTTGTAGTCCCTACCAGCCATTTGTTGTAGTCCTTAAACAGAGAATTTTTAAAAAGAAAATATCTCACTTTGCAGTGAACTTTGAGCGTCGCAACTTTGCAGATGTTGTTTATGCTCAAACAGCAACATTACACATTAGCTAAGGTTCCACATTAGTGCTATTCAGTTCAGTAAGATAGCTTTTCTGGATTTAGAAAATGATAAATGCCATATGAGGAAACACTTGATGTTGTTCATATACGTGTTAATGGATTATGAGGGCTTATACTGCACGGAAGATGCAAATGAGCTCTGACATCATCAAAGCCACGTACAAACGGTCTGTTGGTGCCTCAAACAGGAAAAACAGAAGAGAAAAAAATGACACTATACTCACATTCCCACTCTTATCAGCAGAGGAAGTGTGTTTTAGTCAGAGAGCACTTGCGCTGCCTAAGACGTCATAGCAACAGCTAAGGGTGTAAACCAAAGGCAGTGTGATGCTCTCTAACAAGCTGTCACACACACACATGTGCAACACACACAAACACACATGCACAGATTAAACAGCCTCAACTTCTCTTTTGTGAAAAAAGACATAATAAGGATAGTTCATTTATAGTCTTACACCATTTAAAAAAAAAACAGTGAGTTGATATATTTTTAAAAATGTAACAAACAGTAATATTTACAGTAACTTAAGACCTGCTACTTATATCAAAATATCTCACATTACATGTCAGTAATGGCAAATGGGATGGCAGTCAGTAGGACGACAATTAGATTCCAATATTTTTGAATAAAAAAAGGTTTACAAACAGTGACTGTAATAGAGCGTATCCATAATCATCCACTTTTTAGTCACCTTCATTTATATAGCGTTTTTTTACTATGCAGATTGTTTCACAGCAGCTTTACAGTGATAACAGAAACATCATTTTGGCTGTACAGCAGCTCTAGATGAAAATAGTGTAATTGTCCAGCTTAATAAGTTCAGTATTGATTCATTTCCGTTGTAAAAATCATTAGTTATGAATTTAGTTCATTTATCTACAGTCATGTCATCGTTCAGCTCAGTTCAGGTCTCATACAATGGTGTCAATGCAGGCAGATCAGTAATATTGTTGAATATTAAACTTCCCTGACTAAGCAAGCCAGAGGCGACAGCAGCAAGGAACCCAAACTCCATCTGGTGACAGAATGGAGAAGAAAAAAATCTTTGGAGAAACATGGCTCAGTTGGGGGGCCAGTTCTCCTCTCGCCAACGAACGAAGAGTGCATAATTTATGATTCAGGCAGCATTACAGATCAGAAGTCAGAATGGATCAGAACATTCAAAATATTTAATCCAGTTCCATCTGGTTGAAGATCGGATTCATCACACCAGTATGGAAACGGTTTTGTTGGGGATCTGTGCCACTGGCTGTCATGTTGATGAGGACTTAAAAGGGGATGATCTAATTGACACAATCTCTGCTGACACTTCAGGGATGTGTGGTGGTCGTGTTTAAGCACAGGTCCTCCTTCTGATCTGGATATGGCCAGGATCCGGCTGACTACGGTAAACCTTGGGATAAACAAAGAGACTAATATTAGCATAGATTCCATTCTTCAACAAGTGCACCGTGTGTTATAGGAAGTGTTCCCGGTTCTGGCTGACCTAATTTATACAGCCTAATAATCATTTAATCACCTATAATGCCCCTTTTTTCAAGATGTAATATAAGTCTCTGGTGTCCCCAGAAGTTTCAGCTCAAAATCCCCCACAGATCATTTATTATAGCTTGTCAAATTTGCCCCTATTTGGATGTGAACAAAAACATGCCATTTTTGTGTGTGTCCCTTAAAATGCAAATGAGCTGCTGCTCCCGGCCCACTTTCCAGAAAAGGGGCGGAGCTTTAACAGCTCACGCTTCGGTTGCTCAAAAACAACAAATCAGGAGAATCTCACGCAGCCAAAATGAGGATTGTCAGTAACGGTGTTCAGCCTTAAATTGTTCAAACCGGAGTCGACACTGATGGAGAGACTCATCTTTTGTGCAAATCCAGCGTTGAATTGACCCTCGTTTGTGAAGCAGTCCGGCGTAAAATGACGGCATGGCAACAACACTCTACTACAACAACTCTTCCTCTTCTCTAAAGCAGCCCAACATGGCCTCACCCCCTTTGTTTTATGTTCTTGGGGGCGGGGTTTATGTAAATTTTAGGATAAGTGATGTCACCAACCCGGGAAGAAGCTTGTTGTAGTCCTTAAACAGAGAATTCTTTAAAAGAAAATATCTCCCTTTGCACTGAACTTTGAGCATCGTAAATTTGCAGATGTTGTTTATGCTCAAACAGCAACATTACACACTAACTAAAGTTAAAAAAGTGAAATCATAAACAACCACCCCTTTAATGCAATAGAGTAAATGATAACCGTCCTGGTGGAACTTTCTATCTAGTTCATCACCTCAAATTGGCAATTAAATACAAATTTTTAAATGAAGTTGCAATAACGCTTTTCAGATTACTATCAATTTCTTTATGTATAAAACATTTTGTTAACGAGGAAGACATTACTGAGTACACTTTTGATGTTAATTAATCATAATAATAATAATAATAATAATAATTCCTTACATTTACAGTATATAGCGCTTTTCTGGGTACTCAAAGTGTTTTACATATGGAAGGGGGAATCTCCGCAACCACCAACAATGTGCAGCATCCACCTGGATGATGCCACGGCAGCCATATTGCGCCAGAACGCCCACCACACACCAGTTTATTGGTGGAGAGGAGACAAAGTGATGAAGCCAATCAGTATATGGGGATAATTAAGAGGCCTCGATAGACGGAGGTCAATGGGCAAATGTGGCCAGGATGTCGGGGTTACACCCCTACTCTTTTCGAAGGACATCCTGGGATTTTTAACGACCACAGAGAGTCAGGACCTCGGTTTAACGTCACATCCGAAGGACGGTGCTTTTTGACAGTATAGTGTCCCCATCACTATACTGGGGTGTTAGGACCCACACAGACCACAGGGTGAGCACCTCCTGCTGGCCTCACTAACACCTCTTCCAGCAGCACAACCTCGTTTTCCCAGGAGGTCTCCCATCCAGGTACTAACCAGGTTCAGCCCTGCTTAACTTCAGTGGGCAACCAGTCTTGGGTGATATGGCTGCTGGCCATTTGATAATGAAATACATTTATGCAAAGCACCACACATCACATTCAATGTATACATTTTTTTAGTAGCCTAAACTCCTCACATGAAAATCAAACTCATGACCTCCGTTGCTCTACTGTTTGAGCAACAGAATAAATATGTTAAGTCTTTGAGAAGCACTCAAAAGGTAAACAGCAATTAGAATCATTCATATTTACAAGCATTTTAAGTGGACAGTATTGAAACGGGGAAAAGTAGTTGGACCTTCTTCTCACTATGAGGGATCCCACTCTAATTTTCCAATCAAAGGACGCACTATGTTTTCTAATAGCCGGAAATGTCTCATAATCTACACCCTTCAGGCTTCCAGCTTCATTAGGAAGGAAATTGACGTGAATCTGGAAATGCAACAGAAAGACATCAAAGCACCCACTCTGCAAAATGAGCAGCAAACTCCTCATTAGATATTCACAAATCTCCTAGGATACGGCCCGCCACACAATAATCACCAAGCAAGATTGTTGCCTGTATTGTAAATGCATGCAACAGCGGCGAGAGCATCAGTCTGCATAAGAGGATCCGAAACCGTCTCCAAGCTCCAGCAAAGACAATCAGCATTCCTCGAAATAAAATGGCTTGAGGGCTCCATTTGAGGGCACGTACTGTACTTCAAGTACACGTGAAGATATTTTATGCATATCTCTGTATTATATGCGAGCACTGACACAGGGTATGGTCTACATGTGGGAGAGGAGACACAAGAGGAGGGCAAGAGAAGGCGACATAGTGCTGCAGTCAGGTTTGTGCCAGTTCATTGCTGTCACAGCCCACACATTCAGCTGATACAATCGTTGAGACACCAAATGCCATGAGAATGTCAGGCTCGCTTTTTAAAGAGACGC
The DNA here is from genome assembly GCF_024489055.1 of Chanodichthys erythropterus. Taxonomy (NCBI): domain Eukaryota; kingdom Metazoa; phylum Chordata; class Actinopteri; order Cypriniformes; family Xenocyprididae; genus Chanodichthys; species Chanodichthys erythropterus. The sequence continues at coordinate 38,512,805 of NC_090227.1, read as the reverse complement.
TAAGCTCAGGAGCACGCAATCAAAAGCAACATCCAATATTCTACACCACAACAAGAAGAAGGGGAAAGACCGCATGCTTCCAGCACAAGCATATTCATTTGATTATTTTGGTCTAGAGACGAGTAGAGATTAGTCACAGTGAGTTGGGGGTAAAGATGATTAAAAATTGTGTGATAGAACATATGCACAGCCTTTACTTGCCAGGATACAATCTGTGCAAGAGCAAAAGCCAACATTTTCCTTAGCGATAGACTATGGGGGCTTAAACAAACCTTGAGTAGACTTTCATAGCTGGTAAAATATAATAGCAAAGGTACATTATAGCAGATTTATAATTCAGAAATCAAAAACCACTTCTCCATGCAAAAGTGATGCAAAGCAAATGCATCAGTTGCAAAAGTAATTAAAGAATTGTTTCGCTTTTTACAAAGGAGGTGAAAGCATCAAGAGATGGCATTGTATTGCATTGTATTAACTCTTTCTCTGCACTGACACTGAAATTAATTGTACAGTATATAGTGGCTGATTCATAGATCAAAGATTCTCTAGATAATGTATCACTAAATACCTCGTTTAATCTTTGCGATATTTGTCTTTTTTCTCTATTCACACCAGGATTACATGTTGCCACTGGAGACAAAAATGATCTTTGATTTCCATAATTATATCTGTGGGTCCCTTTGATCATGTTCCACCCATTGCTATTGTTCCCATCACTGTGGTGAAATCAAATGCAACAGAATAGGCCAACATCTGCTACTTACACTATTCTACCAGAAAAAAAAGAATCATTATTTGGTGTTAGGAAAAGCAAAAACCAACATCATGTTACTATTTTAGAGGCTTTTTGTTTGGTGTTTAATTCACAAGCAGACTGCTTTTCAGGTTTATCATGATCTAATTGAAATAATCTTATCACCAAATGTGTTTTCATGATTTACACAAGCAAATGGAGCTCAGTAAATGGTTAGTACAAATGTAAGATGAGAAACAAACCAAAGGCATTATAATATGTAATTTTTTTTTTTTTTTTTTTCTGTGGAATTAGGACATTTTTTATCCTCTTCTGCTCTAATCAAGTGTGGGGTTCCGCAAGGATCGATATTGGGTCCAGTAAATTTTCTATTTACTGTACATGCTTCCATTGGCTGATATTTTTCAGGAACATAATATATATTATCATTTTTATGCTGATGATACTCAGCTTTATCTCCCTATAAAAAATGGGGGATAATTCGGCCGTAGAGTGATTGTTTTAATGATATTAAAAATGTGTGAAAATGTTTAAATGTCATAATCAAGCAAGGAGCCTTGGAGTTCTTTTTGAAGCCGAGTTCAAATTTGATAAACATATGAATTCTGTGGTTAGAAGTGGTTTTCTCCAATTAAGGAATATAACAAAATTTAAACCTTTTTTTGTCTTTTAATTTTTTGGAAGTTGTTATGCATGCTTTTACTACATCCAGATTGGACTATTGTTATGGTGTTTCTCATGCATCACTTTTAACTGGGACTAGGAAATATGCAAGTAACACCTGTACTAGCATCCTTCCATTCCAGTCACATTTAGGATTAAGTATAAAATGTTATTATTTGTTTTTAAGGGCTTAAATGGGCTGGCACCAAGTTACATTAACGAACTTCTTCAGCAACATACATCCTCTAGGCCTTTAAGATCTGTACAAAGGTTTCAGTTAACCATTCCCACACTGTAAAAAAGAATTTTAAAAAAGTAAGTTACCTGGTTGCCTTAAAGAGTTCACTGAAATTTAAAATTTGAGTTAATACAATGAAGGCGATTGGTTTAATCAACAGAAACTCAAAATATTGTGTTATCTGAACCACATTAATTATTTAAGTTGATTTGACAAAAGAAAAAAGAAAAAAATGTTGTGATAACAAATCATAAAATTATTTTAATCAAATCAATTAAATCAAAAGGAGACGGGTTTTTTCTGTTGCAGCTCCTCGTTTATGGAACAGTTTACTCCTCCATGTTAGATCTTGTGCCACCCTTGATGCATTTAAATCTCATTTAAAGACTCATCTCTTCTCTCTTGTAATTGTTTTAATTGTTTTATAATCATCTTAAATTGTATGTTAGGTATGTAAAGCACTTTGTCCAACGTGTGTTGTTTTTAAATGTGCTATATAAATAAATGCGATTGATAATAAACTATAAAGCAGAACTGCCAAGGTGAAAAATAAATAAATAAATTAGGGAAAAAAAAAAAAAATAATTCACAAGATCTATTTCAGGCACTAGACAGGCTTTTCTTCACTCCGCTGTTTGCTCTCTGCTATCGAGTGGTCCCCAATCAATGTTTGCCTGTTTCATTTTTGTTCTAGACACCATACAAGAGTCTAAGCTTGCTATTAGCTATAAATGCTAATTTTGACTGAGATTTGTTTTCTAAATCACTAGGATTTTGCCACTCAAGAATATGTAAATGCAGCAAGGGTTTGAAAATTGGCACACTCTAATTGGGCTTAGCCTCAGAAAGGTCACTCAGAGAGCAGACACTCTGGAACCCGAATCCTGAGATGATTAATTACTTGCAGTGACAAAACATTTGAATAGTGGTAGAAGGGGAGAACTGTTGGAAAAGAAGAATCAGAGAAACACACAAGAGCTAATAGAACTGATATGTACATTTGAAGAGTGTGAACCTGAAAATCACTTACATTTGTGTAGTACATGAAGGAAAACCCAACAATATTAATAAGACCAGATAACCAATGGCCATATAATTGATTAATTCATCTTTCTTATAAAGATGGTAAACATATTTTCAAAAGATTTAAAGGCTTAGTTCACCCAAAAATGAAATTTCTGTCAATAATCACTCACCCTCATGTCGTCAACCTCCAAACCCGCAAGACCTTCGTTCATCTTCGGAACACAAATTAAGATAATTTTGATGAAATCTGAGAGGTTTTTTTTTTAATCTCCCATTGAAAGCAACAAAGTTACCACATTCAAGGTCCAGAGAGTAAATACATCGTTAAAATAGTCAGAGTGACTACAATGGTTCAACCTTAATGTTTTGAAGCGACAAGAATACTTTTTGTGCACAAAAACATAAATAACAACTTTATTCATAAATTTTTCCTTTTCCCTGTCAGACTTGTATGCAGTTGGCGCAGTGAACGCAGTGAACGCAGTGCAGAGCTCCCGTGTTTATGTCCGAACACTGACTCTGTATTGGCCGGCTCCTGCTTCAGGCTCCTGAGTCTGACAGGGAAAAGGAAAAATTGCTTGCTTTCATGGGAGATAAAAAAACCTCTTGGACTTCATCAACATATCTTAATTTGTGTTCTGAAGATGAACGAAAGTCTTACGGGTGTGGAACGACATGAGAGTGAGTAATTAATGACAGAAATGTAATTTTTGGGTGAACTAACCCTTTAAGGTGATGGCTAAATGCATGTCTTATAGACCATTTGGGTGTTTGCAATCAGCGATGATGTTTTTTTTTTTTGTGGGTGGAGCCTACCTGGCAGCAAAAAATGACTAAATATAGATTTGGCCCAGAAAACTTGAAGTTTAAAGTTTTCTAATAGCCCTCAAAATGTTTTATTTTAATATACGTCTCCACTTGTTTAAAAGTGTTTATTTTTCCATTTTCTGTAGCATTTTTTTAAACAAAAATAAAATAAATAGACATCACAATTACGTCATTTGCAGTTGCATCTGCATTGTGGTGGCAGAAAAACAATGGTAACAAGTGTAAAACGAAAAAAAAAAAAAAAAAAACAGAATAAGAGAAAAAAAATGTCTTGTGCCTTTGGATGTCAGAATTGGAAAGCAAAAAAGATCTGTCTAAATTTGTATAGAAAAAAAATATAGTCAAAGACACCCCTTAAAGCTAAATGCAGACGTGTTGCACGCCATTAAACAGACAGACTGGACTGATAAAACCTTGGATAATTTGATGTAAACAATAGATCTACATAATATTCACATATGCAGTTCATATGGGACATAATGTACAGTCAAACCAAAATTTATTCAGACATCTTGAACATTTCATTCAATAATACAGTTTATTCACAATAGTTTAAAAAAACATGGTAATAAAATATGACAAGATCTCAGAGTTGAACTGTGTCAGAAAAAAAATCATCTTTATCATGTCAGATAACACTTAAACAAAACATGGACAGGTCAAAGTGTCTGAATAATTTTTGGTTCCAAATCTTTATCAGATTTACTGGTAGTCCACTCTATGAATTTTTGGGTATAATGTGTCACAGTTTACTTTATTTTGCTATCCTCACTTACATAAATGAACTATAGTGTCCTGCACCCACTAGTAAAAATATATCAAAAATACCAAAAATGTCTATTTTAATTTTTTTTTTCAATAATTTTTGGTTTGACTGCATGTGCCCTACAATTACGGCATAAAATAATTTTTAAACCTATAAAGGTAAAAAAAAAAAGACAAAATAAGCTTGTAGCTCATAATTCAGATTTTTCTTCTCAGAAATGTGAGATATAAACTCGGAATTGTGAGAAGAAAAAAAAAAAAAAAATTGTGAAACAAACTCAAAATTACCTTTTTTATTCTTTTATTCCGTGGCTTCCATATGCTTCTGCAGAACTGCAATGCTTTAACACAGTGTGATTTCGCTTCTTGTGTAAATGAAAGAGTGAGAGAAAGTGAGAAAGTTGGAGAGAGAGAGAGAGAGAGAGAGAGAGAGAGAGAGAGAGAGAGAGAGAGCGATGGGGGTTATATTTAGACAGAGGCAGCGCATCAGGTGCAATGTAAGATTTCTGAAAATGGAAACAGCTCCCAGGGGTGAGAGAGCTGAATCTCGGGCGCTTTCATTATTTATTTTGTATCTAAGGCGTTGCACTGGGAAAAGAAAAAAAAAGAAAAAAAAATTTGCTGGAAGAGTGCTGACGTCCCTGTAGTTCCCAAGTTAATGAACGCGTCTAATCAACAGAGCTCAGGAACCTTTCTGCTCCCCAGTCAGAAAGCGCATGCCTGAGGAAGCCATGCCTCGAAAGCACACTGTGATAGGCAAACTAGCACACTAGGCTCACATAAAACAATGCCAATTCACAGCATGGCACGTCTCTTTGTAAACCAGATAAGTAGTTCATGTACAAATATACCCATTATACTAAAATGCAGATTTATTGTCATTACCAGTGTCATGCCAAAGTAGACAATTTCTCATTTGCACTGCATAAAGCATGTTAAAAACTGGTAACCGACAACAGTGGGCATACTATCGCATCTGTTTTCCACACCACCATCCGCCCTTAATTCTGTTGCTTAACAACACTCATCACATGAGAGCTGCTCTATATGAAATGCTTATATTTTTCCTTACTTCCCTATCAAAACGATGTGACCCTCACGGCAGATATTGAACCCCCAGTTACTGTCCACCTTTCTGCGCTCTGGAAACTTTTGTAAAGATAAATGAAGCGTGGTCATACGGCTGGAGAAGCTCCAAACGACACCATTAGCCAGCAGGATGAACACAAACATGGAGATTGGCAGCTCCCTGCAGTTTCATAACTAGCCTCTGTCTCAGACATGATGGCTGGGTAAATAATAATATTCTCCTAAGTGATCAGAAGTGTCATCATCAGCAGATAAACGTGGGGACAGTGTGTGGGTAAAGTCATTCAAAAACCATTGTTTTGCTCCAGTGGAAAAAAAGGGTTCATGCGAGCAGTTTATCAGAAAGTAAATAGCCACAGGCCTTGTGTGATATTAAAAACATGAGGAAAGGAAAGACAAGGGTCATTCAAAGACAAAAGTCTGCCATTTTTATGAGACTTTATCATAAAAGCGATTTAGCGTCACAATATTACTAGGTGTAATAGTTTCATATTTTAAAAAATATTTATTAATATTTTGAGTTCATGCTCTCACCAGCACCACAGATTATATCGGTCTCAGTCAGAATATGATTCTGTGCTGTCTCATAGCAACCTAAAAATAGAACTGTCCCTATTATGCTATATATGACTGAAATGGCTAGAACAAGTTATGGGTGTTTAATTGCAATTCAAACTAATAGATAGATAGATAGATAGATAGATAGATAGATAGATAGATAGATAGATAGATAGATAGATAGATAGATAGATAGATAGATAGATAGATAGATAGATAGATAGATAGATAGATAGATAGATAGATAGATAGATAGATAGATAGATAGATAGATAGATAGATAGATAGATAGATAGATAGATAGATAGATAGATAGACTACTTGCATAAGAATGGGCATTTGAACAGGTGCACTATTATCAGCCTAATCAGTGCTATATGCAGCTATTGAAATGCTGAATATATTACATCAAAGAATTATTTTCTCTTGTTCATGACACAAGGCAATCTATGTAGTGAACAAGACTGTGGTATGCTTAATTTCAATTTGTGCTGTGACAAAGTTATTTAAATGTAGTAAGGGGTACATTTTTTTTTTGCTACAATTATTATATCATCATTTGTGCAGTATTATTGTAATATGCCAAAACATCAAATCCAGTAATCAGGTGCAATTTACTAAGTTTGACTGGTCAACTGGGTGGAAACGTTATGCCAGAGTCAGTATGGTTTGATGCTGATATTTAAAACAAACCGCTTATCTGTATTATTCTTTGAATGCTGTATGTATAAAAATATTTACATTTCAGATTTAACCATCATCCTCTAACTATGCACCATTACTGATTAGTACTGTATTACATACTGATTAGACTCCTAATCTCGGCGTACAAAACTGAAGATTTTTTTTTTTTTTTTTTTTTAAATGTTTTTGTTTGTTTGTGCTCATCATGACAACACAGGTTCACACCAGAACCGATTTATTTTTGAAGATTCTGACGTCAAACAGATTCACGTTTAATTCACGAAGTGAAAAGGGGGGAAGTTATTTATAACCTCAACGTCTTAGTGTGATCCTTGGGTGCGCAAATAGGAATGTAGCGATTGGACTGGTCTCTTGCGTTTCAGTAACAAAAGCGGTGGGGCTGGAGCGTCGTTGTGCCTCTGCACGGACTGAACCTAAAATAGGACAGTTCTGTTGGGTCTGAACTAAATAACTACACGAGCTGTGCTGAGAAACTATGCCTCTCTATAGCTTCTAGAATATTGGAGACCATTACCGTGGACTTATTCTACAATGGTAAACCTGTGCGTCAACCAGGTAAGGAAATTTAATAAGTTCATCTATTTGGGTGTTTAACTACCTGAGAAACGCATTAAACATTTAGACTATTTTTCATATATTTTGCCTATTTAATGATTATGATGCAATATGTTTGCTATTATTACAATGTTTAACGAAATTAAATTTTAGGGAACTCGTATTCACATGCACACAAATAAATGTAAGATAAAAGAAAATGCAGGTGGACAGACCAAAGTTGTGATTTACAGAGGTGGATGCAACTGGACCTGGAATTATAACTTATAAAATTATGAGACCATGTTTTATCTTCCAAGCGCAAATCGCAGATGTTTACTATTTTTCACACGCTCTCAGGACCATGGACAGTGCCAAATCGAGAACGCAGTGATTACATGAAAACGCAAATATCTGAATAAAACTCTATATGGCACGAAACACGTTTCATTTATTCACACTAAATATATAAAAGCGCATTATCAGTCCTTTCATTCCGTCATACTGTTCCATGTTCAAAAATCACATGCAATCAGCTAACCCTGATTAAAACCCTTCTTGGGTTTTTAATAAATCCATTTAATTTTAAACGATTATCAAATTATTTCAAGTAAGGCTAACTGATCTGAATATATTGTGTGGGTCGAGAACTGGCTACAAGACTATTCAAGACGACTATTCACGCCAAAGCAACTGCTTTTAAAGCAGCCTATCAAATAAATCTAAAAAAAAATACATACAAAATATAGAGGAAAAATAGAAAAACCGCGCAATTCATTTATTTAATAATGTCATTGATTCGATATTTATCCGTATTTTTTATCACCACATCACTATAGCACATTCAGATAAAACATTTATATACATCGAGAGAACACGCACTATTGATATAATTTAAGGATTCATAAGGAAATACATGTTGAAACAACACAAACACATTTTAGAATTTTCACGCAAATTCAAAGTTCCATTCGCACCTGATCCACCTGTCAGTTCGGCGTCTCTTTCAATATCTCATTCCTGCGCATTCAGGCTGCCACCTGGTGGCTCTTCAAAACAAACAGGCTAGTGATTTAATGCAGGGTTAAACACATCAACAGCACCTTTCCTTATTTCCAAAAAATTGAAGTGTTTGTGACATGCAAATATCTCTGAGATCTGCTTGATGGCTGTAGCAGCAGTCTGCTCTTGCCTTGCAGGACTGAGGCTGATTTGGGTCCAGTCTGGGTGATGGCTGACGTGCTGGAGCTCAGGACGGATGGGAACTCTCTGTTGAAAGCAGTATGGCTTCGCCGTTTGCGCCTTACAAGGCTTCTCCTAGAAGGTGGAGCCTACATCAATGAAAGCAATGATCGTGGAGAGACGCCACTCATGGTTGCCTGCATGTCCAAACACTCTGACCAGCAGAGTGTCAGCAAGGCTAAGCTTGTCAAGTACCTTCTGGACAACAAAGCTGACCCTAATATCCAAGACAAAGCTGGAAGGACAGCCCTCATGCATGCATGCAGCCACAGGGCGGGACATGAGGTGGTCTCACTTCTACTGACCAACGGGGCTGATCCAAGTCTGGAGGACCGTCATGGATCTTCTGCTTTAGTCTATGCCGTCAACGCAGATGATAAAGAAACCTTAAAAGTTCTCCTTGATGCCTGCAAAGCCAAAGGCAAGGAGGTCATCATCATTACCACCGATAAATCGCCGTCTGGAACCAAAACTACCAAGCAGTACCTGAATGTTCCTCCGTCTCCTGAGTTGGATGAGAGGACATCTCCTGCACCATGTGCCTCACCGTCTGAGATAGATCTTCATGCGTTGCCATCTCCCAGCAAAGAGGAGGAGAAGGACACCGTATTCAATTTTCAAACAAAGTTTAAGTCAACCTCAAACACAGCAGCCAAACTTCCCAATGGACTTACTTCCCCCAGTAAGAAGCCAGTGAACCCCAAGCGGGCTCGTCTACCCCAGCTGAAGCGACTACAGTCAGAGCCTTGGGGTCTGATTGCCCCATCTGTGTTGGCAGCAGCAAATGAAGAGAGCAAGAGAGCCAACTCAGATGAAGATGTTGTTGCAGGTGTCAACGGTCTGAGCCTGTCTAGAAGAGGCACTCTGTCCCGACATAACAGCGTGGACGGAAAGGACATCTTGTTTCCAATGGTCGGAGATCAGACTGCAAAAATCTCCCAAACATCATCTTCCAAGGCCTCCTACGAGAGATCGCTAGCACAGCACCAACCCCTGGCACGGCGTAGCACTGTCCCCACAGAGCAGGATGGCTCTGGAGGAAACTTGGGGCCAGCTAGCCTTAGAGACACACTGCACCGGAGGCGACTGGGGAATGAACACTACGACTCAGACTCCCAGCTGTACTCAGATTCCAGCATGCTAGACTCTCCTAAGGCACCCCTGGAGAGAAGGAAGCTCAATACATCCCCTCTTGCTATGCTTACAGGCTCACGAGAGTCCTTGGACAGCAATCCCAGTACCTCCTCCCCTAGCACAGCCAGATGCAGAGCACCTGGCCTACTGGAGCGGCGCGGCTCTGGAACGCTATTGCTGGACTATATATCCCACACCCGCCCAGGTCACCTGCCGCCACTAAATGTCAACCCCAACCCTCCGATTCCAGATATAGGGGCAAGCAGCAAGCCCTCATCCCCACTTGCAGCAGGTATCAGACCAATAGCTCCCGTAGCACCCAACTCACCAAAGAGAGGCAACCTCAGGACGAAAAAGAAGCTTGTGAGAAGGCACTCTATGCAAGTGGAACAGATGAAGCAGCTTTCAAACTTCGAAGAGCCCAACCATCAATCTTGAAACTCAGTCTATGTAGATGTAGCAACTTTGACATCATTAATATACGTCTGAGATCTTGGGTAATGGTGATGCTTAGGCAGGTGGAAAACAGGTGGTACCTGTAATAGAATTTAAAAGTAGTTAGCACTGAATGTAGCCATTTAGGGCAAAGGGATATTGTATCATGAGGTTAATCTACTTGTTAGTTTCAATTAGCAAAAAGACCATTTTTGAAACAGCAACTGAAAACTAATATATTTATCTAATGCCTACCAGAGGAAAAAATCAGATGTCGCAGGTGCATAAATAGCTTATGGTCTATAATAAGTGAAGAAATTTAGAGGATTAGTTCACTTCAGAATTAAAATGTCCTGATAATTTACTCACCCGCATCCAAGACGTTTATGTCTTTCTTTCTTCAGTCAAAAAGAAATTTTTGGTTTTTGACCAAAAAAAAAGGTTTTTGAGGAAAATATTCCAGGATTTTTCTCTCCATAGTGGACTTCACTGGGATACAATGGGTTAAAGGTCCAACTTACAGTTTCAATGCAGCTTCAAAGGGCATGACACCATCACAGACAAGGAATAAAGGTCTTAACTAGTGAAACGATAGGTCATTTAAAAAAAAAAAAATAATAATAATAATTGTGATGCTCTGCGCATTACGTAATCATGTTGGAAAGGTCACACGTGATGTAGGCGGAAGCATCGCGGTAGAAAATAATACAAAAAACTCCATCTAATTTTCTCCTCCAACTTCAAGATTGTCTGACATTGTTGTTTTACCTTTTTTTGTAAAGGGTGTTTCTTTGCATGTTCTTTTACACTGGATTGGTACTTCCGCATGACCTTTCCAACATGATTACGCAATGCGTGGTGTATCACAGAGCAGTGCAAGACGAGCATTTGTGGTTAAAAAAATATATATACACTTTTTTTTTTTTTTTAGAAAATGGCTGATTGTTTCGATAGATAAGACCCTTATTCCACTTCTGGGATCATGTAGAGCCCTTTGAAGCTGCATTTAAACTTCAATTTGGACCTTCAACACGTGAAGTCCACTATATGGAGAAAAATCCTGGAATGTTTTCCCTCAAAAACCTTAATTTCTTTTCGATTGAAGAAAGAAAGACATAAACATCTTGGATGTCATGGGGGTGAGTAAATTATCAAGAAATTTTAATTCTGAAGTAAACTAATACTTTAAAGATGCAACCTAGCGGTTAGTTTAGATTTAATATATGATGTAACATTATAGTGTAAGCTTATACAGTCGCTTCCTACCACCCACAAAACTGTTTTTCAAAATATATGTTGGTGGAAATGGGATTTACATCACAATCACAAAAACACAACAAAGCAGTGTGCAATTTTCCATTCTGCAACAAAGGTAGTGTTTGTCCTCTTAAAGAGGAGGTGAGAGAGTGTGCTATTTTTCTCTCGCGTATGAAGATTGAATTTGACAGGCTTGACTACAGCTAGTTCTAAGTGCAGATCTTCTGCTGCAAACAAAAACAGAGACAGAAATATCTGTATATCTTCAAAGTCTAGACATCTCTCCATGAGATTCATTAAAGCAGACAGGAGAGTGAATGCAAAACCAGACTGTCAAAATGGAGCAGAGAGGTCACCAGATCATACCCATTAAAAGAAAGCATTCCATTGGCTCCTGATTAAAAAGCTGTAAGAAAAGCAAATCCGGTTGAGAATTGTAGCAAGAGAGAGGAAATGCAAAAGAAATGTTCTCTGATCACTATACATATAAAATGTTAGCTTATTAATGTTGATGTTAATAATGCCTGTGTGCAGATGTATCATTACATGCATACCTGTTCTAGATTTTGTAAGAAATACTGTCCATCTGTGATCTGTCTCTTGTAATTGATTACATCTTACATCGATTGCAATAATAGAGGCAACATTGCAAATGTTATTATGACTTACTCCTTAACACAAAGATGATTTCTATAGTCATAGAGCCCTCAGTTAACCTTGCTAGGTTGGCAGTCTTATATATATATATATATATATATATATATATATACATATACATGCATATATATATAAATATATACATATATATATATATATATATATATATATATATATATATATATATATATATATATATATATATATACATATACATGCATATATATATAAATATATACATATAAAGTGCCAGTTCATTCCATGAGGAGTTCAAAAGATTGTATGTTTGTAGCTAATTAGTGTATAGTGCCTTTGAGGGAGTGTAAAAGGTGTTCTGCATCACAGATTACTTTCAATAAAATATAATTGAGCAGCAATTTAATTACAATATTAGATCTGCAAGTAAGAAATCATGACAAATATACCAATGACAACAATTGACAAAAATCACTAGGTAATACTTATATCATAATATATTTGGGTAAAGTCTGTAGCAGAACATACCTTGTGATAAACCAATGACTATTGTACAGACAAATGTAAACGTAGGTTTATCCATTTGTCAGCCAATGTTATGTGGTAGAACTAATGTGCCCATGTTACTTTTTGTGCAATTGCAAAGTGCTTCAGATTCATTGCTGCTATAATGTTTAATAGCCACTTATTAGCCTGCATAAGGCTGTCAAATAATATATGTTCCGTAGTACTAGAGTTAGCTGGCTAACTCCTCACTAATTTTCCCTGGGTTAAGACAAGCAATCAACAAACAAACAGATGCATTCAGGCTTTTGGTCTGTGATTATGAAATACGTGTATGACATAAAAATATATATGGGTCAATAATAATCATAATTTATAATTCATAACTGCTGGCCCTCAAGCAATTCAGTAGTAAAAAAAAGAACATATAAGAGTGACATTTAAATTATTAAATGAACCCCAAAATGAGACCATGTGAAAAGGTTTTATCACAACTCTTTATATGAAAACTGTGAGGCATACTATTGGTTGCGCTCATGTTTACATTGTTTGATGCATAGTATTTTTGTATGTAGTATCTTGTATATTTTGAATAAATGTCTGTATCAATCTTTCTAGTCTTTCTAATCTCAAAGTCTAAAAACTCAAATGACTATAAAAGCACCTGTAGCTCTTCAGATGTAGGTTTGATGAAGACAGACCCATCGTTGCAGCATTCAGATCCCCATAGTCTTCTCATAGTCTGTGTCATTCTTCCACTTATTTAGATTAGTAGTCACTATAGTCATCAAAAAGTAGAAATATGTGGGTTAAACTGATTGTAAATCATGTAACAACATGTAGACCAGTTTCTTTTACCAGATCTAATCCACTGTATAGAGTATAAAGTCGTCAGGACTCTTAATAAAGTACATTAAGGGATTATAAAGGGTTCCTCTTCCAAAGGTATAGTTTAGGCTAGACCTTTTTGTTCAATAGTGAACAGATGATACCAGGATGTACAGGTAAAAGCCAGAATAAGTGTAATGCTGAAAAATAAAATCTGTTGTCTTCCTCACAGCTTAAACCAGCATGTTCAAGACATATTAGATCTGCCACTCACTCGGGTACTCATTTAATTTTTGCTTGTTTTTCGTATTATTTTCTGTAAACTGTTTACTCTGACTGTTGTGTGTGAAAGTCCCTGGATATCCTGTGGTATTAGGTTTACCATTTACCATCAATGATACTTGTTGACTAAGCTTTCTCCTTGGATGTTCAAAGTAGTCTTCTAAAGCAACAATTGCATAAATAAGTCATTATAAAATAACTTCATAACTGTCATTTATTAGCCAAGGTAAAGGGGGTGTATGTTACGGATGATAAATGATTTCACTCAATACAAACAATTGGTTACAGACAGCTCACAATGCTGGAAGTATAAACATTTTGTGTAACAACATACTACAAGTGAACTAAAAATAATCACTGTAGGTGTAGGAAATTCTAGTATGTTACATATACTCACAGAAACTCAACAGGAAAACTCTATCAGCCTTCACTAAAGTGTAATGATTTATTACTGACCTCTGGTGGACATACAGTATAAGCATCTCTCCTCTCTAGATGAGTGGAAAACAAATTGGATGCATAAAATGGAATATAATTATATTATGATCTAAATGAGATCATTTGGCATTCATTCTTTCTATAATAACTTATAACTCACCACTTTAAAACAAGGAATATTAGTCAGAATATTACTTTTTGCTATCTATTAGGTTTTGTATACTGTCTATTTTAACTAACTAACAATATTTTAAATAATCCTCTCTGAACTAAAGCTTCCTGTAATGCAGGGTGAAAAACTAATTTAATTATTATATTATATTAATTATTTACTAACATTATAGACTTTACCTCCAGCAGGTGGCACTATGAAAAAATGCTTTAAAGGGTTAGTTCACCCAAAAATGAAATTTCTATCATTAATTACTCACCCTCATGTCCTTCCAAACCTGTTAGACCTTAGTTCATCTTCAGAACAATGTATCACACGTAACCTGGAAGCGCTGCAACGAAAATAGCATAGCTATTTGACAGGGGAATGATGCATTTGTTGAATAAAGTTGTTATTTTTGTTTTGTTCTTGCGCACAAAAAGTATTCTCGTCGTTTCATAACATTAAGGTTGAACCACTGTAGTCACGTTGACTATTTTAACGATGTTTTACTACTTTTCTAGACACTGAATGTGGTAATTACATTGCTTTCAATGGAGGATAAAAAAACCTCAGATTTCATGAAAATATCTTAATTTGTGTTCCAAAGATGAACGAAGGTCAAACGGGTTTGGAACTACGTGAGGGTGAGTAATTAATTTTTGGGTGAACTAACCCTTTAATAATAATAATAATAATAAAAATAAAAGTTGTTATTACATGAAACAATAAGGCTGTATAAGCCTTGATTTCATTGTAAATTTAAGTGGAAAAGGATAAAAATGTATGTACAGTATCTCACAAAATTGAGTACACCCCTCACATTTCAGCAACCATTTTAGTATATCTTCTCAAGGGACAATACTATAGAAATGAAACTTGGATATATTTTAGAGTAGACAATGTGCTGCTTGTATAGCAGTATAGATTTACTGTCTTCTGAAAATAACTTAGCATACCGCCATTACTGTCTAAATAACTAGCAACAAAAGTGAGTACACTCTAAGTGATAACAAGTCAAGTCAAGTCACCTTTATTTATATAGCACTTTTTACAATGCAGATTGTGTCAAAGCAGCTTTACAGTGATAACTGTATATAATTGTGGCTGCACAATGGTGAACAATGTGGCTAAACAATGGTCAACTAAGCAAGCCAAAGGAGACAGCGGCAAGTTGTATAACAGTTGTATGTTGTTTAACCATGCAAAGCCACAAGTCCTATTCATCATGTTCATGTTTTTGTCTGCTTGACAGGACCATACAAAAGTATGGATCTTGTATTAGAGCAGTTAACATTTGGTGCTTTGAGTACAATTCTCTCATACTGATCACTGGATGTTCAACATGGCACCTCATGGCAAAGAACGTAAAGTATTTGAGAATTAGAATTGTTGCTCTCCACAAAGATGGCCTAGGCTATAAGAAGATTGGTAACACCATGAAACTGAGTTACAGTACAGTAGCCAGGGTCATAGAGAGAGGTTTTCTAAGACGGGTTCCACACGGAACAGGCCAAAGAAGTTGAATCAAAGAAGTTGAGACCTTGTGCTATGCGTCAGGTGCAGAAGCTGGCTTCAAAAAACAGATGCATGAGTGCTGCCAGCATTGCTTTAGAGGTTGCAGAAGCAGAAGGTCAGCTTGTCTGCGCTCAGACCATCGGTTTGCATGGTCGGTTTGCATGGCCGTCGTCCCAGAAGGAAGCCTCTTCTGAAGCTGGCTCACAAGAAAGCCTGCAAACAGTTTGCTGAAGACAACCTGTCCAAGAGCATGAATTACTGGAAGCATGTCCTGTGGTCCGATGAGACTAAGATACACTTGTTTGGCTCAGATGGTGTCCACCCTGGTGAGGAGTACCAAGAAAATTGTGTTTTGTCTACAGTTAAGCATGGTGGTGGTAGCATCATGGTCTGAGGCTGCATGAATGCTGCTGGTACTGGAGAGCTCTGCTTCATTGAGGGAAACATGGATTCCAACATGTACTGTGACATTCTGAAGCAGAACATGATGCCCTCCCTTCAGAAACCGGGTTAAACAGCATGATAATGACCCCAAACACACCGCCAAGATAACTATTGCCTTGCTGAGGAAGCTCAAGGTGAAGGTGATGAAGTGGCCAAGTATGTCTCCAGACCTGAACCCTATTGAGCACCTGTGGGGCATCCACAAGCGGAAGGTGAAGAAGCGCCATGTGTCTAACATCCAGCAGCTCCGTGATGTCATTATGGAGGAGTGGAAAAAGATCCTAGCAACAACCTGTGCAGCTCTGGTGAATTCCATGCCCAGGAGGATTAAGGCAGTGTTAGATAACAATAGTGCTCACACAAAATATTGACACTTTGGACACAGTTTTGACATGTTCACTTAGGGTGTACTCACTTTTGTTGCCAGTTATTTAGACAATAATGGCTGTATGTTGAGTTATTTTCAGAGGACAGTAAATCTGTACTGCTATACAAGCTGCACATTGTCTACTCTGAAGTATATCCAATTTTAATTTCTATAGTATTGTCCCTTGAGAACATATAATAAAATGGTTGCTGAAATGTGAGGGGTGTACTCACTTTTGTGAGATACTGTAAAACAATCAATACAAAAATATGTTTATTATTATTACTATAAAAATATTTTTGTGTTTTTGTCATTTCTGTCCTAAAACGTCATTATAACCACATGACATAATGTTCTCATCAGTACCACACTGCTCTGTTGTACATATTAATTATAAGTACGCAGCAGTAATTCAGTTTTGGTGAACTAGATCCAGCTGTGAAAATAATTACATTTTTTTCATCTTTGACCTATGCAGAGTTGACTACTGTAAGCAGACAAACACTGTAGAGTAAACAGTTCACTGTGAACTACATGTTTCAGACCTCTGAATGATAACAGAGGTCATATTGACATGTAGGTCAGTGGAGCAATATTTGCACATTGAATTTAAGAAAGACAGCCTAGACTAACATGACAACAATACAGACATAAACAGAAAAGGTCACTGACATCAGTCTGTTTCCTTCACGTGAAGCATTTCAGGAATTTAAATTTGAATTGGCCTAGATTGCCAAAGCTGGGACGATTGAATTGTGAGGAAATTCCTTAAAGGATTAGTTCACTTTCAAATTAAAATATTCCTGATAATTTACTCAACCCCATGTCATCCAAGATGTTCATGTCTTCTTTCTTCAGTCGAAAAGAAATTAAGGTTTTTGATGAAAACATTCCAGGATTTTTCTCCATATAGTGGACTTCAATGGAGCCCAAACGGTTGAAGGTCAAAATTACAGTTTCAGTGCAGCTTCAAAGCGTTCTACACAATCCCAGACGAGAAATAATCGCTCATTTTCTAAAAAAATAAAATTAAAATTGTATATGTTTTAACCATAAATGCTCATCTTGAACTAGCTCTCTTCTTCTTCGTCTCTATTTGAATTCCGGCAGTGTAGACACTGCTAAGTGTAATGCTGCCCTCCTCAGGTTAAAGTTTGAACTAATTGTTATATACTTGCACTAGCATTTTGTATATGACAATTTAGTTCAAACTTTGACCTGTGGAGGGCAGTAATACACTTAGCAGCATCTACACAGCTGGAAATCAAATAGAGAAGAAGAAGAGAGCTAATTCAAGATGAGCAATTATGGTTAAAATGTATAACATTTTTTATTTTATTTTTTTCGAAAATGAGCGATGGTTTCTCTAGATAAGACCCTTATTTCTTGTCTGGGATGCTGTAAACTGTAATTTTGACCTTCAACCGTTTGGGCTCCATTGAAGTCCACTATATGGAGAAAAATCCTGGAATGTTTTCATCAAAAACCTTAATTTCTTTTCGACTGAAGAAAGAAAGACACAAACATCTTGGATGACATGGGACATGGGGGTGAGTAAATTATCAGGAAATTTTAATTTGAAAGTTAACTAATTCCTTACATGCATAAATTAACTCCATATTTAATTATACGGTACATTAACAAAAACTAAAGTTACCTATAACACAATGTTGTGAATTTTGTGAGACAGAACATAAAATGTGTATTTTGTCAACAACTCCTCAGCCTTCAAAAACAGACACTCGAGCTTTTTGGCACCTTGAAGTGACCTGCAGAAGCTCTACGGCGCATGCGCACTACGCACCTCCCATTCTTTCACCCAGTATGGTAACACAACCCAGCTAAAATTAGCGGAGCTGCTCAGCAACCAGACAACGGAATGTGAAGAGGTTATCTGCCTGTTAAGACAGTCTTATACCAAATAACACAAATAAAAGCGCCATCAATGTGTTTTGATGTTCACCGAAAAATCTTCTAAAAATTATATTTGTAAAAAAGATAAATGCAAATGAGGACATTCCCCAAGAGAACACAATCGGAAATAACTCCGGATGCCTGTGAAGGGTTAACTCAAAACGAAACAGAACGTGCAAACTGCGCGTTATCAAAAGTCACCAGATGGAACATCGATGAGCTGCGTATTCAAATATGATTGGCCATTCACCACTCCGCTGCTTTTCAGTCCTGACCTCATGTAACAGTGACGTCGGCCCTGACACGGAGGCGGAGAAGAGCTACGTTTATTGCCGTTTGCTCCGATTCATTCGACCCTTCCTTCGACCGGAGTGAAGTCGGGCAGCAACCTCTAGTGTTTTCGGCTAGAAAAAAAAAAAAAAATATGGCAGGTTACTTGAAGGTCCTCAGCTCTCTCACTAGGTCCGCGGCCACTCTATCAAAAAACCCCGCCGTTCTTGCTCCAGCTTCTTGCCAGAGTTTGCAACAGAGGAACTGTGAGTTTTCCACTTTCAGAATTGTCTGTAGATATGTCAGTAAAGCCGCATTAACCGGCGCTTAATGCTTATCTGAGACGATGGGCTTTAAATTTTTAATATCCTAACACTCCTGCCACATACCTGACACTTGTATCGAAAGACGCCGGCTCTTGTATTTCTTTCAATCCGCCAGCTTGCAAATTTTCCATCTCTTCGCGGCTTCACAGCTGAACGTTATTTCGCGGTGACGTTGTACGTGCAGCGGGAATCGCGCGGCCGTATAGGCAGAAGTCGCGCGCCGTGCTCGCGCTCCTTTGTTCGCTTGTTGGATTCCTTTTATAGAAAATAAACATAATACGATAGTTTAGTTTCATTTAATCAGTTGTGCCTAAGAGACCGTTTCTAAAAGGCTAATCCGACTTTATACACATCATTGAGTGTTTAAACAATTTGACGGCGTCGTAAGAGAGTCGTTTGGCTGTGAGCTTTTTTTTTTTAATCTCCCAAATGGTTTAACGTACACACACACACACACACACAGGCAGCGGGATGACTTATGAAACCAATTGCGCCTAAAATACTGCTGTAAATGATGTAGACATTTAATCGAACTGCTTTATGATTTATAACACCGATTAACGTTAAGTGTTCATTTAGGGCTTTGTCAGTGTTTTGCTTGTGCTGCAATGTGAATCATTTCAAGGTCAGTCGGCCTGGTCAGTAAGTTGCGTCGTATTTTACTAAAGACTGAGTGCTGACCATGAAGTGAAGGTGTAAATGATCGACATGCACATTATCTGTTTTAAGAAACGTCATATTTTTGACTATTACACTGTATCACATTATTTTCACCCTAGTTTTATTTGATATGGAGGATGCATTGAATTAAATGTACTGTTTGATGCTGCAACTGAACTATCGTGAAGACTTACTGTACTGATAGATTACTGGTTATCTTGTGAAACATGCGGTTCAGGTTGTTACTTTAAAACATGGGAGGACTGAAGGGCACAACTTCAAGCACAACTGAATGAATTAGTGTTACTGGTAACTGTCCTTCTGTAATCAGTTGTCATGGAGGATTGTCCAAATGTTAGAGGTTTACTTGGCATACACCAGCCCTCATGTCCTCCAGGTCACCTTTACACTTTACCCTGAATAGGTTAGTCCTAATTAGCAGCAGTAACGTTACTCATGCATGACATCTGAATGAATAAATGTAATGATATAACCAAGCTTTTGCACTTGAGGTGTGCCACATTAAACTGCATTGAGAAGTTTATTAGGAGATGTGATGCTTTGGCTCTGAACGGTTTTGTTGGTATGCCTCGTTCCCTAAGGCGGTTTGGGATTATTATGGGTCTTTCAGTGAGCTTCTAATATAGGTGAAGTGTCAGCCATATGCAATACGTTGTGTTCATGTATCAAGAAATCGTCTTGCATCTCATTTTGACTTAAGTTCTGGCACAATGCCAAGCGCAATTGCATGTTCTCTCTCATTAAAGTCACAAGGTTGGATATGACTTTTGCCAAGATGTTTTATGAGTTGTAATGAGAGCTGAGAAGCCCGCGATACTCATTTATAAATCTTTTTCTAAACTTAAATATAAATTTAGGCTATGAATATAATTTCCTTGTGTATAATTTCCTGAAAATATAAATATATATATATATATATTTCCTTTTTTATGATATATTCTTTGGATTAAAAAAATTGTACTTAAGTATTGCGTTGTCTTCCGCTATTTAGAGAAGCAGCTGAGCTGCTGTTGTCAACCCAGCTGGTTGGTTATTTCACTAATTTTAATTTTAGTTTCTCCATGGTGCAGCATCTTCATGAAATTGCTAATTTCAGACACTTTTTCTCTGTGTCACTCTTGAGCTACTTTTGAAGGTTGTCCGTAGGGAAGAGTGTAAGAACATTTGCTTGAATGATTTGCGAGGACTCCATGTGAACATGCTCACCTCATGAATTTTTTAACTACTGACCTTCTAGTGTGGAGCACAAGTGTACAGTGTTTGCACATGTCCTTGACAACTGAAAATCAAAGGGTCATCATGTGAGAATGATTGCCTGGTATATGATAGCCTGACCACATGCTTTGTGTAGAGACTTAGATACACGTGGGTTGACGGCCTTTTCCTTTCGTAGTTATAACGTTTAAAGGAATAGTTTGCACACATTCTGTCATTTTATTCTCATTGTTATTTGGAATGATTTGAGAGTTTGTAAATGACAATTAAAATTTTGGGGTAAACTTTTTATTTAATGTTGCATTGACACAGTTGACATGGAAATGCGTTATACCTTAAGGTTGTTTATATAAATATGGTAATAAATATAGCAATGTAAATGATAAGGTTCAAAAAGTTACTGAATGGCAAATAAGTCACTTTGGATTAATTGCACTCAAGTAATTGATGAAAGTTTGATTAATTCCATTCAGAGTTGATGGCAGGCACAGAAATGAAATACTATGGCTCTTGGAAACATGGTGTAGAATATGTAACCAAATTATACATTTTTAATACTTTTATTTATCAAGGATGCACTAAATTGATCAGAAGTGACAGTAAAGACATTTATAATGTTACAAAAGATATGTATTTCAAATAAATGCTGTTCTTTTTGAACTTTATTTCAAAGATTCCTGACAAGTATTAAATATTAATCAGCACAACTGTTTTAACATTGATAATAAGAAAAATGTTTCTTGAGCACCACATCAGTACAGTAGGTATGCACAATGTATCGGCCACCATATTGGTATCGGCTGATATGTTAATTTTTAATGTTATCATTATTGGCCCAATAAGAACATTTGCCCAATTTATCAAAGCTGATAATGGATTATTTCCTTCAGCTGAGACACTTCAGATGCGCACTGTTCACCATGATGGTTTTGAATTGCTTGAAATATGAAGTCACTTCAAAAATGAATATACAGTTAATTGCAACATGTCTTTCATATAGGCTACATAAAATTATAATGAGGATATTATAATTATGTGCTTGGGACATGGCTTTTAATAGTGAAACTTTTGTATTTGTAATCAGGCTCTTAAATTATACAAAAATGTGGATTTAGATTTACCGGCCAATATATTGGTTATCGGCTTTCAAATATAAAAAATGTTCACATCGGACAAAATTTTCATATCTGTGCATCCCTACAGTTTAGAAAAATCTCTGAAGGATTATTTGTCACTGAAGACTGGAAATGTATTCTTGGTCACATAAATGCATCATTAGTGAGCATAAGAGACTTTCAAAAACATTACTAACCCCAAACTTGAACAAATACTTCCAAAAATAAACTTAAAGGTGCCCTATGTAACTTTTGGCCCTCTAGCTGTTAAAAAACATTTATTGGGTCTCATTCACTAATAATTGCTTGGATTATTTCATATTTTTACGCACATGAGAATTCACAACATGAATACGCACATGAATTTGTTCGATCTTATTTTAGTGAATTTGGAGTATTCTAAATGAGTGTCCGTGTGCCCGAGGTTAGTCATTTGCATAAAACACGCCCAAACCATGTCCATATAAGGGCTTTCCTCTAATACAATTAATTTAACTTACTTTAATATAATTATAGTCTTGTTAGGATGAAATTTCATATTTATAGAACATGATTATAAGGCCGTACAGAGTAGGCTAAGTGCTTTCTTTTTACGTAGGAGTGCTTTCAATTGTTCCTATATTTTGTCACAAATTTAGAATGATTTTAGTACGAAATTTTTGATGTCTTAAAATTTGTGCGTACACATGCTTAGTAAACGAGACCCAATGTTTTGGTTGTGTTCCATGACTGCAGATGAATATGGTACTTTCTCACAAATAAGATTATCCTGCTGCTCATAAATCATTCACTACTAGGTTTAAGAGATGTAACCAGTTTAGATTGGAAAGGATCTCAAGCTGACTAGCTGAAGACTTTCCTGTATCTTTAATCGAAACTCTTGCTTAACCTAAGTTAAATAGACATTGTATTTCTTTGAAAATAAATTCCAGCACAACAACCATAATAAAAATGACTTCACAATAGATAATGCTTAACAATAAACTCTGTTAGAGAGCTACATATAGCAGTTTATCTGTTCAATAAAATACCTTACTCACATGTTGAGTAATAAAAACCTTTCTCGCTCACTATGACATCTAACCTATGCCACTCCCACACCATACACGTTCAAAGTAGCTGGAGCAACTTTTCTCCATTTACAGATATGATGCGACTCGCATAGACAAGTGATGTATGCATGCAATTTCCTGCAAAAACATGAATAAGGTCGAAAATATAAACATTTTATAATAGGCTTACCATTGTGAATCAGGGAAAGACAAAAACACAGTGTTACATAGTGTACCTTTTAATTTAGGTTAAACGAGAAATAGTTGTGTAGAACCCACTATTGTGTTTAAAAGGTTCTTAAAATAGGTGACGGCATCAACTGAATTCTAGTGCAGTAAATGCCAGAGTATCGTCTGTTGTGCAGTAGTGTAGGAGTAAAGTGGCTATGTGCCTTATGCTCACTGCATGTGAAGTATGTTGTTTGATTGCATACAATTTGCAGTAAGAATAACTTTTTGAAGTAAAAAACTAAATTGTTTTTGAAGGCCATTGGATTCTAGATCACAAGTCCTTGTTTGACATTGTGATATTTTTGCAGATTCTTTTTCTCAATGGATGGAAACGTGAGTATTTCCGCAGTCCATCATGGCACATTAGCTTGTATCTTAGCTCAGCATAAATGTATAATTCATGGAAGGATTCATGCCCTGTGCAGATGGCTGCAGTGTTGATAGAAACAGGGTATTGAAGCATGCTTACATAACCCTGCCCATATACTCCTCCTCCCCCTTTAGCATGCTGTCCCCAGCGCTCATGACTAGTGAGAGGATTCTTTACCCCAGGATTCCCTGTTTATGTAATTTCTGATTATGAACCCAGTCAGGTTTCAAGCGAAAGGCCTTACCCATAATGCAGTTTTGGTTGACACAGCTGTGCTGAGCGGTAACTCTATCTGATGGATTTTTCTGTCCCTTCTTTAACTTGTTGGTGTTGTTTTTGACCTGTGATACCTTGGATTTGCAGACATGAAATGGCCCAACCAAAGAAATGATCCCCATTTCTTTTATATAAGACTTTTGAGTTGGTACATTGCATTAAAATATTTAAAAACATTTGACGAATGTGAATTTATATGCCATTCTGCAATTTAAATATTCACAGTATCTGATCTGACTTGAAGGACCTGACCTGTGGCTACTGAAATGCAATGAGGATGTAGTTTATAAATTGTTACATCAGTGGATTCTAGTAAATGTATTACCCACAGTGCTTATAAAGGTCATTATGGCCAAGTTTTATTGACAGCATTTTGTCTTTAATGAACTCTTTTACTGATTTTGATGACTATTTAGATGGAGTGGTTCTGTAGCAGGGGCAGGAACTTGGCAAGTGGAATAAAGTCACTTGATTCTCTTCGTGACTCCCCCTCCTTCCTCTACTTTGTCCCCACTGAGAGAGGTGGAGAGTGAGATGACCTCTACTTGATCGCTTTAGTGGGAAGCAGTGGCATGAAAAGGTGCTTGAAACACTCAAGGAAGACTATAAGTTCTTGAAATTGCTGCAAGTTGGTCCTTGTAGCAGCAAGTGGGAGTGGTGTTATGAGTAATCTTATATCACAACATTTTATTGTCATTATAAAGTAAATTTGTTTTAGAATTCCCTCACCTCAAAGTTTTAAAACATCCTGGGCAAAGTGGGGTTGAACTATATCAGCAAAAATCCTTATCAAATTGTGATGACTGTGGCCAATGCAGACTAAAATAAAACATTTTATTAAATAATAATAATAATAATAATAAAAACTAATTCAGAAAAGAGAAAAGTTCTAGAACTATTTAAAGCATCTCTAAACTGTGTTCTAATTGGTCTGTTGTCTATTAAACTTAACCCCCCCTCGGGTCGGCGGTCACCTCAGTTTTTTTCTTATCAGTGTGAAAGAGACTCAAAATACGCCATCAATGTTGCACATACAATTAAGAGTTATACACCATTTTAATCTGTGGAATATCTTTTTATTTGTGTACACTCAGAGTAAAAACAAAATGTTGTGCTTTTTGTAAAATAAATAAAACTAACATGATGCGTGATCTGTCCACTCCCTCTGAACAAAGTCCAATCTGATAGTTCTCAGAAAATGAACTGTAACTTAGTGAATACTAATAAAAAAAAAAATAGACTTATGTCTAAAGAAACATTGAAATGTCAGGTTTTAAATTGTGTAAGTCAAATCGAAAACAAATATTCTGTTTATGTAATCTGTATGAAAAGAGACACATGTCAGAAGTCTGTGATTCAGCTCATTATCCGCTAATGCGGCCATGCCCACGGAGGGAGTGCTATTCAGACGCAAATTCTGAGGCAATACATGTATAAATCGTCTCAATCGTGTATTTATTGTCTTGAAAAGTGTTTATCTGTTTGTTAAAGTGATCTCTGGAAGCCTGTTAGTTCCTGAAATGTCACATGACCTTTTCTTATTTAATTTGTGGACTAAAGGTGCACAGAACGCCCTCCGGCTGCAAGTATGAATTGAAAACACCAGCGCTCATAGTGATGACAATAAATATTGAATAAATATTACTCCTCTGTATAGAAAATTGACAAACATGAGAATCCATCAATATTTCTCCAAATGTGCATGCTTTTAAGCTAAAAGGCTATATGAAATACCATAGATGTAACATAATTATTCAGACACTTTGCATCACAGAAATACATTATATTTTAAAGTATATAATAGAATACAATTATTTTAAATTGTAATAATAATTCACAGTATTGCTGTTTTTTCTGTATGTTTGACATACACCATGATGAGCTTGAGACATGATTACAGAGGGATTTTTCACAGCCTACCTGACTGAAAGGCCTCATTAATATGCAGATTACAACTCATTATGCGATTCTTTTGTCTACTCAGGTGTAAATGGCCTATTATTCATGATGATTCTCGCCTCCACGCATACTGTGTTTCTTGACAAAAAGTGTCTTACAAAAACTAAATCAATATATTGTTTTTATATGAACAAGTAGGCAGGATCATTTTAACATATTTTTGAAGCAAAAACTCTAGTCTAAATACCTCCAATACCCAGAAGTCTTGTCAACACAGATTTAATATATATTTTTTGGCTTTATTTCAGTGACTTTTTTTTGTTTTTTCAGTAATCACGCATAAACGTGTCCATATACGTGTGTTCAAAAACACAAACATACAAACATGTTCCTCACATATTATTGTAGCCTAGTTTGTGCTGAATACAGTGTAAAGACACTTTTTCATTAATATGTTAATGAACAACTGGAAAAAAGCACAAATGTCAGGGCATGTCTAAACTTCTCCAGGGCTTCGAAAATCCTCAGACCCCAGAGGGTTAATTGGCAATCAGCCGGTAAAGCAATAAAGGTGCACTGACCCAGTAATCTTTAAAAATGAAACCTGGGCCAGTTTAATCCAGTAATCAGTCATTACAGCTGCCAAAGGGCCATGCCTGGCTGTCATTTATATTGCCATTATTGTGTAATCAAGATGAAAATCATTATTGCTACTCTTATTGATAATTACAAGATACTTCAATGGATTTATGCGAAGAAATGATGAGGGTTTATGCTGATATTATTCATTATCAGGGTCATTATGCCTTAGAGGGCATTGCATATGTGAAATAACAATGTGCCAATGGCTTTTTTTTTTTTTTTTTTAACACTTGAGTTGAGATGGTGTATACAGTTGTACTGTCAAACCCTAGCAGGAAGTATAATGAAACCAAAGTGCAAACTGTGTTGCATATCTAAATATAAATAAGTCAACAGTAGGTTGCTATTTTCTTGTTTTCACTGCCATTCAAAAGTTTGGAGTTTATATAAAATATTTTTTTACCTTTTGAAAGAAGTCTATTCTCACCAAGGCTGCATTTGTTTGATCAAAAATACAGTAAAGCAGTAATATTTTGAAATATTACAATTTACAATTACTGTTTTCTATTTTAAACTGTATATTATTCCTGTGAAGGCAAAGCTGAATTTTATAGCAGCAATTATTTCAGTCTTTGTGATCCTTCAGAAATCATTCTAATATGCTGATTTGGTGCTCAAGAAACATTTCTGATTATTATCATCATCATTATCATGCTGCTCAATCTTATTTTTTGTGGAAATGGTGATGTATTTTTTCAGGATTCTTGCATAGAATTGAGTGGAAAGCTCAAAAGGACTGCATCTTTTTTTTTTTTTTTTTTTAATGGAAAATGTTTGTCTGTCACGGTCAATTTAATGCAACCTTGATGAACAAAAAAAAAAATCTTACTGATCTAAAACTTTTGAACAATAGTTTATGATGTGGTCAGATCTGAAGAATAACCTCAAATTACAAAAGTGGTTTAGATTAGGGAGCAGCTGTGTGTGTTGTAGTCTCATTTGCGCTGTAATTTCACCATTTTTATATATGTCTTTGATCATGTACAGGGACAATATTAAAATGATGATGCACGCAATGCATATCCCTGTTTTTACATGTAAGACAAAGTGTATGTAGACCCAGATAGCCCAGCATTTGCACGCTCTGTGCAGATAGATGGCTGCGGTGATAGAGCAGGTGTTGATGATGCATTTTGCATGGGTGTGATTTATATACAAGACTTTCCCCTCTAGAATACTCCCATTTAGCAGTATAAAAGCTGATCCAGTGTCAACATGAAAAGACATTTTTGTGGTAATGATGAGGTTCATAACTTTTTTTGGGCAACCAGAATTTGGAACGCCTATTAGCATCCAACAAGTACAGTGACTGGTGACATGCATCGACAAAGTGAATGTTCCTTTATATGTCTTTATTATCGTCCTCCTTGAGGAAGCACTACTTTCTGGGTGTCTGTCCCATGAGTGGGAAGAAAGACTGCCTTATTCAGGCCTGAAAGAAAAACAGACTCATAGAATGATTGTTTTGGGGTTTTTTTTGACAGATGCCGATAAACGTATCAAGGTGGCACAGCCGGTGGTGGAGATGGACGGAGATGAGATGACCAGGATCATCTGGGAGTTCATCAAAGAAAAGGTGCTTAAACGGCAAGCGTGTGAGTGAGTGAGAGAATGAGGGGGAGGGAAGCAATGTCTGTCTGGTCTATTTTTAAATCTGTGACACACACACACATCGAGAGAGAAACAGAATGCGGGAGGGAAAGATGTAGAGGGCAAAGGAAAGAGAGAAACGGGAGACTGAGAAGCCTAGACAGGCACAGACAGAATGAAAATTGGGTTAGACAAGAGTAGAAAGACAAAAGGAGACGGAAATTGGAAAGGGAATGTGACAGCGTCTCTTGGGAGAATTAAACAGACGAGGAGAGAGTGGAGGAGTGATTGGCGTGTTATGCAGATCTCCTTTTTTAAAAAGACAGTGTGATAGGCTTACTGGGTGAGTATTTACGTGCAAAGACCGGGAGATTACGACCGCGTCACGCAGGGGGCAGGGCCAGTGTTGGGGTCATTCTCACTGACTGGCCGTCTGCCTCCACGAGAGAAACGGCAGATGGTGGTGGCGCTCCATGCGCTGAAATTATTCTGACAATTCTGTGGAGAATCAGAATGGGCTCATTTTTATTAGCCAGCAAAACAATGCCATTAATCCAAAGATTATAATAACTTCTCTGTTTAGGTTCAGTTAGAATTTTAAAAATTCAAGTGTGAATTTTCTGCATTGTCAAACTGAATATTAAAGGGTTAGTTCACCCGAAAATGAAACTTCTGTCATTTATTACTCACCCTCATGTTTTTCCACACCCGTAAGACCTTTGTTCATCTTCGGAACCCAAATTAAGATATTTTTGATAAAATCTGAGAGGTTTCTGACTCGTCTATAGACAGCAATTTAACCAGCACTTTCAAGGTCCAGAAAGGTACTAAAGACATTGTTAAAATACGTTACTGCAGTGGTTCAACCTTAATTTTAAACCTGGAGGGGATGAACGTAAACCGCGTTAGAGAATGACACAGAAGAGAGGATATTGTTGAATAAAGTTATTTTTGTTTTGTTAAATTGCTGTCTATGGGTGAGTCGGATACCTCTCGGATTTCATCAAAAATATCTTAATTTGTTTTCCGAAGATGAACGAAGGTCTTACGGGTGTGGAACAACATGAGGGTGAGTAATAAATGACAAGTTTCATTTTCGGGTGAACTAACCCTTTGAGATTGGATAGGGGCAAGTATTTTGTAAAAAGAAAACCAGAAAAACATCACCTTTGAGACTAAAAACAAATGGGTAAATTGTCAAATTACTTGATTTACTGTAATAAATGTATCTGTGTTTAGTGAGAATGATACTGTTTTTACATTTAACATGAAACTTTTGTGTCCAGCTCA
The DNA here is from genome assembly GCF_024489055.1 of Chanodichthys erythropterus. NCBI lineage: Eukaryota > Metazoa > Chordata > Actinopteri > Cypriniformes > Xenocyprididae > Chanodichthys > Chanodichthys erythropterus. Next base: position 38,483,541 of record NC_090227.1, on the reverse strand, counting down.
TTCTGTCCAATGTGGATGTGGAGCTGAAGTACTATGACCTGGGTCTTCCTTACCGTGACCAGACTGATGACCAAGTCACAATCGACTCTGCTATAGCTACCCAGAAATACAATGTTGCTGTGAAATGCGCCACCATTACACCCGACGAAGCTAGGGTCGAAGGTACAGCACATCTCCGAAACACTTCCTCTGTGTGATTATATTGTTGTAATGACTTAACAATATATCAGCCATGCTGTTCAATTGGGCCATTTTGAAATGCTGATGCTGATAATGTAGTTGATTTAACAGTTGAAGTTTGTATCACTTTTTTCCAGCATATTTTTGTGAATTGAGCAAATGCTATGAAAGATTTAATTTAAAATAATCATTGAAATCTCTATTGATATCATCAGCTTTCTAGATAACAATTTAAAAATCCATAATGGTCATCTTATGATTTGTACAACTGCTTTTGCTAAAATAACCATGCTGTTTTCATATTTTCACAAAGTGCATTATGTAAATCTTTGTCATCATTTACACTTACACTTTGCAGAGTTCAATCTGAAGAAAATGTGGAAGAGTCCCAACGGAACCATCAGGAACATTCTGGGCGGTACTGTCTTCCGTGAGCCAATCATCTGTAAGAACATTCCCAGACTTGTTCCTGGCTGGACACAGCCCATCACCATTGGCAGACATGCCCACGGTGACCAGGTCTGGATATTTGTTTTTTGTTTTTTTTGTTTTTCCCCAGTATGTTCTGTTCTTATTCCTGCTGATCTGCAATCATCTTGTTACTTTTACAGTACAAAGCAACAGACTTTGTTGTGAGCCAACCAGGCAAATTCAAAATGGTCTTCTCTCCAGCTGATGGAAGCAAAACCAAGGAGTGGGAGGTGTTCGATTTCCCTGGTGGTGGCTGTGGAATGGGCATGTACAACACTGATGAGGTCAGTGAGCATATGCATATAATGCATTTTTAAACACTGAAGGAGAATCAAGATATCATAATCTGTTAAAAAAAGAATAACAACCCCCTCCTCCCCAAATGTAATTAATACCCACATTCTTGGAAATCCTGGAAGTATTAAATGGTGCTTTCCTGAAATAAAATAGTGTAAATTTAATATAAATATATCTATACTTCCATTCAAAAGTTTGGTCACTGAGATTATTATTTTTAGGAAATTAATACTTTTATTCAGCAAGGACACATTATATTAATAACAGTGACAGTAAAGACATTTATAATGCTGTAAAAGATTTCTATTTCAAATAAATGCGATTGTTTTGAACATTTATATTCATAAAAGAATCCTGAAAAAAATAAAAATAAAAATCCACAATATATTAATCAGCACAACTGTTTTCAACATTGATAATAAGAAGAAATGTTTCAGCATATTATGGTTGAATTGATTAAAATGATTGAAACAGAAAACTGTTAATTAAATTTTATTATCAAATACTCCAGTCACTGTGAGCATAAGAGAAGTCTTTCAAAAACAATACAAAATCTTACTGACCTCAAACTTTTGAAAAGTGTTGTGTATGAAATAATTTACCAAAAAAAAAAAAAAAATTAAACTCCTCAATCAGTTAGAAATAGTTTTTTGTGAGTGCAAATCAAGTTGATTTGAAAAATCCAGTAATCACAAATGACTGGAAAAGACATGGAAATTCATTGGTTAAGTTTTGCACTTCCTGAATTACAGCATCCAACAGAGCTAAAATGTTCATAGCATTGAAGTGAATCCAAATGTGACCTCAAAACAGCATATCTGCAGGGACCTTCCTATTTTCCACTGAAATAAAAAATTGGCAAACGGATATATGAATTTGAAAAAATATCTTTGTTAATGAGCTTGCACTCTGGTGATCTATCTTGAAGGTGTAAAAATAACACCTTAAATTAGAGACATTTTTAGACTGTCTCGTGTATTCTCAGTTTGTATAATTAAGGCCTTTTTGACTCAAATTCTGTTATTTTCTGCACTTACACCTCCGGAGGGATGAGGTCTAGATATAGATGACCTCCTTCAGCCCGTGTTCCTGCAGTGAACCCTGGTGGCCTGAAGTCTTTGTTTGTAGTGAGGGGAATGGTCTGTTTGGGTTTACAACAGAAGAGGTGTCTGCCTGTAGGCAGCTCCAGAGGTGGTGCTGGTGGTGGGCTCTTTTTTCCCCTCAGAAAAGATTGAATGAAGTCTCTGTTCAATGCAGGCCACCAATTGATGGTGCTGAAATAGATTTTTTACACCATTTCCACTTCACATTTGAAGTGAGGTTTTTTTCTTTTCTTTTTTTTTTCTCTTCACCAATTGGAAATACACAGCCAGCATTTCCAAATCCTAGCTGAATTCCCCATTGTGAAAGTGGAACATTTGTGTGACATTCTGTCTTTCGTCTCTAACAGTCCATCACTGGCTTCGCTCACAGCTGCTTCCAATATGCCATCCAGAAGAAATGGCCTCTCTACATGAGCACTAAGAACACCATCCTGAAAGCTTACGATGGCAGATTCAAGGACATTTTCCAGGAAATCTTTGAGAAGTGAGCAGGATTTATCAGTGTCTTTGGCATGCTTTTTATTTACACACTTCCACAGTGTGTTTTCTACGAGCATGTGTTGCTGTGTAATTATGAGATTAGCGCTTTGAGATGCTGTCACAGTGGTGACATGCGAAACTATACTTTTCTTCCAAAGTATTTTCAATGGCAAATCTTGATGCATCTTTTTTTGTTTTTCCATGGGCAGAAACTACAAGCCAGAGTTTGACAAGCTGAAGATCTGGTACGAGCACAGACTCATCGATGACATGGTGGCTCAGGTGCTGAAGTCTTCGGGTGCCTTTGTGTGGGCCTGCAAGAACTATGATGGAGATGTACAATCTGACATCCTTGCTCAGGGTAAAAATCATAGGAAAATATTCATTCAAACATTTCAGTCTTTTCTATTATTTTATCATGTTGTACCCATGTTCATCCAATTAGCCCATTTTTAAGTAAAAAAAAAAAAAAATAGTTTTAGCACTTAGAGACTTTCAATTCATGCTCTAGACTCTAGAGATTACATAATCATATTTAAGACTAAAAATTGGTAGCATGATTTTCCTTTTTCTGCCTTTTATATAAAGGCACATAGTGCTCATGAAGGATATTTGAAATGATCCTTTTAGCTGATTAAAGGATGTTGAAAATTGTCTACAGGTTTCGGCTCTCTGGGACTGATGACCTCAGTGCTGGTGTGTCCTGATGGAAAGACCATTGAGGCCGAAGCCGCCCATGGCACAGTAACCAGGCATTACCGTGAGCACCAGAAGGTTTGTGTATTTCAGTTATTTTTGTCTTGCTACGTTATCATATCCCGCATACAGATATAGGTTTGACACTGGATATTCAGAGTAGTTTGTTGTTGAATAAAATAATATGGTAACTTCATTTCGATGGTCCACTTTAGACATTCTACAAACTATAGAGGCTTTCGCACTGGAGGAACCTTTTCATAGTTCTTAGAACTATTGGCTAAAGTACCCCGATTTTGCCATGTTCACATTTTCAGAACGATTTTAGTTGTAGGAACTCCTTTTAAGGAACTAAATTAGCTCCTACTTTAGATCACTATAGCTAAACCAGCACTATAGGAACTATCAGTAACGTGAGTTTACGTTTTTTGGTTTTGGCATGCCAATCAACAGTACCAGTAAACATATTTACTTCACAAACATGGAAAACAGTGATAACGGCATTTACCTGTTGTCTGCAGAGTTGTGTTCTTTTGTCTGCCTCGATTGTATATAACACTGAAAGTTGTCATAGGAAATTTAGTCTCTTAGCCCCACTTTTTGCTCTTTCAGCCACGTAAATTATGCATTTACATTCCATCTTTATCATGAAACCCACGACACACAACAAACACAGCTATGATCACGGCGTCTTCCATCCACCGCTGTTTAGCGTTTGTAAATGGAGCACTTAAAGACGCTGCTGTCAGCAGCTTCACAGTTCCTATTCCCAGTGCGAATACAACCAGGAACATGGCCCGGGGGAGAAATTAGTTCTTGGGGAACTATCCTCGTGGCTAGTTCCTATAAGTGAGTTCCTAGAACTATTCGGTGTGAAAGCCCCTTATAAGTCACTTTACAACTGCTTGTCAACTAACTCTCATTAGAGTATTAGTGGACTGTCTGCTTAATGTCTACTAACACGTTATTTTGATGCTGCCCTAACAGACATTCTTCTGACTATAAATAATTTTGCAACTACATGTCAACTTATTCTACTAAACCTAAAACCTAAGTCTACTAACAGTCTACTTGTACTCTGAGAGTTAGTTGACATGTAGTTGCAAAGTTACTTATAGTAAGTAGAATGTCTAAAGTGGACCATCAAAAGTGTAACCAATAAGGGTAATTAAAAAAAAAAAAGCAATCAGGACGCTCCACAACTGAATTTAGATGCCTCCTGCCATCTTGTGGTGAGAGAAAAAAACGGCTGCCTTCAACATCAGCATTTGAACTTTGAACATTTTTTTTCATCAAGGATGCATTAAATTGCCTAAAATTGACAGTTACCAAAAAAAAAAAAAAAAAAAAAAACTTATTTCAAATTAATGCTGTGAAAACTTCAATTAATCAAAGAATCCTGTTTAAAAAACAAACAAAAAAAAAAAGGCAGCACAGCCCTTTTCAACATTGATGGTAATAAATCTTTCTGGAGCACCAAATCAGCATATTAGAATGATTTCTGACAGATCATGTGATGCATTGAAGACTGGAATAATGCTACTGAAAATTCAGCTTTTCATCCCAAGAATAAATTACATTTCAACATGTATTCAAATAGAAAACAATCGTTTTAAATTGTAATAATATTCCACAATAATAATTTTACTTTTTATTTATTGATCAAATAAATGCAACAATTCTATAATGTAACGTTTGGTCTTGATGTATGATCTTCTAGGAGGCGCACATACAATTCTTTTTATATACGTTTGTATGCTACAGTTGAGGCGCACCCATATATTTATTATATTCACACCTACCTATTTTCATGTGCTTGTTTTCTACCTATTTTCATGACATGTGCAATTGCATGTCAAATGCTTACAATGTAGAACCCTGAATTTACCATCAAGAATTATAAAAATGTATCATAATACTGAGTTTATCTTTATTGCACAGGGTAGGCCAACTAGCACTAACCCCATTGCCAGCATCTTTGCTTGGACCAGAGGACTGGAGCACCGTGGCAAACTTGATGGAAACCCAGACCTGATCAAGTAAGCTCATTTGTTACTGCCAATCATCTGTACTGAATGATTAGCAGTTTTATCTTTGATGTAGCAGCATTCCAGTCATACTGGTAATGTTTAAAAGGAAGTGGAACGGTTCATCATTATCCGGTTTCTTTGCAGGTTCTCTCAGACTCTAGAACGGGTGTGCGTTGAGACCGTGGAGAGCGGCGTGATGACCAAGGATCTGGCTGGCTGCATTCACGGTCTCGCCAAGTAAGTCAGCAAATTATTCAGAGCATATAACAAATGATCAAAGTGTAATGTCTGTTACCTCCATTAAATGACTAGCCCTAATGATAAAACTGCTGACATCAATTGTAATGTTTGCTCTAGCTATATACGTTATTAACATTTGTCTTTCTGTGACCACAGCTGTAAGCTGAACGAGCATTACGTCAACACCACAGACTTCTTGGATGCCATCAAGACAAACCTAGACAAGGCACTGGGCAAATGAAGGACAACGGGGCCCGGACACGGTGGAGAGTGTCTTTTTGTACCTCATTTTTAACTTAAAGGTCATGAATACCACATAATGTATGAAGGGAGGAATAATAAAAACATAGTGATGTTCCTCCTAGCTGTTCTGTTAGTGAATCCTGCTGATGGGTGATCCCATCTCTTCCCGCACCTCCAGGGGTCTATTTTTTTAAGATGAAGTACTGTATGTCAGATACTGTATAATACCATAGGAGAAAAAGAAAGATCAAGGGCCACATGAGAAACCCTCTAATAAATCGGTCACCTGGATTCCTGTTCTTGTGGTGTTTATCGCAATTCACACACTCCACACGTTTTAAAGGTAAATAAATGTATTAATTTACAGTAATGTCCAGAGCACAACGTTTAACAGACATTTATCAACATCATATTCACATAAGTGTGCAACAGAAGAATTGAAAGCTTATACAAAACTAAAACTCCTGCTAACAGCCCAAAATGCAAGGACACAACCATTTAAAACAATAAAAATGCACCAAATCTTTCACATTAACATTTTGAGTTTCTGAGCTAGATGGAGAATACATGGTGAATTTCCCCAATCAGTCTCTGCTGGGTCTCGAGCCCTGTCACATGTCGGCAGACTGTCGTTCATCACTCCTGAGCTCTGCGCAGGAATGATGGATGAGACACTCTCTTGCGCACACAAGGGCAGTTAATATTTTTGTCCAGTGTTTTTAGGGCATCCTCTTCAAAATTCAACCAGTATTGGTGACTTTGTGAAAGATGCAGTAAATGTTACAAGGTTTTATGTCAAATGGATGCTAAATTGGATTTTTTTTTTTGGAGTCTAATCCACACCCAAAAAATGTAAAATGAATTTAGCCCACGTAGTTAGCTGGTAGTACAAGAACACAAGTAGTAAATAACACTGCAAACTAAAAAAACATTTTTTGCTGATGCATGGCTCTGTGAAATATTAAACGCTTTAAAGGGACAAATCTTAGTATTATTACATTCATCAAAATAAAGATGGGAAAATATATAATTAAGATGGAAGATTCTTGTATTTTAGAGATGATGGACCAAACGATGCATTTGGGTAAATAATGCAATTACACACAAATATAACTAAACCCATGACTTAGCTTCTATATTTTAAATTTGAAATAAACTCTGCCCATCTGGAACATTGGCAATGTATTTACACTTGTGAATGCCAAGAAACATTGAACAATAAATACTATTTGCAATAATGTTAAAACAAACAAAATCTCCAGAAGGCCATACAGTGATCAAATGCCAAAAAAAAAAAAAAAAAAATAGGCACTGAAAAACCTTTCCACAAACTCAAATCAATCCACAATGAGCTACAAACAACATATGCCCATTGGAAAAATGCTGGAGAAGAACCTTAACAAAAAGTCACAGTATGCTTAAACTAAATGCTGGGGAAGTTAACATGTAATGAGACCTATTTGCACTTTGTCAGCTTTGGTTAACTCCTATAAAGTGGTATCTAATTTGCTGGACCGTAAAACCAGCAACAAGATCAATGGTCTAAAACAGCAGTATTGGTTTATCCGTTTAAATGAGCTGTGGATTGTCTGTATAGATTAAGTGCTTTCTTATATCTACATATTCCACTGCCCCATTGAATGTAGCTCAGAAATTATATACTTCTTAAAAACTGCATTCTGTGATAGGGAAAAAGTGGAACATTTGTTTCAAAAAGAACAGCACTTACACACACACAGTCCTTTATTCTTCAGGATGGTCCGTAATGTGAAATGACATTGTTAAAATGAAGCTTCAGTCTGCTATCACTTTTGTTTCACAGACCCAAAATGGGCTCCAGTGCACATCCACTTCATGATGGCTATTTCCTCACTGGCTCCTATCAGAGCCAAGAGTACTACAGAAATGATCATTGCAGTCTTTTTCACCCCCTCAAACCACATTTTAGTGTCTCAGTCCGTTGCTTAAGTCGTGTTGTAGCGAGCAGCAACCTTGGTGTAGTTGTAGTAGCTAATTTTGGCGAGTTTTGCCAAATCTTGTGCGTTGTTGCTGGCTAGATTTTCCCTCTCACTGTAATCAAAGCTCTCCTCCTCGTAATCTTCCTGACCCTCCGCATCAGGCAGAGCATCTGGGAAAGGAAATGGAGATTGGCATAATTAGCTTTGACGCTTCTTTTTGTCACAACGTCAATTCAGGGGTTTAACCAATGCTTTATAATGTCATGAATTTAAAGGGTTAGTTCACCCAAAAATGAAAATTCAGTCATTAATTACTCACCCTCATGTCGTTCCACACCCGTAAGACCTTCGTTCATCTTTGGAACACAAATTAAGATATTTTTTGATGAAATCCAAGAGGTTTTTTATTCCCTATAGAAAGCAACGTAATTCCAACTTTAATGGTCCAGAAAGATAGTACAGACATCGCTAAAATAGTCAACTTGACTATACGAGAGATATATACAACAGTGACATCCGAACGCCGACTCGGTATTGGCCGACGCTGTTCACGTGAGCAGCACGACGCATGCGTGTGATGCGGACGCAGGACAAGGCCAATAAAGAGTCGGCATTCTGACGTAGTCCACGGAAGCCTGCACTGTCGCAAAAATACAACATCAACTGCGTAGGAGAATGACGGGAGGGACAAAATAATTTTTGTTTTGTTTTTGTGCGAAAAAAGTATTCTCGTCACTTCATAACATTAAGGTTGAACCACTGTAGTCACGTTGACTATTTTAACTATGTCTTTACTACTTCTCTGGACCTGGAATGTGGTAATTATGTTGAAAAAAACCCTCAGATTTTATCAAAAATATCTTAATTTGTGGTCTGAAGATGAACAATGGTCTTACGGATGTGAAACGACATGAGGGTAATGACAGAAATTTCATTTTTGGGTGAACTAACCCTTTAAATCACTGATAAAAATCTCTGAATCAGTAAAATATATATCACAAGTCTTGGTACTTTTAGATAGCAAACTTTAACTAGCATTAGCATTTACTTTTTTCAACTTTCGCCCTATAAACCCACAGACAGGTGGAGTCCAGCAACTCTATAAACCTCTAGGCTATACCTGTCCTGTCGTTTCTAATTTTCGATAACATTGAGAACCACAAGAGTCACGAGTAAATATAATTTGAGGTATAATTTGCATGTTACCTTGCCCTTCAGTTGAGGTGTCCAGGATTCCATGTTTCACCTTCATGTGTCGACTTAAGTTGCCCTTCAAATTGAACTTGCTGGTGCAGTAAGGACACTTGAAGGGTTTGCTACCGGCATGAAGGTGCATGTGACCCAGCAGGTTATACATTCTGTTGAAGGACTTCCCGCACACCTACAAAAAATTAAAAATACAGGAACTATTAGAGGTCTATGTCTGATGCACAGCCATATAAAGTAGAAAAATATAGACTGCCTGGAGGACTCCAGCAGGGTTATACTGTGCATGGAAGAGTTCTTCATACCCACCTTGCACTTAAAAGGTTTCACAGGCAAGTGGACAATCATGTGCGTTTTAAGCGTCTGCTTCTGAACAAAGGTTTTGAAGCAGACGTGGCACTGGAAAGGGCGCACACTGGTGTGAATCAGCATGTGTCGCTTCAGGTTTGCAGAGAGTGTGAACTCACGAGAACACACGTCGCATTTGTATTCTTTCATACCCTGAGAGAGAAAGACAATGGCAATATGTTTAGATATGATTCAATCACTTTAAAAGTAACTTTTATAATTAGCCATATATTATTTTTTAATTCACTTCTGAGAGCAGGAGGAAAAATGATTTATCACTGGCATCAGCTGAATGAGAAAAAGTGGTTAGTTGTCATAAGCGCAGCTGAATCCATCAGCAGGGTGCCAGTCTAGCTTGCTCACTAGAATTCATAATACAGAGCAAGAAATTCACGCACACATACTTCATTCACTGTTGTTATCGCAATGCTGCAGGGTAAATAGACGTGTATACACTGCAGTGTGAGCGCTGATGCTCCACCAAGCTAAAACATTAACAAATGAAGAGGGTTAAACATTCGCCTTCCTTAACAATCTGACTATTCAGTGAACACTTCCAGTGTATCCAGGGAATACTGCTGTCCTAACATACATGGAAACATTCTTTTCATTTCAGAATGTGCTATGAAGAACTACACTACATGGCCATAAGTGCATTTAATTAGTGCGTTTGGACCCTTAATTTCAGTGAAGACAATTCTAGAGAACTAGTTTAGTGGAGATATAGCTTAGGGATGGTCCCAATGTCCTTGTGCACAAATCGTGGTTCGCCGAGTTTGATGCTGAAGAACTTGACTGGCCACAAAACTCAGATCTGAACCCCACTGAACTGCTGGGATGAACTGGAATGGCAACTTTGACTGGGCCACATCACCCAACACCCCTGATCTCACTAATCCTTTATTCGTGTTCCAACATCCCTATTATTGGCAATTATAAAGCACATACAGGTGCAGTATTCAGGTGTCCATTTACTTTTGGCCATACAGTGTACCCAACTAACTGAAATCACCCAGTGTTCTCATTCAGTCGTTATCTCTAATGGCAATAAATCTAAAAATAGATTCCAAACTAGACAACTGTTGATATATACGCCGAAGAAGTGACTAACTGCCGATGTGTTTTTTGTTTATAACCCTGCTGACCTGTGACACATTCTGTTTACTGACACTGCAGTCATGACGAGATGAATCACACTCATGGAGAGTGAGAAATGAAAGGAGGAAGTATCAGCATGTGAGACACACTTCACTGCACAAAGCACACACAAAACAAAACAGCTCCATACTATTGCAAGGGACAGAGTTAATGGCAGGGTTGGATGGCTGGAAGGGACTGACAGAGACAGCTCCATTTACACTGAAACTTGTTGCGGCAATACCCAAGACACAGCTGAAGATGACACAATAACCTACGGATTTATGGGAATATGTAGCGTTTGGAAATGTAGGTGGGGTCTGGATCTGAAAGTCACTGGCGAGTCAATTCTAATAGGATGGTTGCGGGAAGATTACAAAAACTAATGAGGTTTAAGTACCTTGTGTTCGAGGGCCTGCTGTGTCAGTACCTTGTGTGTAAGCATGTGCTGCTTCAGGTGGTGGATCTGCACAAACTCCATGCCGCACTCCGAGCAGACATAAGGCCGTACGTTCTGGTGCTTCATCAGATGGTTCTGGAGTTGGCTACGGTAGGCGAAGGACTTATGACATTCGGTGCACTGAAAGGTCGTCGGGCCCTGGTGGCTGACCTGGTGGCGCTTGAGGTGGGCGTGAGTGGGGAACTCCATGCCGCACTGTGTGCAGACGTGACAGTGGCCGCTCTCGTGCTTGGTCTCGTGAGTACGCAGCTCACTGGGGTAGGCAAAGCCTCGGCCGCAGAAGCGGCAGCTGTAAGGCTTGACGTCGCTATGCTGCAACATGTGCCGTTTAAGGTGACTGGTCTGGGTAAAGGCCTTCTTGCAGACGGTGCACTTGTGCGGCCGCGTGCCCTGGTGCGTCAACAGATGCGTCTGAAGGTGGCTGGGCTGCTTGAAGAGCTTTCCACAGTGCAGACATTCATGTGGCTTGATGCCATTGTGACCGAGGATGTGTGTAACCAAGTTGTACTTCGAAGTGTAGGACTTTTCACACATGCGACACTTCCAGCGTTTCAGGCCTTCGCCCACATCCACGCAGTACGATTCATCGATTTGCACGTTGATATCTAGACGGTCGATCTGCATCCGTCTACCCAAGGAGTTCTCACCCTCCGCCCACATCATGGCCTGTCCGCCCTCCTCATAATCTCCCGGCAGGCCCATCTCAGCAGCCTCGTACGCCGTCACGCTGGACTCATAGTAGCGCCTCATTGCTGGGCTCACATCCTCCTCTGTAGTTTTCAGGTTGAGCGCTCTCTCCTCCACTTCCTCCTCCTCTTCTTCTTGTTGTTCCTCCTTTCCCCGTCCTTCCTGGGGGGACTCCACCAGTGCCTTTCCATGCCCCACAGGGCTTTGGTGGCCTTGAGACTGAGTCTCAGAGTCTATCTGTTTGCTTGCTGGCTCCCTCGAGGACTCAGGGTAGCCTTTGTTACACTGCTCTTCTTTCATTGGCACTCTTTGAGGTGCTAGGTCCAACACTTCTGGCTCGTTGTCAGTTTGCTGGGGATTTGAGAGATAACAGGGGCTAGGGAACTCAGGCCTCTCTCCTTTCACCTCACTCGATGTGTCCAGAGACCTCTCCGTGGACTCCTCCGGTTCTCCTTCAATCAAGGGCCTCTTGGTCCTCCCGCGGGGCCCAGGTCGCCTGCGCTCTGCTCCGTAGAGCCCATCTGCTCTCCTGTTCTCCCCGTGAGGCTCGGACAGATAGTCTCCATTGGCTCCAATTAGCTGATCAGCATATTCATACTCCATGGATTCTGCAGGGGGAGCAGGGCCTTCACGTCCCTCTCCTGTGTAGAAACCGTTTGGGGCAATTGTGGCTCCGAAGATTTCGTTCTGAGATATGAGGCCCAGCACAGCAGCCTGGGCAAGGGACAGGACCACCACCGGGTCAGTCTGAGTGCCGACATCCACCGCATGCTCCATCACTTTAGAATAGCAGCGGACCAGAGGAACCTCCTGCTCTTCCTGTCAATGGAGAGAACAACAGGTCTTAGCAATATTTCATGAAATCAGAATCAGTGTATACATCTGTCATTGCACGCGTCAATACAATACACTCGTAGCAACAAAGTCTGGCTAACGCTGTCATGGCAACACTGTCATGGCAAGTCAGCGCAATAGCGTCACATCAACATGAGTGTCAGAACAACGAAGTTGACTGATGCGGGGCAACAAATAAAAGCTGTTGGGATAGAGTTTAAGGATTTGCTTTAGAGCTAAATGACAGCTTAGTCAGATCAGGCAATTTCTGGCAACATGGCAGGAATGTTTTTCTGAAATCTTTCCTCTACCTGATCTTTTTTTTTTTATCTTTGAAATAGTGAACATTCTCATCAAAGAAATAAAAATTATACTATATATAATACATTTATATTTACAGCAGTAAGCAAGAGACATATTCTGACAACGCCTTGCCTGTGTCCACTAGAGATTTCTTTAGATAAGACAGACATGTTTAAGCGCCATGCTTCCTTCCTTCACAGTCTTTAAAAGGACGCGAAGCACAAAGAGTGTCTGGGTCCGAGCGGGAAGCCTACATCCGTGGACTATCCACAGCATTTCCTGCGAGGTCAAGCACTGCCACTGCTGACTATGAAAAAGCTGGACAGTGAAGTTTTAGCAGTACCAGCAACATAAGTGAGTCCAGTCAATTTGCAGACTTCAGAGATTTGCTGAAGCCAACATGATTCAGTTCGCTGCAGCACTAAGGAGAAAAATTGTTCCTTTGAGGTTGATGATTATGTTATTTACATATGGATTAATTAAGGGGAACTTGGTTGAACTCTTAGTTTAGGATAACTTTACCACACCTGTGTTCTAGGTTACCAGAATGCTCAAATCACTGTCATGCTCACACAAGTAATTGTATGTGTGCTCAGAAAGTCATTAACGTGTATTATCACCTCTAACAAGCTGGTACCTTGATTTTTGCTGAAAAAAGAAAGCCATGAAATACAGATTTAAGCTTAAGCAAAAACAAGCATACACAAGGGAAAGAGGGAGGGAGAGACTGACAGCTGTAAAACCGAGAAAGAGAGAGAGACAAGCAGAGACAGAGGAAAGAAAACGAGAAGTGGGAGGGGGGGGGGGGGGGGGCATGAGAGATAGAGAGAGAGGAGAGAACGAGAAATGAGAAGGGGAACCTGGATGCCCTGATAACCATGTCATTTATAATTACTGCTTTTAAAGCAGTCAGACAGAGGGAGGGAGAAACAGACAGAAAAAAAGAGTGAGTGAGTGAGTGAGAGAAAAAGGGTGATTGAGGAAGCAACTGAAAGAAGGAAGAGAGAGGAAGGAGGGGAACTGGGGGATGAGAGACAGACTGAGTGACTGAGTGAGGGAGGGGAGTGAGGAAAGAAAGATAAAGAGAGATAAAGAAAGAGTGAGAGGAAAAGAAGAGGGAGAGGGAGGGGCAGCGGGGGATGAGAGACTAAGAGAAACTGAGTGAGTGAGAGAGTACAACAGAGAGATAAAGAGAGAAGGAGGGGTGTGGGGAGTGAAAGACTGAAACTAAGAAGGAGACAGAAAGAGAGAGAAAAGAAGAGGGTGAGAAATAAGAAAGAATGAGGAAAGGGAAAAGGAAAGAGAAGGAGTGTTAAGACAGAAAGACAAATGAAAGAGCCAGTCGGGCAAGATAGCAGCCGTGACTGTATGAGGAGAGCTGAAGTGAATATAAAAATAGATAAAAAACAAAAACGCTAGCTAGTGTAAAGACTAGCATAGAATGAAGCTGTGTGTGTTTGTGAGTGTGAGAGATAGAAAACAAAAGAGATATACCGCAAGGGCTAGACTGAAAAAGAGAGTAAGGTTCAAGTATAAATGACATTCTGTGAGAGAGAAAAAAGTTATTTCATTTCCACAGTTCAGAGTTACAAACTTTAACGCAGCAATAAACCAACAGTTCGAGTCAATATATCAACACAAGCCGCTTCGGGCAGCGTGTATGTTTGGGTTGAGCACTCACCACATTACTCCTGGTGTGATGTTTGAGATGTTTCAGGGACCTCATCCTTCAAGAGAAGTGAGAGGAGCAAAAAACACCAGCTCCTATTTATAATTGCGTGAGGCAGAGGGGGCGGAGCCAAGCTCATCCTCCTCCTACTGTTGCTGTTATCAGAACTGACTGTGCCTGCCTCTCTCACACACATACACACACAAACCTATTTCTTCCATTCTCTTTCTTTCTTTCTTTCCGTCTCTCTGCCCTCCCTTCCTCGCACTCCCCCATCTCTTTCTCCTTTCTTTCTTTCTCTTTCACTCTCTCTCGCACATTCACTATCTCTCTTTCTCACGCACACACTCCATACGGCGTGACCCTTCAACAAACATATTTCTCTCGTACTAACAAAAGCTCACTTCTCAGCACATGTACGTCCTCTCTTCGCTTTAGAGATGATAGCAAACACGTTTCAAGCCGGCATGCGCGCACACACACACACAGAGAGAGAGAGAGAGAGTGAGAGAGAGAGAGAGTGATCTCTAATCACTGGAGGTGTGTCTGTCGGTGTCAAGACAGACAGTGAGTGAGATACGCTGAAATGTTTTCCGGGAGGAGTTCTACAGGTCTGTTTATTTGCGCATCTCAAATAATTAAGCCGCAAGACGCCTGTGCGATGTCTGAGAGCCAGTGCGCACAAAAAAATGAGTGACAAAAGAAAGAAAAGCAGAAAGAAAAGCAGTTTGGAAAGAGAGGGAGGGAGTGAGACAGACATGGGGGAGAGAGAGAATAAGAGGAAGAGGGAGGGGGACTGAGACAGAGAGGTATAGAGAGAAAAGGGAAGGGGGGTGAATGGGAGAGAAATAGAAAGAGAGAGAGAGAGCGACAGAGAGAGAGAAAAGAGGTGGGGGAGGGCGAGAGAAGAAGAGAATGCAGCAAAAAAGAAGGAAGAGAGGAACTGGGGGAGGGAGAGCAAAGCATAAGAAAAGATGAGGTCAAAGAAAAGAGAGAAAGACAGAAAGAAAGAGAGAAGAGGGAGGGAGAGCGCTCGAGAGGGGGTGGGGGGACTGAAAGAGAGGTAGAAAAAGAGAATGCAGTGAAAGAGAGAGAGTTTCAGCAGCCTGAGAGAGAGATAGTGAGGAAAAAAAAGGGGGATGGTGGAGTGTGAAAATAAAAAAGAGGAGTTCATCAGCAAGAGAAAAAGAGGGGGAGTGGATGAGTGAAGGGGGGGCAGGGGAAAAGAGAGGAAAAGGGAAAAACAGCAAGGAAAGATATTAACTATTGAAGTTCTGGTTCGCTCTTGTCAGGAGGAGCGCGTGATAGGCTACCTGCGCGCTCCGTTGCCGGGTGTGTGCCGAGGTGTTCCCGCTCACCCTCATTACGGAAAAGGTATGGGATTACTCTAACACTTCCCGTGAGCTTATTAACGCCGGGATATAGGCTGGCCGTCCCACAAAAGAGCCTCTATTATGGAATGGAACACACCTGAGTGAAGGACTGTGCTGCTGTGTGCCGTCAGTGTGTGTGAGAAGAGTGGAGGACATTTTTCATCAGTGAGCAGGAAAGGGCAATCCATGAAGGAGAGAGAAAATCAAGCATTGTAGGAGAGTCAGTATATGTGCGTCTGAGTGAGAGAAAGATGTGTGTGCGTGTGAGAGATCGTGAGAGGAAAGGAGGGAGGGAGGGAAAAGAGAAAGGACAGGGAGCGAGAGAGAGAGCGAGAGAGAGAGAGATAGGGAGCGAAGGGAAACAGACAGAGATAAAGAGAGATTGAGGGAGGGTGTGAGTGAGGGGGAGAGATAGCAGGAAGTTGAGAGAGCGAGAGAGGAGAGAAAATAGAAAGAGTGCAAGGGAAGAAACAAAGAGATAAGACGCAAAAGACAAAGAATCCACATGGAAGAAGAAACAACGGCCAGGGACGTGTACATAAAACAACACAGAGCTGCCCGCCTGTGGGGAAAACGAACAGGGGGAGACAACAAAAGTTAGGGGAAAGAAAGAATACCCATCCAGGCCCATGGGTTTCCCCCCTCCCTTGGAAATGGCTTGAAACCTGTCCTAACCTCATTTGCCCAGAAGTGTCAGACTTGTGTGAACCAGTCCTAACACACACACACAGGGAAGAATACATGATGAATAATGAACGCCTACTAGTTTCTTCTGCACGTGTGTGTCTTTGCTTCTCCACAGGTTTGTGTAGCTGTGTTTTAGAGGGGTGTGTGGTTTGGGAATCCATCTACAGGTTTTAACCGACAAGCGTATGTGTGCGTGCGCATGTCACTTGACATTTGTACTTATGGTTTGTGTATTTCTCTTCTGCCTGAAGAGAAGCAAGGGAACTTTTGTCTGCATCAGTGCATTGTTTTCTGCGGCAGTGTGAATGTATGATACTGAGGGAAGTGGGATTGAACCGGTTGGGTTAGTGGCTGAGATCTGACTGGGATGTGAGGTCGTTTTTAAATTCCAAAACTCTCAGTGCTAACGTGACCTGAGCGGAGATGCCACGGGGAAACTTGAAACCCTCCACCAGTACATACTAACGTTTTCATTATGACGCGATGACGGTGAAGGGGTTTGGCACAAACAAGTTATTCGACTCTTAATGCAATTTGTGTGTGTGGGAGAGGTTAATTCAAAAGGAGAGAGTGGGGTAAACTGTGCCATTTTTTATGGAAGTTGTCCTCTAATACATTAAATACTAATACATTTAATATATTTCTGTTCTCAATTGAAATTAGAAAAATTTGACCTTAGATATTTTACTTTAAAAATGTGAGCTGTATCATTTCAAGGGGCAAGATGAATCAAAAGGGACTATGTGAACAATTTATATTTCAAATAAAAATGTGAACATAAATTATTATTTTTTTCTTTACAAATGCACAATACCACTCTGAAGTCTTATTTTGATGCACATTATTCACATTTTCTTAAGACAGCAAGGAAAAGTTTAATATTCAGAATATATGACATTCAAACATTTCATTTAACAGTATTTGAAAGAGTATTTTTTTCCTGAATTTGGAGACAAATCCCACTATTAGTTAAATCACTGACACAGCATATCCTAAAGCTTCTGGCACACTTTACCCCACAGGTATGATTTTGGGGAAACTCTGCATTTACAGTAATATTTTACGACTAAATAATTACATGATTTTATAATAAATTTACCAACATAAAATATGTGTAGCTGACATGAAATACTTTTAGAAAGGTTACAAGTCTTGTGGTGTGATAAGCTAAAATGCATTTTGCAAATTATTATGCATGCAGCGTTTAAGATATTTTTAAATGAGAGATTATGGGATTTATTTTAAAATTCTGTTATCAAACCACACAACCTCAGATAAGATAAGATGAATCCCTTATGCAATCACATACATTTTAGTATATGATTTAGTATATTATATATATATATATATATATATATATACATATATATATTAGGGCTGTCAAACGATTAATCGCGATTAATCGCATACAAAATAAAAGTTTGAGTTTGCCTAATATATGTGTGAGTACTGTGTGTAATTATTATGTATATATAAATACAAACAAATTAATGTATATAGTTAAGAGAAATATCTTATTTATGAACAAAATATTTTTATTTATATATAATATAAATTATATAAAAAATATAAATAAATACATATACTTGTAAATATTTCTCAAATATATACATGAATGTGTTTGTATTTATATATACATAATAATTACAACACTAGTATGCGATTAATCGCGATTAATCTTTTGACAGCCCTAATATATATATATATAGTCAAAATATTTGCTTTTTACACACAAAAAAAAGAACTTTCATTGTTGTTAGTTTTACTCAAACCATACTTGTTCACATACTTAAACTCATGTAACTACATAAACTTAATTTAACTGAGTTGTTTCTACTAAAAATTAGTTTTGTTAGCTTTACTTAAGCGTTTGTTCAGTCAACTTAACATTGCTGAGTGAAACTCACAAATGAATGTTGACATAACTAAGTGGGCATTGGATACGTAGTTCCCACCATGCTTTGCAATGGACTGCATTAGGAGAGTAAATTAAAGTGTTATTTTATGTGTTTTTCAGTAAAGGCAAAGATGTTGTTTGTTTATGTTAGAGTTTAATGTTCAATGTTCAGTTATGTTGGAGTTTCTACAAGTTTCCCTCTGTAATGTTTTTGAATTTTGTGGTTAACATTATGCAGAAGAGTGGCACATGTGTTCAGGCTGTGAGCACTCATATACCCATGTTTAGGATGGAATTCCTGCCCTCAATTAAATTGAGTTTGTTCAATGAGTTATCTTTGGAGTGCATTTTGTAGAGCAAATAGTTCATTTAAAAGATTAGTTCACTTTCAAATGAAAATAAGCTCTACTCACCCTCAAGCCATCCTAGGTGTATATGACTTTCTTCTTTCTGATGAACATAATAGAAGAAATATTAATAAATATCTTGACGCATCTGAGCTTTTTTAATGGCAGTGAACGGGACCCGCGAGTATGAGCTGAAGCTTCCATCCACATCCATCCATCATAAACGTACTCCACACAGCTCTGGGGGGTTAATAAAGGACTTCTGAAGCGACGCGTTTGTGAAAGAAAAATACCCATATTTAGCTTCCACCAGACTGCCTTCTGTATTCAAATTACGCAAAAACGGAACTGGCGCCGTGAAGGCGGTCTGGCGGGAGCACTTGCAAGGTGAGCATTTGTGTTTATAAAGCTAGGGCTGTGACGGTGGCAAATTTTTACTACCGCGGTGGTAAATCACCAACAACCGCCGGTGTTGCAGTGGTGGGGTCCAAAAGGGGGTGTGTGTATATATATATATAAAATCAGAGGTTGTGTTAGACTTGCGTTTCACCGTCATTTTGATGGACAGGATCGTAAAAAAATAATCATAATCAATAATTACCCGTAATTTGAATTTATATATTTTGATAAGTCATTTAATAGCTTCTGATTTCGTCAACATTTTCATTTATATTCATGAACTTACAGGATAAGCAAATAGGCATAGGCTATGCATTTATTTATACTATGAAAAGAAAGTTGATCAAATACTGCGTCACTTTTCAGTTATCTTGAACACTTGTCACGGATTGTGAGTGAATGCGAACACCATTTCCTCTTTACTACTGTACAGAACGAAATAAACATGAATAAAAATGAAAAAAATATGTTGAAAGATGCAAGTTAGCTTACCGAAATCTGTATCACATCAGTCATCAGTGTTGCAAACAATTTCAAGTAACAATATACCTCAGAAAAGCCATTCGTTGACCATAAACTTATAGTCAGTAAGAAAAATAACAAAACTTAATTATGCAAGTAAACATAAGTAACTTTATTATTATAAAATTGACTTAAACTCGGGTGCTCGTCTGTTTTCATTTTATTCTCGCGCTCTGCTGCCACACTGGAGCGCGCTCACCACCTACTGGACAGGGGTGGGAATTACAGTTACAAGCTACATAATCTGTCAAAATGACGGACGGGCTGCAGATTTTTTCCGTCACTACAAAAAAAAAATTCATCAATGACGGAAAATTTTCGGTTAACGCGACCTCTTATATATATTTTATACATATATATAAAATACACACTACCGCCGGTGACACTCCACGACGGTGCGGTTGTCATGCCTACCGTCACAGCCCTATATAAAGCATATACATTTTTATTTTTTTTTAGAAAATGACTGATTATTTCACTAGATAAGACCCTTATTCCTCGTCTGGTATCGTTTAAAGCCCTTTGAAGCTGCAATGAAACTGTAATTTTGACCTTCAACCGTTTGCGGTCCACTAGGAGAAAAATCCTGGAATGTTTTCCTCAAAAACCTTAATTTCTTTTCGACTGAAGAAAGAAAGACATGAACATCTTGGTTGACATGGGGGTGAGTAAATTATCAGGAAATTTTAATTCGAAAGTGAACTAATCCTTTAATAAAGTAAATTAAGTCAATAAATGTGTTCACCTCATGTAATAAACTTTTATAAATAAGTTAACTGCACATAAATATTATGTAACAGTGACAAATTCAAATGATTTGTATGTACTCAAAGAAATGTACTTGAATTTCTTTTGTTCATACAACTAAATTTGTATTTGTACAAATGATTTAAAGGGATAGTTCACCCAAAAATGAAAATTTGATGTTTATCTGCTTACCCCCAGGGCATCCAAGATGTAGGTGACTTTGTTTCTTCAGTAGAACACAAATTATGATTTTTAACTCCAACCGTTGTCGTCTGTCAGTTGTATAATGCATGTCAATGGGAATGCCATCTATAGGAGTCAAAAAACATGCACAGACAAATCCAAATTAAACCCTGAGAGACGACACATTGATGTCCTGAGACATGAAAAGATCAGTTTGTGTGAGAAACCGAACAGTATTTATATAATTTTTACCTCTAAAACACCACAATGTTCAACTTCCCTGCGCATTCCGATGACAGAAGTGATGTCTCGCGCTTTGCTTCAATGAGTGCGAGAGATCACTTCCGTTGTCAGAGCGCATTCAGACCTCACTAACCGGATGCGCAGGGCAGTTGGAAAAGTAGTGTTTTAGAGGTAAAAAATTATATAAATACTGTTCGGTTTCTCACACAAACCGATCGTTTCGTGTCTCAGGACATCAATGTGTCGTCACGAGCCGCAGGGTTTAATTTGGATTTGTCTGTGCATGTTTTTTGGACTCTTATAGATGGCATTCCCATTGACATGCATTATACAACTGACAGACGGTAATGGTTGGAGTTGAAAATCATCATTTGTGTTCTACTGAAGAAACAAAGTCACCTACATTTTGGATGCCCTGGGGGTAAGCAGATAAACATCAAATTTTCATTTTTGGGTGAACTATCCCTTTCATATAGTTGCATGGAACCATTTGACACTGCTTTTTTAAGTAAATCCAAGTATAAATAGGCCTATATCATGACAAAAAACAGATTTAAGGAGGTGGCCCATCTTACCCCACTATGCTGTCATGTTAATCTAAACATGTCTCCATGATAAACAATCTTTTCAAAAGCTTTTAATATGGGCAGAACCAAACAAACATGAATTAGCAGAAAGCCAGATCTTGTCATCCAAACCTGTCACCAAGCTACCAGATTATTACTCTGTGCTTCCTCGAAACTGGGTTTATTGGAGATCTTGTGAGGTGTTAAAGCGCATACAGCCAGCCTTCAGCCCCCCCCCATCCGAGCCCAAAACACACACACCAGCACTGCCACTTATTAACCACAGAAACTCAATGGACATAACCTTTGACCCCAAGCCAGACACTACTGCCAGCAGTTAGTTCCTTTCTAAATTAACTTCTAAATCATCTGTCCACTTGTGTAAACGTGTTATGAGGTTAGACAGCGGCAGCTAGTATATCCAAACACCAAGTTACAGTCCTACAGCACTTCACTGGAAGTCTTAATCTCATTCACGCAAATTCGCATCTCGGCCCTGATGATCCTGCGCTCTTGATTTCAATGTTTGTGTATTTTCATTGCAGCTTGTCCGAGAAAAATCACACTAAGATACGCACACACACAAACACAAACAGAAGATGCAAAGAAGAGAGGCTCTCCAAATCCTGAATAAAAGATTACCCCCCTCATTCAGCATGGGGGTTACAGATAAAATGTTGGACAGAATATTGGGCAAGAAATGTTTCTACCAAGAGGAAATAGAGTGAATAGAAAAGAGAAAGACAGTTGAGGGAGGAGAGCATTCAGCACAGGATATAAAAGGAACAGAGAGAGAAAAGAAAGAGGAGAGTGGGGGAGAGAGCGAGAGAAGGAGAAAGAGGAGAGAGAGAGGGGGAGGGAGAGTGAGCGAGAGAGAGAGAGAAACAGAAAGAGGAAAGGGAAAGAGACAGTGAGAGAAAGACAGGAGAGAAGGGGGAAGGGAGGGAGGGAGGGAGATAGAAAGAAAAAGAGACACACAAGAGACTCAAAAACCACAGAATAATAAAAAAGAAGAAGCAATGTCTGGCTTCGGCTCCATGAAGATAGACAAATTTGAATGAACATTGCAGGCTATATTGTATGCATCTGAATGAGGCGGGAGTCCACACCCTGCAAAAACTCAGCTGTGAAGGCACAAGTTCATTGTGTCGGGCCTAGAAGCATTCAGGAGCGCCACTCCTCTGCATGTGTGCGTTTCCCTGCGGTCTGAGGTTGGGAGGTCAAAGCCTCGACTGACTCCCGCCGCTGCCTTCAAGAGAACAGTTGCCTCCTGCCTCCCGTGCCGTTTCATCTCATAATCCTGCTAATGGCAGTTAAATGGACTGACGGCACGAGTCTGACCGCCTAGTTTCACATCCAATTTCATATACGCTCAAATGAAGAGGCCTGTAAATACTAACGCGCCTGACCGTAGGCAAAGTCTCATTTGCGGGGTCTCATAAATAGCACGGGAAAAAGTGGCCGTCCTTCCGCGCGAGATCGTGATCTTTTGTATTTCTCCCTCACCTCACGGTAACAAATTTCAACCTGAATTACTTTTTCTTTCTCCCAAGTTTCATTCTTTTAAATCAAAACCCCTTTGTCTCTCTCTTCTTTTGTACCTTCTTCTTGTTTCCATGGTTACCCCTCTCTCTGCGCTGTACACTATCTATCTCTCCCTCCGTTTCCCTCTCTGTCTCTCTCACTCTGTTCTTATCTTTCTCATTTTGCTTTCATCTCTGCCTCCCTTCCTCCTGCTTTATCCCACACCCTCCTCACTCCGGCTTTTATCTCTTTTCACTTTCATCTGTCTTTCACCTTTCTCTCCCCTTCAAGCCTGCCATTCCATCATGCTGTTTTTTTTTTTCAGTTTCTTACTTATGAAGAGCGAGAGAGAGAAAAAAAAAAGTTTCATCTGTTGCCCTATCAATTCTGCATTTTTAATCACCTTCCAGTCGTCCAATCCCGTTTCATTTCCACTGGCACAATCTCTCATTTACATGTGTGCTAGACAGAGTGGTCAGTTCTTCAATGCTCATCCCTAGGCTGCTTCTCTGTTCTTCGAGCTTTCGGAAGGTTCTGGCGTGAAAAGAATTACAGGATGAATCAAACCTGATATCATGTGTCCTCATCTCGCTATGGTTACTTCAGCATGGTGCAGATGTCTATGTGATGTGTTTATAATTAAATTCAAAGTGAACTATTTGCAACCCATTTCACTTTCATAATGTGATGCCTTTCTGTGTGAAATGGGATATTCGATGAGAAAAGATATAGGATGGAACATTGGGAATTGATTGGAGTGTGAAAAGTTGACATTGCATATAAGAATTGCATATTTAAGTAGATATTTGGATGTTTGTTAAAGGGTTAGTTCACCCAAAAATGAAAACTTTGTCATAAATTACTCACCCTCATGTTGTTACAGACCCATAAGACTTTTGTTCATCTTCTGAACACAAATGAAGATCCTTTTGATTAAATCTGAGAACTTTATGTCCCTCCATTGACAGCTATGCAACTGACACTTTGATGCTTCAAAAAGGTCATTAAGAGATTGTAAAACTAATCCATATGAATTGAGTGGTTTAGTCCAAATTTTCTGAAGAGATTTGATCGCTTTATATGATGAACAGATTGAATTTAGGCTTTCATTCACATATAAACATTCATCAACTCACACATCAGTTGTGGTAAACAGAAGCTCCAGCATGTTTGCTTGACATGCGAGAAAACAACAAGGTTCATTTTTGTGTTATGCAGCACATTTGACATTTGAACTTCCGGAAGAACCAATGAGGTTCATTCTCATGTTACGCAGCACGTTTGAGCTTCCAAAAGAGGTTTGTTCTCGTGCATCAAGCAGGATCGTTTGAGCTTCTGTTTATGTACACTGATCAATATTTATATGTGAATAAAAGCCTAAATTAAATCTGAATACATATGGATTAGTTTTACGATCTCTTTATGAACTTTCTGAAGCATCAAAATATCAGTTGCTTATGTCAACGTAGGGACAGAAATCTCTCAGATTTCATTAAAAAATATCTTAATTTGTGTTCTAAAGATGAATGAAAGTTTTACAGGTTTGAAATGACATGAGGGTGAGTAACTGTTGACAGAGTTTTCATTTTTGGGTGAACTAACCCTTTAACTTTATCCAATAACTCATGTGGTATAAATAATGTCAGGGGAAATGTAATTTCAGCAAGTTGCTTACAGATTATGAAGCCAAACTATTTTTTAAAGGGGTCATGATTTGAGAAATCAAATTTTCCTTGATCTTTTGACATTTAAAAGGTTGTTTTACTATAAAAAAAACTTTACAAAAAACACCCTGCATATACAAACCTGATTCCAAAAAAGTTGGGACACTGTACAAATTGTGAATAAAAACAGAATGCAGTGATGTGGAAGTTTTTAAATTTCAATATTGTATTCAGAATACAACATAGATGACATATCAAACGTTTAAACTGAGAAAATGTATCATTTTAAGGGAAAAATAAGTTGATTTTAAATTTCATGGCATCAACACATCTCAAAAAAGTTGGGACAAGGTCATGTTTACCACTGTGTGGCATCCCCTCTTCTTTTTATAACAGTCTGCAAACGTCTGGGGACTGAAGAGACAAGTTACTCAAGTTTAGGAATAGGAATGTTGTCCCATTCTTGTCTAATACAGGCTTCTAGTTGCTCAACTATCTTAGGTCTTCTTTGTGGCATCTTCCTCTTTATGATGCGCCAAATGTTTTCTATGGGTGAAAGATCTGGACTGCAGGCTGGCCATTCCTCCTTCTACGCAGCCATGATGTTGTAATTGATGCAGTATGTGGTCTGGCATTGTCATGTTGGAAAATGCAAGGTCTTCCCTGAAAGAGACGACGCCTGGATGGTAGCATATGTTTTTCTAGAACTTGGATATACCTTTCAGCATTGATGGTGCCTTTCCAGATGTGTAAGCTGCCCATGCCACACGCACTCATGCAACCCCATACCATCAGAGATGCAGGCTTCTGAACTGAGCGCTGATAACAACTTGGGTTGTCCTTGTCCTCTTTAGTTCGGATGGCATGACATGTGATTTCCATTACAGTAGCATTCCTGTATGTGATGCAGTGCCGTCTAAGGGCCCGAAGATCACGGGCATCCAGTATGGTTTTCCGGCCTTGACCCTTACGCACAGAGATTGTTCCAGATTCTCTGAATCTTTGGATGATATTATGCACTGTAGATGATGATAACTTCAAATATGATGATAACTTCCTTTTATACTCAATCATGTTGACAATTGAGCTAATAAGTTGCAAATTGGTCCTCCAGCTGTTCCTTATATGTACATTTAACTTTTCCGGCCTCTTATTGCTACCTGTCCCAACTTTTTTGGAATGTGTAGCTCTCATGAAATCCAAAATGAGCCAATATTTGGCATGACATTTCAAAATGTCTCACTTTCAACATTTGATATGTTATCTATATTCTATTGTGAATAAAATAAAGTTTATGAGATTTGTAAATTATTGCATTCCTTTTTTATTCACAATTTGTACAGTGTCCCAACTTTTTTGGAATCAGGTTTGTAAGTTTCAGAACTCAAAATGTCATTGTTAGTCCAACAACAGCTTTTTTTGAAACTAAGCTGCCAAAACAACTCGTTTCAGAGTTTGTCTCAGTATGATGTCACAGAAAGCCTCTGCAGAAGAAGATCAATGCCCACTTCTGCACTGTTGCCTCTTTAGCCCCACCCACTGGTTCACACATATAGTCAGAGGGGAGTAAATATGGGAAAGAGGCAAACACAGGATTACTTGAACAACAAAACGATAGAGCTGCCAATGAGGTATACAAAATCTTTTGCAGTGCCACATTTTGCAAAAACAGTCTTTGCATTGCCTTCCTAGTGTTCCGAACATTAGGAATGCATGCATGAACTTTATTTTTAACAGTTTCAGATCACGTCAATAAAGCACTGTTCATTTATTTGCTTTATTTTACTGTGGATTCATTTTTTAAGAGACACTGCTCGATTCAGACTTTTTTTTAGAGACTTAAAATAAAAGATGAAGCAGTGCCAACTATATTGGATCCGACAGTAATATGACAACACAACAATGTTTTTACCATGTCTATTGCTTTGTCTGTTACAGATTGTTTGATAAGTAATCACTTTACTTTCACTTTACTGAAAATGATGAACGATGAATAAGGATGACAGTGTGACAAAAGATGGTACATTCATTCATATTTTGTTTACAAGAA
Organism: Chanodichthys erythropterus; assembly: GCF_024489055.1. NCBI lineage: Eukaryota > Metazoa > Chordata > Actinopteri > Cypriniformes > Xenocyprididae > Chanodichthys > Chanodichthys erythropterus. Next base: position 38,456,997 of record NC_090227.1, on the reverse strand, counting down.
ACACTGCAAGTTATCCTATCAACTATAGCTGTATTTAAAGTATTTACATTTTATATGCTACAACCAAGACTTCTAAAGCATGTAATACACATTGTTTCACAGTTGACAAATGTACTATGTAAAGAGATAAAGACCTTTTTTTGTAGTGTATTCGTTTAAAAACTAATATAATGTAAAAACTACCTCACAAATACATAAGGAATACATATAAATAAAGATGATTAATTACCAAGCTGTCACAGGTGAGTATCCTTGGTATTTTAGGCGTAGGTTTGTCTTCTGATTCAGGATCAGACTCTGGCTCAAACATGCATGGCGTAAGTTTTCAAAACAATTTCACATGTGTAGCGGGGATGCTTAAAAATATTTTAATATGCAAAACTGTTACCCAATCATAGCAGAGGGCGTTTACTTCCAATGCAGCAAGCCTAGTGTTTTAAAGAGAGTGTCAAAAACAGGATAGAAAATCATCTATCACTTCTAAATAAGGATGTTTTTTGATGTAAAAATCTTGCTAAAATTATAAGTGGACCTCAGAGAACAAGATTTTGAATGATCTTGATTCTTAAAATCCCTAAATCGATTTTCTTCTCTGTGCCAGTGTCTACTGTACGCACAGCTCTGTGTCTGAATCATGATCAAATGGCATTTATGAGCCAATTCTTTTTAGTGAATCACTGAGCAAGTACAATTCAAGACTCTTTTAAACTGGTTCTTTTTAGTTAGACATAAAGTACAACCAGTCTAGACTGATTCACAAACCTTACTGAATCAAAAACCTTACAGCGCAGTGTCAGATTCACAAACAAATGACTTGTAGCTGGTCCTTTTAATGAATCCTTAAACCAGACGAACAAATACAAATGACTCTTTTAAAGTGGCTTGTTTTACTAAATCAAAAACATACAGTGCAGTCAGATTGATCAACTCTTATGAGCCAGTCTATTTCATAAATCATTGAAAAAGACTTTCTACACTCTTTCATTGGCATTTATAACTGAAGTTTTCATGAGCATATATTTTACACAGTGTAAGATATGCAATTTGAAGTTTGCTTAAATTGGTATCCATAGAGTTTTTGGTCATGTTGCTTATATATTATAATGATTATTATATGTTATATAATCAGCATCATTTGGGTTCTCTTGTTACAAGATTACTTCTAGAATTTGCAGCATTAACTGACAGTGAATATCGTTCATATGTAGCAAAATACACATTATGAGTGAAAAATGACCAAAAGAATTAGACTCAAATCAAATTTACCCAGCCCTAATTTTAATTTTATGTTGACTCTAATAACAGAAAGTGAGATTTCTTATGTTTTGCCCCCTCTAGGGTTCTTTCATATGCTCTGCCTACGGTTCCTACTGAAAACACGCTATGTAGCAGGACATACGGTGGCCTGTCAGCTCAGTGCTGTGATGAAGATGTGAGCCCTAGACACCTCCTATGAGGAGATAACGGTCCTCATACACAACTGCAGCAGTGACATGAAGCAATATATCACAACCTCGACAACAAAGAAAACCAGTGAGACACAAAATACCCCCTGTACTTTACGTGCAATTATTCAAGATGAGACAAGTTTGCATGCACAGAAAGGCACCTGAGGGTGTTTCATTAGGGCTAAACCGAGCGCTTTATGTAAGTCGCTGCACAAAACACACTAAGAAAAAGTCCCTGGTGTAGTCTGGTTGAGACTGACTGCAGTAGGAGGAAGTGTTATGCTTGAGATCTGTCTGAAACTAACCTCCCTCCCCTGCTCCTTCCCTTTCCCCTTTCCCTTTAAGTACCACAACTATTCAGAAAAGAGAATAAAGAAAACCTGAATAGAGGAAGAGAAGAAATAGAGGTCCCAAAGAGCTAAAGAAAAGCGAGGAAAAAAAAAACAATGAAAAGAGAAACAGGAATGAAAAGCAGCCAGAGAGAAAGAAAGAGAAGAAAGAGGGACAGCGAGAGGGAGGGGGAGACAGAGAAAAAAGAAGCAGAGCAAAGGCTAGTGCTGAGCGAGAGAGTGAAAAAGAGAGAGAGAGTGAGAGGAAAAAACTGTATTTTTTCTTTTTCCTTTTAAATATGGATTTAATGGCATAAAATTAATAGCACAAATCTTAACCAGCCTACATACTGATGAAGGCAGAAATGAACCATTTATCTGGTTTAAATGCATTAAGCTATAAAGTCCATCTCTACACATCTATCACAAGATTTCATCATACTCTTGACAGATAAATCTGTGGTAAGTTGCAAGAAGGAGGGTTCTAATTTTGAGACCAAAGTCAAAACTTCACACCATGTCCTCTGCATATAAGTCTAAATAAGTCTAAATGATTTAGGGTAATATGAGGGAAAGCCTACTCCAATGTGCATGTACTTAAACTGATTAAGTTTATCATGTGCAGGATGATGGTGCATCAGCAAATGTGTTATTAATGGAAATTAAACATTTAATAATTACTCCACAAAACATGAATGTGCCATCAAATCCCTCTTTAAAAAATAGACACAAAAACCTTTGATATTTCAACATAATAGATTGCTATTTTCCAGAGACGCAAAATTAGAGCAGTTAACTACATTCATTAACTGACTAGCATTTGGCTATTCATTTACACGACAACAGCATATTGGTGGCTTGAAAATGCAAACTTATGAAAAGGGGGTTCAAAAAGTGCAGTTTTTTGAAAATGGTTGTCTCTGTGTATACCAAGCGTGCCACACGAGTCCTGAAAAGTGAAGCCAAACAGTCTCGGTCACCCCTAGGTGGGTCATAAAACTCCGCCCTCTCCATGTAATGTAATGAGACGTGAGACAAACTAAACAGTCAAATAACATGTCAAATATTTTTTCCAAATTTTATCCTTTTCTGTCATTTTAGGCAGTTTTTATGTTAGTTAAAGTGTTTGTTCTTTAAATAAGTATGTTTTTAGTTAGTTATTTGATGCTATAAAAATGTGGGTTTTGATGTCATGATCGACAGCTGAGATTGTCAGCTTCTCTGAGTGAAGTAGTCACTGAAGTACCAACGGAATATTTACGGGATCTTCAGGAGGAGATTGGAGCTTTAACTTTAATTTCATTTCATTTCCAGAACTGTTTAGTTCACTTTCAAATTAAAATTTCCTGATAATTTACTCACCACCATGTCTTCCAAGATGTCAGACTCGAGAAATATTACGAATGAAACTTACTTGACACTTAAACAGTAGCTATGTCAACATCCTGACGAAGTAAATATGGTTAAATAATGTAGTTGTTAGTACACCGTGTTTTTCTTGCGATTTTTGCCAGCCTCCATGTGTACAGATAAATTTCATACACGAAAAGCACGTTCAAACTCAGACAGGCAACAAACAACAATACCTTTATTTGAGGAAATCTGGCGGGAAATCTAGTCGCAAACTTTTGAAAACAAAGTGCAAGTTTTTGAAAACGATACCGTTGCCATCTCCGTGTAAACTGCAAAAACAAAAATCTGTGAAAACGGTGATGTCACGCACATGCATATTACGTGTTTAATCTGTCCACCTTTTTTTTCAACGCAATGGTAAGGTGTTTTCTGCGAATGTTTAAGACTTCCGATTTATTAGCCGCTATAGGGAAATAACAAGAAGACTATCGAAGTGCAGTAAACTGTAAAAATAAGGTGGATAGGCATGCGCATTTGGCGTGAGTGCTCTGTAAAAGAATGCGTTTTACGTAGTCTTTCTTAACAAAGTGACATCGCCAACTACTTGTCTGGCAGCATAATACAGCAATTTTAAGGGGTGCTCACACTGCACTTTTCGTTCCAATGACTTCCATTCAAACGCATGCGAATGCATCAGACCGGAAATGCAAGCTCGTGCGAAAAATTTCGCATTTCGCTGCATTGCAAAGTTCAAGTTTGGTGAACTCTGACCTGCGAATTCGCATCACGTGAAGACGTGCGACCAGTAGAAGATCGATTCGGCGTCACGGCATGACCTCTTGGCTGAATTTAAAGAATTATATTTTTGCAGTAAAGTCGAGGTTCTATATTTTTACATTTTGAATGTATTACTTTAAGTTATATGTTGAATTCATGTTTATAAAAAAAGACGTTGTAGACCGTGACGTCATATCACGACCGTTACAGCAGCCGAATAAATTTTGCACGTTCAAAGTCTAGTGTGACCGTGGCTTTAGTCATTTTCACAGATCCGTGTACATCTGTACAAAGAAAAAAAACTCTCCGTTTTTAGTACATCATTGTCATGTAAACCTACTCTAAAATGCGAATTTCTGAAAACGGTGACGTCATGCGCTTGCGTATTCTGTGTTTGGTCTACATGCACATAGTGTTTCTTTACAGTGATATCGCCAACTAACAGCCTCACAACAATACAGCATTTTTAGTCATTTTCGCAGATCCATGTGAATGAATGGGGATCATTTTGATGTTATCATCTGTATGCAAAACAAACACACACAAAAAAATGTGTTCTTAGTACATTGTTGTTGTGTAAACATACAAATGTCTGACTAAATCTGTGAACATTTACTCATGATGTTCTAAACCTGTATGACTTTCTTTTGATTTGCAGAACACAAAAGAAAGTTTCAGCTCAATACCCCATAGATTTTTTTAAATTAATTTTTTTAACTGTCTATTTTGGGGCATCATTAACTATGCACCGATTCAGGCTGTGGCCCCTTTAAATCTCGTGCTCCCTGCCCTCCTGATCTCTCGACTATAATACAGTGCATTTAAAAAGTTCACACAGCTAATATAACCCTCAAAATGGATCTTTACAAAGTGTTCGTCATGCAGCATGTCTATTCGTGCAAGTATGGTATTTATTTGGATGTTTACAGTTGATTCTGAATGAGTTTGAGGCTGTGCTCCATGGCTAACATTACACACTGTTGGAGAGATTTATAAAGAATGAAGTTGTGCTTATGATTTATACAGACTGCAAGTGTTTAAAAAATGAAAATAACGAGTCTTGTCTCTGTTAATACAGTAAGAAACGATGGTAACTTTAACTTGATTTTATACAGCGTACAGTTTAATGAACAAGAACGTAATATCAAGTGACTTACATTTTAGACACCAAATCGTCTGTTTCGCTGTATTTCGCCAACGAAAACAGTTCTGAAGTCCACAGAATTGTTTTGTGTCTCTTGAGCAACACTTCCTGAGTGAATCAGCCGTTTGAATGAATCGGTTGAATCTCAATGATTTGCTCATTAACAGTGATTCACTGCCACCTACTGACGGGTTTAATTTGACATTTAAAGTGTCTTCATTTTTTTTTATAATTTCAAATAACAGTATTTAACGTTTTATATTTTCAACATTAAAAACATTTTTTATGCATCTATAACTGCTCTTGACTGATTCACTTTAAAAAAAGTTTAATCTATTCTATAGTTATACAGTTATACATTAGATTACAATTTCTGTACCTGAAAATCTCCTGTTTAAACCTACATGAAAAACTTGAAAAGCACCATTTATTTAATTTATATGTTTGTTCTGTTGTATTTATTTGTGCTATTACTCGTAATTTGATTATTTGTTACTATTTTATTACTTACTTTTTTATTTGTCTAACAATATTTAAAATATAAGTTAATCTAGTAGCTTTTGGTGTCATAACCCTATTTATTGAGACAATGAAAACAACTATGCTTATTTTATAGGCCATTTTCTTGTCTTTTACTTTTATTAATTTTTTGTTGTGGGGCCAGTGAAAATTTTGGCGGGGCAAGTCAAAATTTGAACCACTGGCCCAACCGGGCCAGTAGAAAAATTCCTTAGCGTTGAGCCCTGCAATAGTCCAGAATTTATATTTAAATATATGCAGTTCCATCACCAAGCCACTGTATAGTAAAGTAACACATTTATCCAAGCTAGCTGGAAAAGCTTGTCAACCATATAGTTGTTCTCCTCCTGCCAGCAGACATGTCACGATAAACAATTTGATACTGGGTATCGAAAATGCAATCTGTAATTGAAAACAATGACCTTCCATATACAATCTGGCTATACTGCATGCGACTACCAATAATAATAGATGTTGGAAGATAGACAATGAAGGAGAATTGTACAGTGTGCAGAGCACTACCTGTTTAAGACAGGGCTGTTATCCCCCATACAATCTCACATAACATAACCTAATAAATTATGGACCACACAAGATCTCATTGTGTTATGTGTGCGCTGCGGTTCAGGTGATTCTGATATGTGAAGGTGAGCTCTAAGGAACCACCCAGAACACTCTAGCAACCCAGCAATGCTCAATGCAACTGCGTAGCAACATGTAAAACCACTGAGAACACATTAGCTATCACATATCAAAGCCCTTTCAACCACACACAACACCATAGCCTCGTGGCAGTGAGTTTTGCATGTGCAAAACAGCTAACAGGGAAGCTTTACATCAATAATTTTCTACCATTCACAGCTGAAATGGTAGGCTGTGGGTCTAACTTGGTGAATCAAGTCTCACTCAGGTTTTATTGCTGCCTTCAAGTAGATGTGAGAGAAGCTATGTCATTTAATGTCACAGAATTGACAATTCTTTTTAATGGAATATTGTAATTTATTATAAATAATTTATCTGTGAACATCAATTAAAAAAAAAGTTCACTCATAATCTTTGATCAAAATAACTTCCCCTTCGTCTGGCAACAACATCTCTTCTCTTTTCTGATGATGTGTTTATTGGTGTGAGGGTGGGACAACCCGTCATTCACATGAGATCACAGAAATAACAAACCACAATGATCCAAAGATCCAATCAATTCCTGATAAAAAAAAATCAAGTCTCTACATTTTTGAGAAGCTATCACAATAGGGAAAAAAAGATTAAGATTAACTTCACTACAGACTTGCTTTCCATTCACTGATCTATATGTGAGCAATAAGGTACGAGAGGCTGTGCTGTATCGTGAATAATTCACAGCTGAAGGGCGTTGTGCCTGCAACCCCTTCAGCCATGACTTATTGCTTTTATAAAATGGTTACCACACAATACAGATATTAAAGCCAAAAATATGTAACAATGCAACTTTCATGAAATAAACTCTTACTAAAAGCCTTCCGCCGGTAAAAATAGTCCCTGACCGTGAACAGCAACAGAAGTTACATTATTAAACCATTAGATGGTGGAAAAGACTGACTTTATGAGTGTGTCAGTCAGTAGCGAAGGTTTTTACATTGAAAAGACTGAATTGTTGTGAACGCGGAACAAGACGCAACTGACAAATGCTTTGACTAGCGCGGTCAGTCATGGGAAAATCCCTTAACTGTTAAAAGGACAAATATTGCATAGGACATTTAAACAGATTTTTTATTATGAACATTAACACACAACGCTCCGAAGCTTCATCAAAAATATCTTAATTTGTGTTCCGAAGATTAACGAAGGTCTTACAGATGTGGAACGACATGAGGGGGAGTAATAAATGACATCATTTTCATTTTTGGGTGAACTAACCCTTTATTCATTCATGTGCTCAGACTCCGTATGATGGCCACATTAGTCTCAAGTCATAGTTACAATTTGAACTGTCATATCTACAATTTGTATTTGTAATAATTTCAATAATTGATCATTTTCGAAACTACCTTGTTAGATGTTACAGTTATAGTCATATACATTTAGACAACTGCAAATACTGTAACTGTTTTTGCATAATGGTCCAATAGGAGTGCAAAAAGTGATCTGCAACTTGATACAGTTGGATACCATGGTAAAGTAGGACGCTTACTAGAAACAAATAGCTCAGAGGCTGCAACCGTATATATGAGAGACCATATAAGCAACTGATGATGGAAAGATTTTTTCATGAAGTAAGTTCTTATTCAAAAGAAGTACATACTTCCCTTATGTGACAGAGTGAAACAGTTTGTCAAACAAGACAAAATGTAGGGTGGGATTTGATTTTGTCCATCAGGAATGGATTGGATAGTAAGATTGTTGTGTTTGCTATTGCCGCAATCTAATGTGAGTGACAGTTTTTCCTGTCTTCATGCTGAAAAACATCATCAGAGAAGAGGAGATGTTGGAAGAGAAAGATATTTTGATTAAAGATTACAAGGGCACATGAATTAGAAAAACAGTGATGTGCACAGATAAATAATTTATACTGCAATATTCTATGAAACACAAGATTTGTCAATTTTGATTCCTTGGTCTGCAAACCAAAACAAACAATGAAATGATTTTTTATTGTTGCGTGCTAGCAACATTATTTACTAATGCATGGCATCTAACGTTACTTCTATCCCCCCAAAAATGCATGCAAATAGCAAAGCATGCATCATTATACTATTAATTAAATATAACAATAAAATTAAAATAACTGCTAAATTATTACCATCCTGCATCTTGCAGGCCTTATTCGATTTGAAAGCACGTGAAGGCAGCAAAAGTGATAGCGAGCACGGATTAGGATTAGTTTTTATCGGCTGCACTTAATGAACCTCAATCGTGGGATAAGGATATACATGTAAGAACGTTAAAGAAACAAGTTTACCGTTGCTGTATTCTGCGTTGATTTGTGAAGTGAGTTAAACTCAGTCGAATGATGATTGGAAACGATCGGTAATTTATTTCTGAATCACTGCCCTCTATAGGACAGACTCAGTACTGGAAGAAAAAATAGTTTTACACAATTTTATTGTGTTTCCATCTATGGTTTCCATTCGATTAATAGCTCTTAAACAAGGTAGTTTATTTGATTAATGTAACTATAAATTGTGTCGTGATTTATTTAAAAAACTGAGGACTAAATCATGTCATATGTAACGTTAATCGATCAATCATTGTTTCAACCGAGTAAAAGCGCCAATAAAATAGCTTGTAAAATGTCACATTTACCTCAGAAAAGCCATTCAATGTCAAAAAATATTTGTTAGGCAGCTACAAAAATTAACTTAGAGAGGAGCATTTATCCACTGCGACTATAAGCCACTGCATATTATTCATAATATTAACATGAGCTTATACTGAATGTATGAATCCGTTTTATGACAGCCACCATTTAAATGTCTAGGGTAGGCCGATATTAAAACGAGTAGAAACATAATTGTCATTAAATTTATTATAACGTTATTATAAAACCTTTTTTATATGTAATTTATTTGTAGCTTACAAATTAATTAATTTTAATCTTTAATATTATAATGATGTACCAGCTGTGGCTCCCTGTATATACAGCATTAGTTGAGAGATATTTTTTTTCTTTGAGGTAATTTGCCAGGTACTGTACCTGATAGGCCCCAAATTAATCAATATTGAATTGAAGTTAATCAAATTGAAATCAAATCGTAAGCTTCTTAATAAAGCAACAGAAAAGAAAATGGGCCTATAAAATAAGCCAAGTTATTGTTTTTGTTGTTTTTGATACATGTAACCTTAATAAATAAGGTTTTGACACCAAAAGCTACTAGATTAACTCACTTAAATTTTAAATATTGTTAGATAAATAAACAGAAAGTAGCCTAATAAAATAGTAATAAATAATCAAATTACGAGTAGGCTACTAGCACAAATGAACAACAGAACAAACATGTAAATTAAATAGACAATGCTTTTCAAGTTTTTCATGTACTGTAGGTTTAAAAAGGAGATTTTCAGGTATAGAAATTGTAATATCTATAACTATATAGATATATTATATAACTATAGATTAAACTTTATTAATCAGTCGTGAGCAGTTACAGATGCATAATGTTTTGAAATGCTGAAAATATAAAACGTTAAATGCTGTTATTTGAAATTATTTTAAAAATGAAGACACTTTAAACCTGAAATTAAACCCGCCAGTAGGTGGCAGCAAGTCCCTGCTATAATGAGCGAGTACTCCACCGATTCATTCAGGAAGTGTTGCTCAGGGGCGCAAAACAATTCTGTGGACTTTGTTTGGTACTATTTTAGTCGGCGAAACAGACGATTTGGTGTCTAAAATGTAAGTCACTTGATATTAAGTTCTTGTTCATTAAACTGTACTCTGTATAAAATCAATATCACATTTGTAATTGTTGATATTTGGAGAAAAACGGCACTGTGTAATATTGGTTAACTATTAAATTATTTAAATATAAAAGATATACAGGGGCAATTTTGCCCGTTATCTTGAATTCTGGTGCATTAAAGGCATTTTAAAGGGTTATTAGTTCACCCAAAAATGAAAATTCTGTCATTAATTAGCCTACTTACCCTCATGTCGTTCAACACCCGTAAGACCTTTGTTCATCTTCGAAACACAAATTAATATATTTCTGTTGAAATCCGATGGCTCAGAAAGGCCTCCATAGCCAGCAATGTCTTTACAAAGTCCATCTCACTACAGTGGTTCTACAATCAATTTATGAAGCGACGAGAATAGTTTTTGTGTTTTCAAAAAAAAAAAACCCCTAAATAACGACTTATAGTGATGGCCGATTTCAAAACACTGCTTCCTGAAGCTTCGAAGCGTTATGAATCAGTGTATCGAGTCGGATCTCGTGTCAAACCGCCAAACTGCTGAAATCACGTGACTTTGGCGATCTGAATCATGAATCGATACGCTGAAGCTTCAGGAAGCCGTGTTTTGAAATGGCCCATCAAGTTGTTATTTAGTTGTTTTTGCGCACAAAAACTATTCTCGTCGCTTTATAAAATGATTGTAGAACCACATGTAGTGAGATGGACTTTGTAACGACGTATTTAGTACCTTTTATGGGTCTTGACAGAGGAAATGACATTGCTGGCTATGGAGGCCTTTCTGAGCCATCGGATTTCAACAAAAATGTGTGTTCTGAAGATGAACAAAGGTCTTACGGGTGTTGAACGACATGAGGGTAAGTAGGCTAATTAATGACAGAATTTTCATTTTTGGGTGAACTAACCCTTTAATAGACTAAATCACACTGGCCCCGGGCCATCGGGCAGTCCTTATTGTCGAGCCCTGCTTTGTAAAACGTCACCTTTTTCACCACTTTGGAGTTTGTAGGTATGAAACACCCAATTATACAGAATATAAGATGCTAAATATTTAATCGAGGAATTGTCAATACAATAATATGTAAAAATACAATATATAGCCTACAGTATGATTTTATCCCAAAATTCAACATATTGAGACAAAATGCAATCCATTTTTTGTCGCTTTTGGCAGTCTTTAAAAATTTACCTCAGATTTCTTGTAAAATATTTGTACAGTCAATCGCACAGCTCTTTTTTATGTGTTTTTCACAGCATTTATGTTGAAAACCAATGCTGCCACGTGCTTATAAAGTCGTACAAAAACTGTACTTTTCTCTGGTGCAATATATTACTTTATTATATTAGCTTTAATTGACTTCGTGGCATCTTCATCTTATGTGACAAATGTAATTTTTATTGCTATATCCACAATATGTTTTTTTTTTTTTTTTTTTTTTTTTAGTGTTAAAAGGATATCTATCTATCTATCTAGAAATATTTACTCAGGCGGTTTGTCAAAGTTGGTTAATTGTGCACAAAGCTTGATTATATTTAATGTGTGTATTTGCCATTTTCTTTTGATGGTCCTATTTTCTGAAAATCAAGGGACAAAATTGCTCTTAATTAAAGAAGCACCCATATTCAATGCTAAAATCTAGATATTTTGAGTTCAGTATCTAATAATGTTTATTGTATATTATATACGTGCAAAGTAGGCAGGTAATTTCAGTCTTTATGTTCCATTGGTTTACAATTTGTCGCATGGAAGGACTGTTAATACACGAGTTTCGCCACTAGATGGCAGTAGAACATTCCCTCTGTCTTTTATTTGGCTTCTGCAACAGTTTGATGAGCTCCTTAAAGCTTTCTTTCTTTCTTTCTTTCTTTCTTTCTTTCTTTCTTTCTTTCTTTCTTTCTTTCTTTCTTTCTTTCTTTCTTTCTTTCTTTCTTTCTTTCTTTCTTTCTTTCTTTCTTTCTAATTCTAACCATTAATCACGCAGTTCGAGATCAAATGCATTGTTGTCAGTCTCTTCACAGTTTCTCACTTGTGACTTGATGAGATAATGTCCTGAGAGAAGCTCTGAGATGATCAGACTAGTTTTATCCTGATGCTGTTTGTCTTGCTGATGGCGGTTTAGATCATTTCCTCTTGTGAGTTTCTCATGAACGCAGTGAGACAGTCCAGGCCTCTGATACTTCTCTGTTTTAAGGAAATGACAGCCTGGAGGTTTGGTAGTGGGTAATGTCCAGCACTGCAGATGGATCATCTGTGTGCGTGCGTTGAGTCAGCTCTGTCGTCATTTGCTGTAACCCTCACTTTCTCTGTACCTCTTCTGGGATCATAGTTGTTCCTCCAGCTGGAATTTCTGGAATTCTGTACTAATGCTTCTTATGTAACAAAGCCGCTCCCCACCAAACATACAAATAGGGTTCTGGTGGAGGTTCTGAGAGTAATAAAGTTGAACTGATGTCTTGCATATGTGGAATAGGAAATAAAAGAACTTCCAGATGGAGTTAAACGTCATCAGACTAAATGTTTGTCGCAATCTAGTGGTTTTGATTACGGATTTTCCAGTGTTGCATTATTAAAGCTCATAACTTAATGATTGTTTATATAAAATATTTTCACATATAAATCCCCCTTGTTTTTTTTTTTTTGCCCTTTAGGCTGACAGGGTGTATGCAGAGATCTTTGATGGGAAGTCTGATTATCAGTGTAACTGAACTTGCATCCATACTGAATGTACTTCTGTATAGCTGCTTGTGCAATTGCTCTCGGCTAACAGAACTAAGCTATAACTGTGGCACAATTCATCTAGACCCACCTTGATAATTATAAAGTTGTACTACAAATTTATATAACATAACCACAAAAAATAAGCTGAGATGGATTTAGTTTTAAGTTCTTTCACCTAGCTCAGGATTTATGATTCAAATAAGGATTTATTGGCCTGATAAACACCGACAGTGTTCATTGAGGGATTCTGAAACCTGTAGGAAGGAGAGCGGCTTCTGTACTTGTTCAGTGCAGTCCAACAAAACCATGCCAAGCTTTGATTTCTCAGTGTGTCAGCCAAAAATTGCGGCAATTCAAGGAACCCACAGGGCTGTTCACGCTGATTCTGAGCCCTTTCTCACTCGCTGTATATTTTAAGGAGAAGCTTGGGCCTAAACCTGCGTCTCTTATGTTTACAGCTTCTTTATTGAGCTGCCTGGATTGAATCCACTGAACTTCAGAAGCATTCTTCAACCATATTCATAAGCCCATATCAAGCATTTCCCAATCATAACATTTAAGTACATTTTTGAGTAAAGGAAAGATATTTTTTTTCAAGCCTTTAAGAAGGTACTTAAATGATCATTATGCTTACAGTGGTGCTGCAGGGGATGCATAATTTTTGTTGGATATATATGGATATATATGTCCACTAATTTGTGGATATATATATGTGTGTGTATATGTGTATATGTATATATATATATATATATATATATATATATATATATATATATATATATATATATATATTAGTTTTTCTAACTATAGTATAGTTAAATTTTTGCTGAAAAAATTAATTCTCCCTCTTACTGTAACATTTAAGTCCTCTCTACATAAAAGTTCTAATATTTAATTTTTCGCCTATATAAAAATGTATTAAGTAAATTACATTAAATTAATATCAATTTATAATTAATATATATATTATTATATATTAATTTATAATGATTTCACTTGATATAATATATGACTTCGTATATCAATAATTTGGATATTTAACTGGCTTTGGCATGCTAGTGTCATCCCAAAGTATGTAAATTCAACAATATGGTACTTTACATATACACTCTAAAAAATGCTGGGTTAAAAACAACCCAAGTTGGGTTGAAAATGGACAAACCCAGCGAATGGGTTGTTTTAACCCAACTGTTGGGTTAAATGTTTGCCCAACCTGCTGGGTAGTTTTATTTCTCTTTCTCTTCAGGGGGTCCTTGGCCTGAAAAAAGTGTGAGAGCCCTGTCTTTGTGTATAGTACTCATTTGGATGTCTGTGCAGCTTTTCTCAGTCTGTATCATACACTGACTCTCTGCCCTTTATAGTTTGTTCTCTTTGCTAGCGATTATGACACCAGCGTCTGGCATTGGTTTCGTTGCAACATGTACCTTGCCAGAATCAAACACCTTCGAAGGGCAGGACACATGTTCCACAGAGAGGTGACTAGTGTTTTAGCAGCCTGTTACAATGTAACAATGTACAATGAAGTCCAGTTATAAAAAGGTTATTCTGTTCATATGTCATATTAAACATTACTTCCTTTTTGCTTTAGAAGAGCATTAAGACTAATGGTTATGAAGGAAATCCTCTCACAGAAGTGTTTTCTTCTGATGTGACAACTACATTAGGATTTGTGTAGTGTGCTTATTAATCGTCCTTAAGTATTTTATTTTGGGTGCAGTTGGAAGAACTAACTTCATATATATTCTTAAATATAGTTCATTGAATATTTTGCTGGGATTTGAGCCAATCGTTTCAGTGGAACAGCTACAGAAGGGGAAAAAAAATAAAGATCAACGATGTGAGAATCACTAGGGATTGCTGAGGTGTCCAGAGCAGCAGCTGGTTTCCTGTGGTGTCAGGTAAAGCCCTCCAACTTGTTCTTTCTTGCTTTGCCAATCTTCCTTTAGTCAAGGACTGCGCTGCACTCAGTGATATCTGTCTTTTATTAGGTTGTCTTTTGTATTTTCTCTTGTGGTTAAAGTTGTTTTTCCCTGGTCAAACAGAATTCGTTCCAAGATTTAACATTTCCAGTGGTAATTTTATGACAACAAAACAAACCTTGTTTTAATGACTCTGAAATAACCCTGCCAAAAGGAAAATCAGATTTGATATGGTGCCCTTAACTGATTATAGACATCCTCAGCATCTGACTGTAGTTTGTTTTCTCAGGCAGTGTTCTTTCCTCTAGTTTAAAGGTACATTATGTAGCCTAACTTTTTTTGTTTTGTTCAAAATTCTAATTTAAATGAGTCAGTACATAATCAATCCTCTTTCCAAAACATGTTTTTGTCTTATCCTGATTCACTAGGGTAAGCCTATTATACGTGTTCATATTTTAGACCTGACATGATGGTTTCCGCAGGAAATTCTCATATGCTGTTTGCATCCAGCGCTTCCAGGTTCTACGTCAGAACGCCGACTCATTATTGGCCGGTTCCTGCGTCAGCATCACATGCATGCGTCGTGCTGCTCACGTGAACAATAATGACTCGTCATTCTGACGTAGAACCTGGAACTGCTGGATGTAAACAGAAGAAGAGAAGATATTGTTGAATAAAGTCATTATTGTAAAAAAAAGTACTCTCGTCAATTTATAAAATAAGGTTGAACCACTGCAGTCACGTCGACTTTTTTTAATGATATCTAGTATCTTTCTGGACCTTTAACGTGGTGGTCAAATTGCTATCTGCGGAGGAGTCATATACCTCTCGAATTTGATCAAAAATATCTTAATTTGTGTTCCGAAGATGAACAAAGGTCTTACGGGTGTGGAACGAGGGTGAGTAATTAATGACAGAATTTTCATTTTTGGGTGAACTAACCCTCTAAAGAAAAGACTATTGCAACTACCCGTTCATGCCGACTTTAAATGTAATAAAATAATTTAATGTGTAACTATATATTTTTTGCATTCTTAAATTCTTAATTATACTTTTAAGTAGCACTCTAGTGATTCAGACTAGTCATTCAGACTGTGCTCTGTGCTTAAGGAAATGGGTTATCCAAACAGCTCCACTAATGCTGATTTTGTAAACAGTAGCTTGAATGTTCACTTTGAGGCTTGTGAGAATACACATTTGCTGCAATTTGATTAACCTCAAGCATACACCCACACTCCTGACCTGTGTTACATTTGAAAGCTGAGACTGAATGTTGAAACGTTGAAATGTTGAAATGTTGATGTATAATTCAGCTTCTTGACCTTGTTTATTTATGTAAGAATACTCATAGGGCTCATTGTCTATAATTGGTCAATTCATTTGCTGACAGACATTTAGCAGGCAGGGGCAATTTTCTTTAAAAAAAAATGTATAATAGAACCAGAGGACATCTACCTGAAATAACCTTTTAGTGCATGAAGCTAAATCCAATTACAAATGAATCTTTTGTGCATAAAAGGTAAAAACAAGCACTTTGAGTCAGTTTAGCTTAGAGAATTAGTGATTTCATGTCACATAAGTGCACTTTCCCCTAAATATCTTTAAGATTAGAGCAACTGTGCCAATGATTTTGTTTGTACATACAGTGTATTTAGTATGGCCTGAGGCTGATTAAGTTGTTCATTCTGACAGGATTTCATGCATCGTAAATCAAGGACAAGACGAGGATGCCATTCTGAGGAGGTGCCGTCACACATAGAGAAGAAGGAGCTGATGTCAATATAAACAGTGAGCTCTCTGTTAAGCAAGCGTTTCTCCAATTTGACTTGAATAATTTTCCTGTAGGCTAACTTAACTCAAAGTGTAACTCTGAACCATTTGAATCCCTGTTAGATCTGTCCTAGCCCACATCTTATCAGTGTGCCTGCCTAGACATGTGGACTCTCACCTGTTTCTTTATCAAAATTCAAGGCAAGATTCATTGACTGTGTTCGAAAGCTCTGCTTTCACATATGGAGGTAAGGGAAGCGTTACATCCTGTCAAACATGTCTTCGTGTAGTTGGTTTCTCAAGGCAGTATAGATAGATGTATCCTTCACTGCCTATGATATCCCACAAGTGTGTGCTGTTCAGCAGGTTGTTGGAAAGAATAAAATGGCATCTGATGGAGCTGTAGAAAGGAGTAAATTTAATTAAATGTAAGTAAATGTGAATTTTTTTTAGATTTAGATTCTGTTACATGCACAGAGCTGTGTGTGGGTTCGAGTAGGCGGTTTGAACAGGGGGGGTTACATTGGTGCCGTGACCCGGATGGGAGTGAGGTTTAGGGGGGTGAGTGTAACTGTCGTAGGCCCGTAAAAGCTGTGTGAGTAAACCTCACTCCCCTGATCTCAAAAGATGCTCTTGCGACTGACGCTAGGGACTGCAGTCTTTAGCCTCCTTGTTAGAGTGCCCGACTCCCATGCCGGCGGACCCGTGTTTGAGTCCTGCTAAGAGTAGGTGGTTCAAATAGGAGTGGTTACATCGACTCAAAAAACGTGGTCACAAAATATTTGCTTGGTTATCTTTGGATGTGACTTGAATTTGTTTATATTAGGGATGCATGTTATTGGATATGTAATTATGCATTGAAATTTCCTCCAGTTTTTTTTATTTAAATTTATTTATTTTTTCATCAACTAATACATTTAAATTTCATCTTTGAAATAATTTAATGACTGCTAAATGTAATCTTTATCAAATCTCAAAATAAATATTCAGTTTTTCATACTGAATTGTGATGTGATGCCTAAATTTTAAGTTTAAAAAAGATTCGTTTTAAAGAGGACTTACAGGTTTTTTTTTTTACATTTTCAACTTTCTTTAGAGAGTAATGTTGCTGTTTGAGCATGAAAAAGGTATAGATGCATAGATACAAAGCACAAAGTCCCTCCAAAGGGATTTTCTGAACTCCATGAAACACATCGACTGTACTCTTCAGTTTTCTTCCAAGAATGAACACACATAGAACAGGCATACACAAAAAAAGGGATGAGGGCTGGTTGAGTTGCATTAGTTGTGTATTGAAACTAGTGATTATAGTAAAGGGCGTGAAATTTCTGTAATACTCTCAAAACGGTTGACCAATCACAATACACTGCTCCAGCCGAACAATCAGAATCTGCATTCCGTTTTTTTCCATTTTTTTTTTTTTTTTTTTTTGACTCCATTTTAATGGTTAAATTAAATTTTAGTAATCCAAAAGCATGTCTAATTAATTGAAATAATGGATCTTATCCAATTTACCAACAATTTAATAAAAGTTTAACAAAAAAAATACTTTTTTAGGGCTCTATGATAAACGTTTTATTCTTTCCCCTCAAATTTTATTTTGACAAAATTCTTCCAAATTCCATTTTAATGGTTTAATTCCATTTTAATAATCAAAAAGCATGTCTAATTAATTGAATTCTTAAAAACAACAATATTTATTAATTAAAAAATATATTTGTATGATTTTTTTTCAGAAGTTCTGTTGTGTATTTAAATTTTTTTAATATTTTTATTTTAAAATTTTATTTTAATAATTTATTGTTAAATTAATTTATCTAAATTCTACTGTACAACAGTAATATGTTTCTGTCAAGTTCAAACTTTTATTTTGACGGTTTGCCTAGAGCTTTGAGTTTCTGTGTTTATGACGGTAGTTTTCTTAAACGAAGTGGTTAAATGTTGATGAAGTGAGCAGCTCTGGAGATGAATTTGTGCGTTCTTATAGTGAGGCGACAGAGGACGAAAACACCGCGAGCGTCGCACGTGCTTCAGCGTGCGTGCGGCGGTGTGAGGTAAATGAAACTGTGCTTCCGCATCATTCATTTCAGAGGCACATAGGCATGCAGGATTCATGTTTAAATAGTCTTTTTGCGGTTTAATATTCACAGACACTAGTCTATATCGCGATTTAATTTAAGTGTACTGACCTGCTTTTAATTCATTCATCAAAAATTTGACAAATTCCGTGACATTCCGCGTTAAATAGTAAATTCCGTTTTTATGAATGGATTCCGCGATTCCGTCCACGGAAATTATAGGGCCCTACATCATGGATACTTTGTAGGCGCAGATCGCACATGCACATTTAATTTTTTTGATAATTAGTTTATCCACAAGGTGGCAACCGTGCCCTGGGGGTGTCGATTCACAAGGTAGTCAAAGAAAACCTGCATAAACAGAACAGACCGGAACACATGCAAGCTACAGCCACAGTGGAGGCCTATATAGACACCAGATTGTGCGAAGAGGTTAGAAAGTATCCTCATTTGTACAACTTTAGCATGAAAGTCTCAAATATATTTACATGGGTTGTAACTCGTGGCAAGAGATTGCTCAAAACTGCGAATGCGTAAAATGCCTGTATACGCGTACAAGTACAAGTAATATGGCCTCTTTAATTTTTAATCTTTTATTTTGTTTTTATTAATAATATCTATTTATTTATAAAAAATTATTATCAGCTTATCATTTCCAGAATTTTAATATCTCCACATCTCTACTTTAAATATGTTATGGTGCTTGTTTGAAACCTGGTTTACTAGGAGGAACTTTCATACACAAACACTGCCTGTTTAGTCATTGACTGACTGGGCAGCGAGACAGCTGGCTTCATTTTTGGGCATAGCCATATACTCACTAAATATCCTCTTAAATGGCCAGTCATGAATTAAACATTTCCATCTCTTCTGAAAGTTTTGCATGGCAATATTCTGTAAGATCCATGATGTGACTGTTTTGTTTTGTTAAAGAGTTTAGTATCATGGGGCTCTGGCAACTAAATCAAAGCTCTGCCAATTAAAGCTTGGCATCTTTGACTTCTCCCTGCAGCTGTGAGCATGTCCTGTCTGTGTATTAAAGGTCACTCTGCAGTGGGCCAGCTGGCCGGTGTGTCAGCCTGCATCGTGAAAACCGTCTTTGTAGTGAGTGCCGGAGACAGTGGGGCCTCAGAGGCCGCAGCACTACCTGCACCTCTGTGTTAGAGTGGAGGCGTGTCATTACACCCAGATGGCTGCTGCTTCCTCTGCTGAGCTAAACAGCTCTGTGTTTCACTGCCTATTTGTCTACCTTTCTTCCTCTTTCTCTCTATCTCTGCATCTCATCTTCGCTCTCTTGCTCTCTACTACACAAACACACTTTAGGATATCCATCACAGCTGCCTGAAAATAGCGTAGTCCTTGTTGCATCACAAAAAGTGCAGATGTATTCAACTTTCATGCTACTTTCTGAAGATTGCTACTTTAGTCCAAATTATTATTATTATTATTTTTTTAGAGGTTAAGTGGATTTCTGGACAAACAGGTTCACCAAAATTGCTTTAAAAAAAAAAACAAAGGATTCTCAAACACTTCCATAGTCTTCTATTGGTCTATTGGACAGTCCCACCCCCAAACTCACACCATTGCTTAAACTAATGTTGTTGTGTTGGGCTGTTTGAATTTTTATTTTTTTTATGCTGCTTTCCGGTTTTCTGGGAAGTTTTCCCCTACTTTATGTGATTTGTTTGCAATTCAGAGTAAAAATTTATGCCAAAAACTCAGAAAATAAAGGTTCTAAAAGGGTTTTTTTGCTGTGATGCCATAGAAGCATAATTTTGGATTCCCCAATAGAACCTTTCCGTGAATTCTTTTCATGATGTGAAGAACATTTTGATAATTTAAAGAACCTTTTTTTAACTATGAAGAAACTTCTGTGCAATGAAAAGTTTCATCATGGAACCATAGATGCCAAGAAACCTTATTTTTAAGTGTATAGATGAGTCACCATTACTGACAATGATCATTTTGGCTGCGTGAGATTCTCCATCTTTGTTGTTGTTGTTGAGCAACCGAAGCGTGAGCTGTTAAAGCTCCACCCTCTTTTGGAAATCGGGCCGGGAGCAGCAGCTCATTTGCATTTAAAGGGACACACACAAAAACTGTGTTTTTGCTCACACCCAAATAGCGGCAAATTTGACAAGCTATAATAAATGATCTGTGGGGTATTTTGAGCTGAAACTTCACAGACACATTCTGGGGACACCAGAGACTTATTTTACATCTTATAAAAGGGACATCTTATAAATGGTCCCCTTTAAATCATTTAAATAAAAATTTCAAGGGTCCCCCAAATGTTCAAGACATGGTTACAGCCTTGGTTTAAATAAGGCAGTGGCAGAAAAAGAAAAATTTGCAGGCTTTTTAGTGCAATTTTAGCTGATTTTGATGTAGTGTTTTGAGCTGTTCAATATCAAGACAAAAAACAATGCTCCTCTTCCAACATAGCTTCTGTGTTCAATTTCTCATCTGTTAGTACATTCTGTTAATACAACAGAATGTTTCAGCAATTTTAGATAGTATCCATGTGCTTGTGTTCTTAAATGGCCTGGTTTTACGAGTTACAAGTCTTGTCTTGTGTTCTGAGGGGTATTAGCTCATTGTGTTGTAAGTCATTTATGGGCTTGCTGTGGCTTGGCTGTACACAGATAAAGGAGGTGATTACAATGTGCGAGGAACGCTAGATGAGGACCTGTCAACTACAGGGCAAATATTTGTCTCAAAGTTCACGATTGCTGTGAAATTATCACATTGCACTTGGGTCTGTGCTACAACTTTGCACAGGAAACAAAGCAGCACTTCTTGTTTCTTCAAAGACTCAAGGGACGGTCACACTACACTTTGTGCATGCTAAATTAATTTTGAAACTGCACTGAACAAGATATGACACACTTTGTGGTGCCTTTAAAAAAATGTATTCAACATATAACAAGAATTATTTCTAAAATGTAAAACTATATCTACAGTCTGCTTCACTTTCCCACAATGCTGCAAACCTGCAGCTTTAAAATTTGTTCATGCTGTGATGTGTTGATATTTTATTATTTATTGGTCAGAGTTCTCCAAATTTTGCAATGCAGCGAAATGCAAAACTTCTTTGCGTTAAATACAGATTCGGCTGCTGACGTAGAACACGGGAACTCTGCGATGTGTCTTCAATGTTAACTGCGTAGGAGAATGACAGGGTAGAGAAGAAATTGTTGAAAAAAGTCGTTATTGATTTGTTTTTGCACACAAAAAGTATTCTCGTCGCTTCATAACATTAAGGTTATACCACTTTAGTCACGTTGACTATTTTAACAATGTCTTTACTACTTTTCTGGACTTTGAATGTGGTAATTTCATTGCTTTCTATGGGAGATTTAAAAAAAACTCTTGGATTTCATCAAAAATATCTTAATTTGTGTTCCAAAGATGAAGCGTGTACCGGTTTGGAACAACATGAGAGTGAGTAATTAATGACAGAAATGTAATTTTTGGGTGATATAACCCTTTAAATATGAAAAATATAAGTGTCTATGAAATGTAAAGGCATCTTTAGAGAAGCCTCAAGTCAGACGACTGTTCATTTAAATGTTTGCCATCAAGTCTCTGTGGAGGTTTCCATGGTAATCTAATGGCCATTCCATCTCTAAAAAAATCACCTGACCGAGAGAGAAAGCAGCATGCACAGAACAAACATTCATTCATCATGTCACAGCCATACATAAAATTCAGCCTATTACTGATAATTTTTCCATGGGGAAAAAAGGCTTTTGTGTGTATATCTAAATTTAATTTATACTAAGAGGGAAATTAGTTAACTTGCAGAAATCATTCACTTGCAATATATCACAGAACATAACTTGAAATCTAATCTGTTTAGGAGAGGTGATCTATCACTTTAAGTAAACTTTGCCCACACAATATTTAAAGGGTTAGTTCACCCAAAAATGAAAATAATGTCATTAATTACTCGCCCTCATGTCGTTCCACACCTGTAAGACCTTCATTAATCTTCGGAACACAAATTAAGATATTTTTGTTGAAATCTGATGGCTCTGTGAGGCCTGCACAGCCAGCAATGACATTTCCTCTCTCAAGATCCATTAATGTACTAAAAACATATTTAAATCAGTTCATGTGAGTACAGCGGTTCAATATTAATATTATAAAGCGACAAGAATATTTTCAAAATTTCTGCTTTATGAAGCTTCGGAGTGTTATGAATCAGCGTGTCGAATCATGATTCGGATCGCGTGTCAAACCGCCATACTGCTGATATCACATGACTTTGGCGCTCCGAACCGCTGATTCGACACGCTGATTCATTTATGCTCCGAAGCTTCCTGAAGCAGTGTTTTGAAATCGGCCATCACTAAATAAGTCGTTATTTTCTTGTTGCTTTATAATATTAATATTGAACCGCTGTACTCACATGAACTGATTTAAATATGTTTTTAGTACATTAATGGATTTTGAGAGAGGAAATGTCATTGCTCCCTATAGAGGCCTCATGGCGGCATCAGATTTCAACAAAAATATCTTAATTTGTGGAACGGCATGAGGGTAAGTAATAAATGACAGAATTTTTCATTTTTGGGTGAACTAACCCTTTAACTCTTTTGGAATTTTCCGGCAATCCATGCTTTCACTGTTATACGGTAGGGGGTGCTTTTACGCATCTTCTGATGGAGTACAGAATCTCTGGGTCAAAAAACTGGTGAAGAAGCAGAAACAAGCGATAGAGGCATTCCTTACACTCATGTAAGCTAACACCATCATCAAACATTCAACAGCATATAAATCAAAACTGCCAAACATTACTGAATAAATGTCAACCCAGGAAGAGTTACAGGACTGTGAAGCTTTGTGGGTGTTGATGGACTTTTTGTTTTGATCATAATTCTGAATCCGAGCCGTCCTTGACAAAAAAAGTGATTTTCTCAGGTTTTTGTTCAAAATGTGTATTTTTTTTATTTTATTTTTTTTGATGAAACTTCCTACATTCAAGTGTTGTAAAAAACAAGAATGCATGAAGCTAGAATTATAAGAGTATCTGTCTTTGACAGCATGATTTTTTCAGCTTTTTGTTCAAAATGTTTATATTTTTTATGGAAATACCCACATTCGAGTGTTCATGTGAATATCTGTTCTTTCTTTTGATATATTGTATATACAGCAAAATATTCTGGGGGCCATGAAAGGTTTGTGAAAATGATCAAAAATGCTGGCGCTGGCATTAAAAAAATGTTAAATTAATATTTAATATGTTTTAAAATATAATTATTTAATGTTCCATTAATTTCATGTTTTTACACACAAAACATTTAAATATGAACTACATCCAAGATGGAAAATCACCTCCCAGAGAATGTTTGGCTCACCACCTGGAACATAGCTAAGAAGATCCTCAGTCCCCCTCTGTTAAAAGAATATGGTTATATTTATAGCAGGGATATACTCAGGCCGTTTTTTCTTTCTTTTTTTTTTCTCTTCCAGTTGGTGATGTGCAATGTGAAATACAGTCAGTCTGGTGTGTGAAAAGCAATGGCACCGGTGCTCCATAATTAAGCCTCACCAAAGCCTCCCAGCAGGGGTCTGGAATGTGCAGTGCAGCTCTACGGTACAGCATGTCCTCGGTGCTGTGTAAGAACGTGTGGCGGCCGGACAGACATGCGTCTTTTCTTCCTCCTTGTGTCTCAAGTGAGTTGTGCTCATTGACAGCTGTTGCTTTGATGACAGGCGTGGCTGCTCGCTACAGAGACATCCAAGAAGCTCTCAAAGCCCTCTGCGGACACAGACGTAAGCTCCGTCATGGAGTATTATATCGATTAAATGCCACTGAGAGTATAAGCAAGGATAAGACAGTCAGCCTAGATAGAAGATAATGAAATCATTTATGAAATGATTTGATATACATAGTTGTTGGGGATGCATAAGCATAACACAGTTATCGGACTGATTTTTTTATATCAGTGTCATCTGTATTGGATATTTAATTGTGCATGGTCATATCCCCTATTTTTAGAATTAGATTAGATGCAATACAATTGCAAAAGATGTATCACCAAGAGAATACGTATTTACACTTTAAAAAACGCTGGGTTAAAAACAACCTATGTTGGGTTGAAAATAGATAAACCCAGCGAATGGGTTGTTTTAACCCAGCAATTTTGGTTGTTCTAATCCAGCGGTTGGGTTAAATGTTTACAATATTGGTAAATGTGACAATATTGGTTAAATGTTTACCCAACCTGCTCAATTATTAATTAAAACTCAATTATTGTTTAAAAATTACTGTATTGCTTGTTTAAAATGAACCCAAAGTATGTTGGAAATGAACATTTGTTAATAAGTTTAATGAATAATAATTAAACTAAACATTTATTAAATTGCTTATTAATAAATATTCAACTTTTGATAATTCATTTTTTTTTTTAGATTATTTTTTTTTTATTTTAGTTTTTATTCTATTATTTGGTAACACTTTACAATAAGGTTCATTAGTTAAACATTAGTTAACTACATTAGTTAACACGAACTAATAATGAACTGCACTTATACAGCATTTATTCATCTTTGTTAATGTTAATTTCAACATTTACTAATACATTATTAACATTTTGTTAACATTAGTTCATGCATTGGGAACTAACATGAACAAACTGTATTTTCATTAACTAACGTTAACAAAGATTAGTAAATACAGTAACAAATGTGTTGCTCATGGTTTGTTCTTAATGTTTAACTAATGAACCTTATTGTAAAGTGTTACCTATTATTTAAAATTATTTTGACATAATAAAAAAATGTAACTGCAATTTTTTTGGTTATTGGCCAAAACATGGAAATAATTATCAACTTACTGTTTCAGTCATAATTTTAATGTTGGTGCATCACCAAGAAAATCTGAATGAACAATACAATTTTTTTTATACAGACCATTGATATATATATATATATATATATATATATATATATATATATATATATATATATATATATATATATATATATATATATATATATAATTTTATTTATTATTATTTTAATTAATTATTTAAAAAAAATTGTGAACTGCAATTTGTCTCTTATCGGTCAAAACATAGTTAGTAACTTATTGTTTCGACTATAGCTTTAAGATTGGTGCATCGCCAAGAAAATCTGCTGACTAATGCAATTTTTTTTATTTTTTTTGATGGATGTCACTTTAATTTTTTAAACAAACACATGTTGTTCTTACAATAGAAGTCTATGGGGCAAATTTTTGTTTGCATACAGTATTGTGACAACCGCTGTTGTGATAATTGACAACAGATGCTATTGAAAGAACTTCCAAACTTGTATTTATTCAGGAATGTTCAATTTAATATTATCTAGTCTAGTATTATTAGTGACTCTATCCTTTTTCCTCATGAGCCATTCTTTAGAAAGACAACCAGGAGTTGTGAGGCACAGTAACATTATCGCAGCCAGAGTTCTAGAAGTTTGTACAATAATTCGGTTCCATTAAGACCTGC
The DNA here is from genome assembly GCF_024489055.1 of Chanodichthys erythropterus. Taxonomy (NCBI): domain Eukaryota; kingdom Metazoa; phylum Chordata; class Actinopteri; order Cypriniformes; family Xenocyprididae; genus Chanodichthys; species Chanodichthys erythropterus. The sequence goes on along the minus strand of NC_090227.1, from coordinate 38,431,053 downwards.
CTTTAATGGACACACAAAGAAAGTGGCCCCATGAAATGTCAATTACAGGCCACGCTTACATTCTCTCCACTATTTTCCAGTGACCATGGCTCTAATCGTTACCGACAGAAAGAATCCTCTGTAGTTTGTGTTGTGTCAGGCACCTTTTTTTCCTTCAGCGGTCGACATTGCTGACCAAGACCGACGGCCAGCTAATAAAGGAAGAGCTGTGATTCTCATCCTGGCTGGGCTGGTTTGCATTTGAAGTTCACAGTGGGGCTTAGCAATTTAGTTCTATTGCAGCGTTTTGTCTGTAACTTAAAGGTGCCATCGAACATTTTTTTACAAGATGTAATATAAGTCTAAGGTGTCCCCTGAATGTGTCTGTGAAGTTTCAGCTCAAAATACCCCATAGATTTTTTTTTGATAATTTTTTTTTAACTGCCTATTTTGGGGCATCATTAAATATGAGCCGATTCATGCTGCGGCCCCTTTAAATCTCGCGCTCCCCCGCCCACGGAGCTTGCGCTTGCCTTAAACAGCATAAACAAAGTTCACACAGCTAATATAACCCCCAAAATGGATCTTTACAAAGTGTTCGTCATGGATGCTGCTATGCTCTGTGGCTAACGGCTAATGCTACACTGTTGGAGAGATTTATAAAGAATGAAGTTGTGTTTATGAATTATACAGACTGCAAGTGGCTCTTGTCTCCGTGAATACAGTAAGAAACGATGGTAACTTTAACCACATTTAACAGTACATTAGCTACATGCTAACGAAACATTTAGAAAGACAATTTACGAATATCACTAAAAATATCATGATATCATGGATCATGTCAGTTATTATTGCTCCATCTGCCATTTTTCGCTGTTGTCCTTGCTTGCTTACCTAGTCTGATGATTCAGCTGTGCACAGATCCAGACGTTAATACTGGCTGCCCTTGTCTAATGCCTTGATCATGGGCTGGCATATGCAAATATTGTGGGCGTACATATTAATGATACCGACTGTTACGTAACAGTCGGTGTTATGTTGAGATTTGAGATGGAGTTTGAGACTCACTGTATGTCATTTCCATGTACTAAACTCTTGTTATTCAACTATGCCAAGATATATTCAATTTTTAATTCTAGGGCACCTTTAAAAATCAGTGAGGCTTTGGAGGTCACTTAGGTCAGTTGAGTCATCCCCCTCCCGCTGATTGGCCATAAGAGTGTTTTGATGCTCTGCGGATCAGTCCAATCCACTTTGTTTCTTCTCCTATCAGGACTGTGTACAAACACAATATTTTTCTTCAGCACAGAACAGAGATCTAGCAATTATACTGGTGTGTTGATTTAAATTTTAGACAGCATTTCTCAGAAATTGCTTACTGCACCTTTAATATTACTTAATTAAAATGTTTGTTAGTTTACAGTGCATTAACTAATTTCAACTGATACAACTTTTGATCTTAAAAAAAAATGTATAAATCTTGAGATCATTAATAAAGATTAAAATATGTTGTAGAACTATTGTTAATCGTTCATCTTAACTAATGTTAACAGATGAAACATTATTCTAAAGTGATCATTACATTATTAAATTTGATCATATTATATATTAAATATTATATTTTATACTATTTATTACTTTATTGTTTCCCTTTTTTATAACAACCCTGTAGTGACAAGTTGGTTTTTGAAAGTTGATTCGTCTGTTGTTGGTTTTTGTTTATCCTTGAGGCAGTCTTTGGCATAATAAGAAGTACTGGTTGTGTGCCAATTAGGGCTAGGCGATATGGCCAAAAATATTATCACAATATTTTGTTCCATATCAGATGATATCAATATTTATCACAATATTAATTTACCATTAATGGGGAAGGAAATGCTTTCCACATATTTATTAGCATTTGGGAATGAATGTAAACATATAAACTTTCTTGTTCACATTCACAATTGAGCTCCACAGAATAGCTACCTTTTAATGTAGGGCCCCATAAAAAATCCATTTTATTTTTCCCTAAATTCTGTGTTTTCCATTTTATTTTTCTGGGATTCTGTGTTTTATGATTTAATACAAATTTATATAAACTTTAACAATTTAATCAAGCTCTTAAAATGTAATCAAATGAAAATATAACAATTAATTTACAACAAAAATGTTAATTTTTTTTCAAATAAGATGCTGCACAACAGAACTGTAAATATTAAAAACATGGATGAAAAAATATCTTGTTTGATATTCCTTAAAAATAAATAATAATATTATTATTCCTTTGAGGAGTACATTTTAGTATATAGTAGTGATATATTTCTGTCATAATTTCTTGAGGTATAACCCAAACTTATTTTGACAGTTTGTCGTGAAGGTCTTTTAGTTTTAGTTTCAGTGTGTGTTTGACGGTAGGTTTTCCTCAAATGATACGGTGAAAAGCTTGTGAAGTGACTTTTAAAGCAGCTTTGTAGATAAAGTTTGTGTGTTCTTGTCCTCATATATTGAGACAGCAGTCACTGAAGACACAGTGAGCGTCACGTGTGTACGTTTGTGTATCAGAAGAAACCACGCATGTTTATTTCTGCTGTGTGATAGGTTGTTCGATTAATCCATATAGAGTAAAAATGTCCAGAGCTATCATTATCGACGTAAAAATTCTATCGCGATCTTGATATATCGTTTATTGCCCAGCCCTAGAGCCAATATATTACACTGCAAATTTGCTGGGGAAAGATTATTATTGTGTAGTAGTTTTATGACTTTGCTGCACCATTTCCTTTAAAATTTTGTCCAAAATGAATCTTTAAAATAATAGCAAAATATAAGACGTGTCACTGACTTTATAGACTACTGCTTTTTGTTAGCGTACTTCATTTATTTAGTTAGTTGGTTTGGTTGCCATTTTCTTTTTGCAGCCAGATACACATAATGCTGCAGTTTAACCTTGCTGGAAGGATTCAGCTAATTGATTTCTTGCCGTTGCACATGTTCTGCAATTCGTCATGACAACATATCAGTCGGGTTTGCCGAAGGCTTGTGTGTGAGCATGCATTCGTGGTGAGGTGTGAAAGTCCTCACTCAGCGATGTGACCGCTGGGATAATATGGGAAATAATAACCCTGTCTCAGCTGTCACATCCAATCAGAGTGCAGAATCCAGCAAAGTGCTGAGGAGAAGCTTTCAAAGTCTTCTCTGCAGTCTGCACATATGTGTTTATGCACAGTATCTGGGAGATTTGACCACCTGCACCGGCAATAACTACCAAGTGTCTATTTTTACACTCCCTGCAGCTGATCCGCCATGAAGTGGAGATGAATGTTGTTCATGCAGTGCTCTGGTACCAGCCAGTTTGTTCGTGAAGAGTGTAGGAGGGCAGTACGCCTGCTTCTCCACTCAGTAATTTGAATGTGCTGTCATTCAGATGGTTAGATTTTCAGGTGATGTCTAGCACCTTTAGTGTTACATTAAAATTTGGGCTACCTGGAAATGTTTTAAAACACATTTTTGGTTAAATTAGCAGATATAATTGTATTGCACATAATATGGTGAATCATGGAAATTTCAGGGCAAAACTGATTATTTTGTGAAAAAATTCAATTTGGCATAATTGTGTAGTATATTGTGGAAGCTTGTTTCTGCCATGAAATAAAAAATTGCGACTTTTTATCTCACAATTCTGACTTTTTTTCTCACAATTGCAAGTCCATGTCTCACAGTTTGGACTTTTTTTTCTCACAATTGTGAGATATAAACTCACAATTTTATGAAGTTATGAAGTCAGAATTGCGAGATATAAAGTCAGAATTGCGAGATATAAAGTCAGAATTGCGAGATATAAAGTCAGAATTGTGAGTTATAAAGTCAGAATTGTGAGTTATAAAGTCAGAATTGTGAGTTATAAAGTCAGAATTGCGAGTTATAAAGTCAGAATTGCGAGATATAAAGTCAGAATTGCGAGATATAAAGTCAGAATTGCGAGATATAAAGTCAGAATTGCGAGATATAATGTCAGAATTGCGAGATATAAAGTCAGAATTGCGAGATATAAAGTCAGAATTGCGAGATATAAAGTCAGAATTGCGTGATATAAAATAAGAATAGCAAATTATAAAGTCAGAATTGCGAGTTATAAAGTATTGTGAGTTATAAACTCGCAATTGCATATTAGGGGTGAAGGGGAAAAAGAATGATGTTTTTTCTCAGAATTGCAATTCTAACTTTATAAGACGAAATTGCAAGTTTATATCATGCAGTTCTGACTTTATATCACACAGTTCTGACTTTATAACTCACAATTGCGAGTTTAAATCTTGAATTTTGAGAAAAAGTCAGAATTGTGAGAAAAAGTTGCAATTACTTTTTTATTTATTTATTTTTATTTAGTGGCAGAAACAAGCTTCCATTGTAAATTATACATACAAATGACATTTGTGTTTTGTTAGATGGTTAGAAAGCTTAGAAAACAGCTTATATGTTTGTACATTTTGTTGTGTGCAGTTGTAGTTTTGAGATGTACTTTTTTCTTCATAATTAGTGAAATAGAAGTTGTTGAAGCACAGCCATTTACTGTGCCTTCTAACATTTCCTCCCATAAACAAAACCGCATGTTTCTGTAGTTTATAGCCTTGCTCAGGGACTGCCCTAGCGATGTCCACAGAACCAGTTTTATTGTTTAAAGTGAAGATTAGATGCGAGAGATCCTACATAATCTGTGTACAAACATTGCTTAACCCAAATAATAGGCTTTAGGTTTCTTACAGCAATTGCGGATCAGTGTTTCGCAATGGTTCAATAAAACTTTCAACAGAGCCTTTACAGGTGTACTGAGATGTCCTAGAGGTTGTTGCTATGATCAGATGCTTTTCTTATGCTTTCTTATGCTGTTTTCTCATATTTGTTGTGTTATTGAGAGGAAAGCGTGCAGCACATATTTACATATTCATCGAACTCCATTTTACCAAATATGTTTTACCAAGAAGAAGAAAGAACTTTGCCGTGAGTATATTGAGGCCTTTAGGCCATGACCGCCCCCACACTCTGTGTGTGTGTGTGTGTGTGTGTGTGTGTGTGTGTGTGTGTGCTTTTGTTTATATTACATTGTGGGGACCAAATGTCCCCATGATGTAATATAAACCTGAGTTCACCTACATCGTGGGGACCAGCCAGCGGTCCCCACAATGTAAATGGGTTTATAAATCATATAGAATGAGTTTTTGTGAAAAAGTAAAAGTTTGCACAGTTTCCTGTGAGGGTTAGGTTTAGGGGTAGGGGCAGGGTAGGGGGATAGAATGTACAGTTTGTTCAGTGTAAAATGCATTGAAGTCTATGGAAAGTCCCCACAATTCACAAAAACAAACATGTGTGTGTGTGTGTGTGTGTGTGTGTGTGTGTGTGTGTGTGTGTGTGTGTGTGTGTGTGTGTGTGTGTGTGTGTGTGTGTGTGTGTGTGTGTGTGTGTGTGTGTGTGTGTGTGTGTGTGTGTGTGTGTGTATGTTCAAAAGTTTGGTATCAGCAAGACTTTTGATGTTTATTTCCTCATCTTCACCAAGGTCGCAAATATTTTATTACAAATACAGTTAAAAACTAATATAATAAAGTAATATTGTGAAATATTATTGCAATTTAAAATAATTGCTTTCTATTTTAATACACTGGTTCAAAATTTTGGGAGCGGTACGATATTTTTTATTTATTTTTTATTTTTAAGAAATTCATACTTTTCAGCAAGGATGCATAAAATCTAAATCAAGTGACAGTAAATACATTTTAATTTTATAAAATATTTCTATTTCAAACAAATGCTGTTCTTTTGAATTTTCTATTCAGAAAAAAAGTGTCAGTTTTCACAAAAATATTAATCAGCGTAACCGTTTTCTATGGAGTGATTAAACTGACTATGTATCTACAGATTAGATATACATTTCTTTTTTAATGTAACATGAAAAAAGAATGTGAAATGCCAACTGAAATCGAAAAACATCATGAAATACAAAATGAAATACCCTAAAAATAAAATTAAGCACAAAATATAAAACAAAGCATTATATCACAAAATAACCGAATGCATAATGAAATGTTGCAATCAATAATAAAGGCCTAATGAAAAAGTGATTACAAATAAATAAATAAATAAATAGGGGGTGAACTTTCTGTAACCTCAAAAGTAGCCTGAGATACATCATGATATATGCCTATTTTTTTTTTTTGTTTTGTTTTTTTGATGACAGCAAAGATTGTTTTCATTTTGGAGTGAGTTTTTGGAGTAAATGCATGAGTGGGTAATTGCTAATCATTCACAGAAGGACAGGCTCTGTGCATCGGTGACATGGAAATGCTCACACATTTCCAATGAAGAGGGCAAGATTGCTCAAGTTCATAGGATTGAACCAGTATTCAGGTAGAGGCCTGCCTTTAATCCTGTTCTGGGGGTTTGCGTGACAATGAGGCAATAGATTACTAAGAAAAAAACTTTAGAACTGTGTTAACTGAAGCCTTTGTTCGACGTAAACAAGCTCCGTTATTTTCAGTGAGTCAGAGGCCTAGAGAACTCGTTAAGCCACTGTTGTGATTGAATTCATATGCTTTATATTATGAATGTTTTCGCTAGGGTGGGGCTTTCTGGAAAAGTGTGTAGAAATGTTTAGACTCAAGCCTTGCGTAGGCTGTTCGAATCTCTTTTTTTTTCAGTTTGTGAGTTTACATAAACACCACCCTATATGGCCTCAGTGTCTCTGTCCACACATAGGGACAAAGAAACACTGTCCTCTGCATCACATCCTGTTAGTTAACTAGACTGACTCACCATGATGTGCAGAAAAAGCCCTCTTTGATTAGATGAATGACCCAATGGCCCAAAAGTCACTTACTTTGGCCTTTGCTTTATTGTGGGCACCATTGATCTTTGTCCACAGGCTGAGAGGGTGAGAAAACCTTTTTTTTCCAGCACTGTCATTTCAAGAGAATTGCTTGGGGACTCACCAGTGGAAACCAATGATCCAGTTAAACGTTAGTTTCTGGGGAATTTTGAGAACATGAAAGCATGACGACTATGACCATGTGGATCTGTTGAACTGACACACACACGCAGGTGATGAGAAAAATGTCCCCTCTTTTATCCTGCTTCAAACATTACTGTGGTGTCATATTCAAGTTGTTTCGGAGGATTTTACTCGTTTACTCAAGGCCAGACTTTTAGAGTTAGAATTAAAGGGTTCGTTTATCCAAAAATGAAAATTCACCCTCATGTTGTTCCAAACCCGTAAGACTTTCATCCATCTTCGAAACACAAATGAAGATCTCTTTGAGAGATTTCAGTTTCTCCATTGACAATCCACACAACTGATACTTTCAAAATGTTCATAAAGAGATCGTAAAACGAATCCATATGAATCGAGTGGTTTAGTCCAAATTTTCTGATTTTGAGACAAGCGCTTTATTGATTAAAAGATTTAATTTAGGCTTTTACGCACATATCACCGAACATAAACAGAAGCTCAACTGAACCTGCTTGATGCACGAGAACAAACCTCATTGGTTCAAACATGCTTGATCTGTATTGATATTGTGAATATTGTGAATAAATATGTGAAATATGATGAATATGTGAAAAAAGCCTAAATTAAATCTGTTCATCATATGAAGTGTTCGAGTCTCTTAAGAAAATTTGAAGCTAGTTTGAAGTTGATTAGTTTTACAATCTCTTTATGACCTTTTTAAAGCATCAAAGTGATAGTTTTCATAGCTGTCAATGGAGGGACAGAAATCTCTCAGATTTCATCAAAAAGATCTTCATTTGTGTTCCAAAGATGAGAAGAAGTCTTATGGGTTTGGATCGACATGAGAGTGAGTAATCAATGACAGAATATTTCATTTTTGGGTGAACTATCCCTTTAAGTTTGATGTCAATGATGTCAAATGCAGGCTCTTGTTTGTCTTGCATCTGCTTCTTGCAATTATGCATCTGTTAAACGGGTCACAATAAGTGTGTGTTATGTGGTAGTGAAGTCAAGTGGCCATATTGAGTGTGTTTTACAGTAAAGCAGAGACAATGAATTACTTTTGGTGGTATCACTTTTGGTGTGTATTCATGGTAAAACCACTGAAATTATCTGTCTTAGGAGCCGTTTACACAACACCATTTTTGACTGTTCATTTACACAACAATGGTGTTTTGGGGGCTTAAAAATGCAAACTTTTGAAAATGGGTTTCATAGTGTAAGTATTTGAAAATGACGCCATTTTCGTCACTGTGTAAACTACAAAAATGAAATTTTGAAAATCTTCATGTGCATGCGTATTACATGTTCATTCTATAATCGGGTAGTTTTTCTTCACAAAGTGATGTCGTCGGCACTGATAGCCTAGTGGGCAGAACGTCAACACGTAGCGCAGTTGCCGTTTTGGCAACCCGAGTTCGAATCTTGGCTTGTGGACCTTTCCCGATCCCTTCCCCCTCTCTCTCTCTCTCCCAATTCCCTTCCTGTCAACTAATTGTCCTATCTCAATAAAAAAAGGCAAAAACGGCAAAAAATAAAACAAAAAACAGTGACGTCACCAACTACTGTCCTGACAGCAGAATACAGCGTTTTTAGTAGTTTTCTCAGATCCGTGTGAACGGGGTCGTTCGACATCTGTACGAGAAAAACGCAAAGGAAAAACTTTTCCATTTTTTTATATTGTTGTCATGTTAATGTACCCTCAGATGCATTTATATCCAGTGGTCTAAAATGTGTTTATTCCATGGAAATCGATGAGTTGAATTTTTGAACCTTTTTGTTTTATGTAGGATATTATTCAATGCTCTGAAGCCTTTAGTCTAATAGTTTTAGTATAGGGACAAATTTGTTTACTGTCCAAAAAAATATGTGAACGGGCCACAAATGCTTTACGTTATGTCTTTGCCCCTATTGTTACTTCAGAGAACACACCATGTTTTTGAATGTTTTAAAGAAATGTGACAGCCAAGACGATTGCAGTATATAGTGTGTATTGTGGGTAATATTCTGGTAATTCAAGTAACACATGCAAGTTGCAACAAATTCACATCTGGAGAAGAAAAAACAAAACAAAAAGTAAAGTAGAAAAGAAATAGTTTGCAGTGTATAGATAAATGATAAAACCATTAAATTATACTTTTAAATTTGATATGATAATCTTAATAATGTTAATACTAGAAATGTTATGTTAATGTTACAAGAAAGTTTGTTCATGTGTTCTACCAAAACTAAACTGAGTCTAATAAAGATCTAAGTGTGAAGGTTTTTTTCCACTCCACTGATGAGGGTAACTCATTTAACACAAAAGCATTGAAGTAACCCAATACTGACATTAGCCCACTTGTTCATGACTAAGTGTTATTCTCTTGAACATGTCTTTGATGATGAAAGGAAGTTCCCTCAGACCCTTTTGATGAATCTGGGGGGAAAGAAGCTCTGTGAAATCTAATCTGAGCTTGAACTTGGTTATTGGGTTTCACGTCTTGGTCTGTGGGCCATTGTCGCAAGTTTGCCCTCGTCATTCATGCACTTTGATTGTAATCTGACTTGACCCGATACCTTTTCTGGTAAACCAAGTGAAACGTGGCAGGAATGGCTTTGAATGTCAAATTCAAGTCTTCACACCTGTTGCATGCTTCTGAATAAAGGCAGTAAGGTATGAGAACATCAAATAGGATCCAGTATTTTAGTTTAAAAACAGCCTGGTCTGTATTTAGAGATACAGTGTAAATGTAACTGTGATCCGGCAGGGTCACACACCTGAAGACTGAGATGGCGAGATTTGTGTCAGGCCTTAAAGGCAGAGTAAATAATTGTGTGGGCATGTCAGTGTAAATTCTCAACTTAATGCTTGATGTGGTGTCATCAAAGCATAATACTTTACTCATCTTGTTTTTTCCCCCTTTCTCAAGAAACCCGATTGATATCGATATGCAGATATGACATCTAAACTTTTATACCGAGTTAAACCTTTTTATACTCGTTTTATATACTATAATATTGGGACATTGGTAACACTTAAATTATTACAATATGATTCATTTTGTTAATATGCTTATCTTCAATAATGTTAATGTGTATACAATGCATTCAAAAGTTTGGTAAGATTTTGATTAATGTTTTAGTTTCTTATGCTCACATTTATGCTCTACATTTATTTGATCCAAAATACAGTAATATTTGTCAAATATTACATATAAATTGCCTTTTTCTATTTTAAAATGTTTTAAAATGTAATTTATTATTGTGATGGTGAAGCTGAATTTTCAGCATCATTACTCTAGTCTTCAGTGTCACATGATCCTTCAGAAATCATTCTAATATGCTGATTTGATGCTCAGTTATTTATAATGGTTCTCATTATTATCAACAGTTGTGATGCTTAATATGCTTGTAGACATTTTTTAGGACACAAATTCAACAGATCATTTATTTGAAATCTTTTGTAACATACTGTCACTTCATTAATGTACCATTATTGAAATAAATAAAAAAAAATTATAAGTACTATCACAGTTTCCACAAAAATATTAAGCACCAAAAACTTTGTTTTCAACATTGATGATAATCAGAAATGTTTCTTGAGCATCAAATCAGCATATTAGAATGATTTCTGAAGGATCATGTGACACTGAAGACTGGAGTAATGATGTTGAAAATTTAGCAATATCTACAATATATTAAAATATATTAAAATTGCAATTAATATTTCACAATATTGCAGTTGCTTTTTATTCATTTAAAAACGTAATTATTCCAAACATTTAACTGGTAGTGTTTATATAATTTTATAGCATTATTAAGATAAAACTTTATCTGACTTGTTCCTTGTACTTGTCCGTACCTGTTCTTTCCCTTACTCATTCTACCTCATCTCCTTGATCTGAGTGTCCCTTTCCCCTCATCCTTTTACTGAGTCATCACCCCATTGTCTTCAATTCATTATCAAATCAGTATTGGGTTCATATAAGTCCTTGTCTCTGTTCCCCTGAGAGTGGCTGGATGAAATTAGTGGTGCTGCAGTTACATAAATCTGCTGATTCACCTCCCTTTGTAGTATTATCTTCCATTTTTGGCCTTCTCCTCACCCCTCAGTCATCTGCCTTAAACATGGAGTGATCCTGTTGTGTAGACCTTATGGAAAAGTTCACTTTTTGCTCTTTCATGAGGGTAACCATGTGTTTTTAAACGGACTGCCTCTTGAAAACATTGCCGTTGACTCATATAGGGTGGGGAACAGGGAGAGACTCTCTCATCCAGATGGGTTTGGCTGGTTCCTCTGTGCTCACATGTTGTTGTACAATAGCAGCAGCTCCACACACCCAGCGCTCTGGGACCTGCTCCTCTATCCCCCGGAGGAACCCTTTTGCACATCTGTATGCCCGCAGTGTCATTTCGGCACGCAGTATTGCCAGCTGCAATAACAGGTTGTAATATAAATACAGTTTGGATGCACGTGATATTCCACATGCTTTCTTCAATAAAAATTTTCACTGAATGCTTTGGTGGCTGCAAGTAAAATATCTATTTATTTTGTTCTTTTTGGATGAAAGGTTAGGATTTTGTCTTATTGTTTTGTGTTTTGGTTATTTTGTGTGTTTTTATGCTTTGTTTTGTGTTTAGTTTTCATTTTATTTAGTTGTTTGTTTATTTAATGTTTTGTTTAGTTTTGTTTAATTTGTTGTTTTTGTTTAGTTTTGATGTTTTATATGGTTTTGTTTTCATTTTATGTAGTTTTTTTGTTTATTTAATGTTTTGTTTTTTTGTCATTTTGTTTAATTTCGTTTAGATTGTTTTAATTTTTGTTATTTTGTTCTGTTTAGTTTTTCTTTTTTCCTTTCTTTTTTTGTTTTGTTTAGTTTTGTTTAATTTGTTGTTTTGTTTAGTTTTTGTCAATTTGTTTATATTTTGTTTTATTTTGTGTTTTGTTATTTTGTTCTGTTTTGTTAAGTTTTTTTTGTTTTGTTTGTTTGTTGTTTTGTTTTGTTTATTTGTTGTTTTTGTGTTTCGGTTTTTAGTTTTGTTTAATTTTTTATGTATTATTTTGTTTAGTTTTTTGTATTTTGTTTTGTGGATGTTATCTATGTAGTTTTTTTATGCTTCAGAGTAAATATAGTAATTATGAGAGTTTAAAATAAGAAATAAAGTTGCATTTGTGAAAATTAATGTTGCTGTGTGCAAAGCAATGTCACATTACAAGAAGTAAAGTCACAATTACCATAAATACTTTACAGTTAAATTCTTTTTTTTTCTTCTTAGATGTAAATGGGCTTCTACTCTTATGCAGAACGAACTCTATGGCATTCATGATTTCCTTAAAAAAAATGCTGTCATTGTATATGTGCTCTGCTTGTTTGAGCATCCCCAACCAGCCCAACATAGCAACATTAACTCAACTACAGATGTTTGGAGTTTTACGTGTATTATTTTTAACTATTTGTTTGTCCGACCAATGGCAGACAGGGGAGTGTTTGGGAAATCTGTTTGAAAAACAGTCATTATTTTTTTACTGTTCTGTTTTAGTGACACTATTGGAGTAGAAATGGCATACTTCAGCTTCAATATGGTGATTGCTAAAGAGGCAAAGCAGATTTGCTGCTGGATTTAGAGCACAAGAGGTATTTGGATTTGTTCACTGAAAGCAGCCGTGCATGGATGTGGAACCTGTGTGATGGCTGTGCTGGACCCATAGGGTGGGTATAGCATGAAGATGCCTAAAACAAAGCAAATAAAAAAAGGATTTTCTCCAAAAATCAACAGTGCAAATCTTCCAGTGAAAGTCTTTATCCCTAATCCAAGCAAGTTAAGTCCTGTCCTTTGAAAACTAATCTGTGCAGATATCTTCTTGACGAGTGATCACAGTAAACATTGAATTATGGCTTGGAAGAAGACCTAATAACGTGATGGTTGTCTATTAAAGTCAACATGAATGTTCATTATACATTTTACTGTCATAATGTGACATTGCCAAGTGAAATAGGATATTCAGTGACAGTTATGAATGCAAGATTTGAATGTAAGTGAATAGCCCACTCAGCTTAAATGATGTTAGTGGGAAAAGAAAAGTCATTTCAGAGTTTTCTTTGAAAGGCATGTTTTTACATTTATTGTATTTTGGATTGTGACTCCAAGTTCATGATCATATAACAGCTCAGTTGTGACAGCTCTGGATGTTTCTGTCAAAGGCTGTTCATCCAGTCACCCTGAGCCTAAGTCCTCTGCAGCTGTTGTTTCACACCTCTGATGTGTCTCGGTGTCATCACATTTTATGTCAGGAGCAGAGACATGACTTTTTTTGACGTAAAGGGCTCTGAGGTCTATGTTTTGTTTGAAATGAAAAGATTGCCTGCATTTTACCTGAGGGCTTTTAACATGTACTTTGTGTCTGCTTGGCTGCTTGCATCCTATTATATTATATTATATTATATTATATTATATTATATTATATTATATTATATTATATTATATTATATTATATTATATTATATTATATTATATTATATTATATTATATTATATTATATTATATTATATTATATTATATTATATTAATTATATTATATTATATTATATTATCGAGCGGGATTGTTTATATGTTTTATTTATGTTTTTTTTTATTTTCTTCATGTAAAATTACTGCAGTGCACACATAAAAAAGACAAAGAAAAAGCATTTTGACAGGCACAAAATAATATCCAGGACTATTGAACACTTGGGGCTTTAGTGCAATAGACCATAATATGTGTAAATCTCATTTTGTTGTTCTCCTTTGTATGAACTGTTTTATCTGTGTTGTTTTTTGTTTTTCTTTTTTGTAGTCCATTCACAGATGTTCCTCCTATAAAACAATGTCTGTTGTTGTCTGCCTACACAATGTTATTGTTCTAGGATGGCTCCTCTAATGAGCTTTGTCTTCCCCTTGCTAACCTACAAACCTCCTTCCAGCCTTTTCATTAGACTGATTTGTTACAGTCCCAAATGAGGTAGACTGTATTTTGTAACCACAGAAAGAGGTCATTGCATTTTTTATGGGATTGTTTTTCAAAAAGTGAAAGACAAGGTAGGATGCAGGACAATGCCTGTCACGGTGGTTTATATGAGAAACCGCCGTATTATTTACCCTCTAAATGAACTGGCGAACTGTCTGAACCTGATAGTTAGCTTCAGTGTACATTAGAATAAAGAGTGTTTCAAATAGTATGGGCATATTACACATGCAGTATGTACCCACATTGAGGTTTTGGGCAAATAAATAGCATATACTATTTACTTCTGCTATCAACCATTGTGGTTTTATTTATTGCTCTCTACATCACACACATAGCGGTAACTGATATGATTAGCCTTTTACTTATGTTATCAAACAGCTAATAATGTGTTGCTAATGTTACACAAACAGAATCAGAATCAGACAGCTGCCTTCTAAAAATCAGAAACACTTTGAACAACTTAGTGGAATAAGGCATATAGTTCATCATAACATCGTAATATACATTATATACACAATTCACCCGCTATATTGCTATATGTACCCAATTTTTCATATACCGGGATAACCTGGCTTCTCTTGAGACTCCCCTGCTTTTCAGCATAGTTAATGATATTCTAAAGTCCATGATTGGCTGCAAATAACTTGTGACGTAGAAAACAAGTGCTCAACCGCGTTTTTGAGACTTTCTTTGGTAAACTGCAGTTTTAAAGACAAAATACTCAGCAATGGTGTTGACTTATGAATTTGCACATGGTTTGTCTTAAAAACACCACATAGACCTATAAACAACATTAAAAACTTGATTTTCACCACAGGGGGTCTTTAATGTCCAAAATTAGGTTCGGAAAGTTCTACAACCTCTATAAAACTGTATGATAATCTATTTGCAAGATCGTATCGCGTTACATTTTTTCAGGTGCACGCATAGCTCGGCTACTGATTACTTTCTGACACAAGGAATCTTGGAGCAAGCTCACGCCAGCAGACGCTGAGGGATTACAACTGCTGTCACAGTGCCATGCTGTCCACACTGTGATGCCTGGAATGTGAGCAGTTGTCCCGGATCCTTTTGTCTTATAAGGGGGTCCATGTGGCACGGAGCAGGCAAGACATCGCTCTAATTTTCGTTGATTTTCCTACTGGGCTATGTTTAGAGGTTCAGAGAGAACGACGCAGGGAGGCCTGTAACGCCTGCAATCTCTAGTCAGTGTATTATTAGGTCTTGGCACAAGCTCTGTCACCAAATCAAAGACGAGTGCCATGGTTTTTAGCCTCTGGTTGCCAAGCAAACCTCAAAAAGAGTGTTGCAGATCTTTGGAAATGACTCTCTAATGGAGTCTTGCCCAGTTCATGAATGCAGAGTTCAAAACAAGTGCATGTATTTTTATTTGGTTAATTGTCCAAAAAATGAAACACTAATTTTTTTCCTAATCTGTTTTTGTTTTGTTGTTTTTTGGTGCTTGATTAAAGGAGTGATGGAGTTATCAGTAATGATTCTGGTTCCTTGATGATTCCATTTATGATTCTTAGTAATCTTATTTGGAATTGAGAGAGAGAGAGAGAGAGAGAAAAACAATTCCACTGCCAGATGCGATTTTGTTTGAGTATTTGTTTTTTTTGTTCAGGTATCAGATCACTCTTTTTGCACTGTGGGTTTTTGATTCACTGAAAAGAACCAGCTCATTAGAGTCATTCGTTCGGGACTTAGACTACACTATTGGTGCTGTCTATTTTTGATCAACTAAAAAGAACCGACTCATTCAAGTTATTTGTTTGAGAAGCAGACAATAATTCTAATTGGCAATTCTTTTCTATTCTGATTTTTTTCAGTGCCTGATTAAAAGAGTGGTTGTGCTCTCGGTAATGATTCTGGTTCTTTGATGGTTCCATTAATGATTCTTTTAGCAGTTTTATTTGGAATAATATATATGTATGAATACAAATCAATTCCACTCCCAGATGATGAGATTTTATTTGGGTATTTGTTCATTTGTTTGGGTATTGGATCACTCTGTTTGAGTCATTCATTCGGGACTGAGACTACATTATTGGTGCTGTCTGTTTTTGATCCACTAAAAAGAACCGACTCATTCCAGTCATTCGTTCAGGAACCAGGCAACGCTTTTTGAGCATTGTGTTTTGGATTCAATAAAAACAACTGACTCATTCGAGTCATTTGTTCGGGAACCAGACAGTAATTCTAACTGGCATTTTTTTTTTGTTCTATTCTTTTTCTTTTTTTTTTCAGTGCCTGATTAAAAGAGTGATGGAGGTGTCAGTAATGATTCTGGTTCCTTGATGGTTCCATTAATGATTCTTTTAGTACTTTTATTTGGAATTAAGAAGAAAAAAAATCAATTTCACTGCCAGATGATGAGATTTTGTTCAGGTATTTGTTCATTTGTTTGTGTATTGGATCACTCTGTTTGCACTGTGGGTTTTTGATTTGCTGAAAACAACTGGCTCATTAGAGTCATTCATTCGGACTCAGACTACACTGTTTGAGCTCTGTGTTTTGGTTTAACTAAAAATAACTGACTCATTCGAGTTATTTGTTCAGGAACCAGACAACACTGTTTGAGCTGTGTGTTTTGGATTCACTAAAAAGAACTGACTCATTCAAATCATTTGTTCGGGAACCAGCCTACAAGAGTTTGCATTGTGTGTTTTGGATTCACTAAAAAGAACCATTTCATTAAAATCATTTGTTCAGGATTTGGACTACACTGCACCTGTGTGTTTGATTCACTAAAAGAGAGATTCACATTATAGATTCATTAGCAGTGTTGTAATTAAGTAGTGCAGAAAATAATTATTTTAGAATGTATTCCGTTTGCATCAGTGGAACTATGATGATAACCATTTGCAAACCAGTCAAGTTCTTCAACCCCACCTCAGTGAACCACAGGGTCATTGTCATACTGGAACAGTTAAGACCCTTCCCAGACTCTTGCCACAAACTTGTAAGCACACAATTCTCTACAATGTCTTTGTGTACTGTAGCATTAGGATTTTACATTACTGGAATTACTGGAAAAGTCAAAGGCGTTAATTACAAGGGGGTATCCACATACTTTTGGCCATGCAGTACATTGTATCCATGTTTGTGTATATTAAAACTACTTCCATCCTTCTGTTTGCGCAACTAATGGTGAAATAAACATAATTGCTAATGTGTATGAATGCCCTGTGTGATCAGAGCGTTACGGACCCATCTGCTTATATGTTCAGTCCTGGGGGTGAATGGGGGAGGGTGGCTACATGGGTGCGGTTTGGATTGGGGGTTCGTCTGAGCTTTGTCACACAAACGACTACAGTAAATTTTGTATCATTCAATGAAAATAGATAAATGAGAGAGAGGATGATTAAGATCAACTAGGATGCTAAACAAATGATCGTCAGTCATTGTGACGCATATCTAATCTGTGATAGTGGACCAGCCAAGTCTCATTGAAACACATCCTGCACAGACATTAATGAACGCTCTCACGACACACCATTAAATCAGCAGCTGCATCTGGTCTCAGTCGTGAGGGTGAGATGGGCAGATGAGCTTCCTCTGTGTCTGACAGTGAGCAATCGTAGAGGTTAATACTATTTCCTCACACTGCTTATAAGAGGGGTCATTTTGTATGCTGTAAATGCTGCGCTATATGAAACTCACAAGACATTAACACGATGAGTCGTTAACAGTTTCATATTTAACTTGATAGTCTATAATCATAAGTGCTGAAGCAAAGTAAAATATTTAAATTTCATTCTCTTTTGCTAGGTAATTTTCTTAATCTAATGACAAGATTGAGTCATGAGCCATTAATTGCTTCTTGTTGGTTTGTTGAATGGGAAAACAGCCTTGTTTCTAAAACAAAGTGCCTATTCAAATTAATTCGCACTTAATGAATCTACCCAGCTAATAGTTACATAAAAAAAATTACATCTGACATTGATTTAAAGTATTATTTTTGCTAAGTTGCAATTCCCTAATCACAAACTACAGTTTCATGGCTTTTATATATATATATATATATATATATATATATATATATATATATATATATATATATATATATATATATATATATATATATATAATTTTTTTTTTTTTTTTTTTTTTAAATAGAAATGCTCTCAGCCTCTTGGAAAGCTCATCTTTTTGAAAATAATTTTCATTCTTTGTTATCAACAGCATGAAGTGCATTAAAGGTGCCTTTTTTAAAAGATGTTATATAAGTCTAATGGTCCCCTGAACGTGTCTGTGAAGTTTCAGCTCAAAATACCCCATAGATTTTTTTTTTTATTAATTTTTTTAACTGCCTATTTTGAGCCATAATTACATATGATTACGCGGCCCCTTTAAATCTCCCGCTCCCCGCCCCCGCGAGCTCTCGACAGCCTTAAACAGCAAACACAAAGTTCAAACAGCTAATATAACCCTCAAAATGGATCTTTACAAAGTGCTCGTCATGCATACATTGATTCCTGAGAGTTTAGTATTTATTTGGATGTTTACATTTGATTCTGAATGAGTTTGATGGTGCTCCGCGGCTAAAGCTAACATTACACATTACACACTGTTGGAGAGATTTATAAAGAATGAAGTTGTGTTTATGCATTATACAGACTGCAAGTGTTTAATAATGAAAATAGCGATGGCTCTTGTCTCCCTGAATACAGTAAGAAATGATGGGAACTTTAACCACATTTAACAGTACATTAGCAATATGCTAATGAAACATTTAGAAAGACAATTTACAAATATCACTAAAAATTTCATGTTATCATGGCTCATATCAGTTATTATCGCTCCATCTTTCATTTTTCGCTGTTATCCTTGCTTGCTTACCTAGTCTGATGATTCAGCTGTGCACAGATCCAGACGTTAATACTGGCTGCCCTTGTGTAATGCCTTGAACATGAGCTGGCATATGCAAATATTGGGGGCGTACATATTAATGATCCCGACTGTTACGTAACAATTTTTCATTCAATGGCACCTTTAAATATTACATTATATCGTGTTTCCCAGACTGGGTTTTCTGAGTTTAGTGAAAAGCAATTAATTAAATCATAAGTTTAAAAGTAAAATAAATAATTTTAAAATAAAAACAATCAAATTAAAACACTAAAAAGATGAAATATTTTATTTGTTTACCTGTATGTCATGTGGCCATAAACCAACATCAGATGGTGAACTTAATTTTATTAGTCTAAGGTGTCCCCAGAATGTGTCTGTGGAGTATCGGCTCAAAATACCCCACAGATCATTTATTCGGGTGTGACCAAAAACACACAGTTTTTGTGTGTGTCCCTTTAAATGCAAATGAGCTGCCGCTCCCGGCCCCCTTTTCCAGAAGAGGGCGGAGCTTTAACAGCTCGCGCTTCAGTTTGGATACTCAACAACAACAAAGCTGGAGAATCTCACGCAGCCAAGATGCCGATTGTCAGTAACGGTGTTCAGCCTTACATTGTTGAGTCGACACTGATGGAGAGACTCAGGAAGAAGTTACAACTTTTAGAATGAAACTGGACGTTTCTGAATGGTTAGTGGATAAATTTATGTAGTTGCTGTGGAGTTGATTCAACTCATCCACTAGCATGTGCCGTCATGTTAATCTTTTGTGCAAATCCAGCGTTGAATTGACCCTCGTTTGTGAAGCAGTCTGGCGTAATCACACTAGTAACATTAGTCTAAGCTGTTTTGTAGGTGAGTCATAAGTAACACTGATACATTTCTGTCAAACACAACTGTGCAAACATAAAGCAATAGAGTGTATGTAGGCTAAGGGAAAGCACACAGAAAGTGGAACTGCCTGAACCGAAGAAACACATTGCAATTATTTAAAAATACTTTATTTATCTACAGCTTTGCCTTGATTGTGAAAACAAAATGGTGACACTGTGGGTGGAAATGTTTAGATTATAATATATAATATTAATAGATTATATTATAATAAGATCCCCTTCCTATGTCACTAGGGGAGCGAAATCTGAGCGGCTCGTTTTTCACATGCTTGCAGAGAAAGGCTTACCAAACCAAAGTTACTGGATTGTCCTTTTTCACGATTTCTGGATTGTTAGCTGCACCTAGGACCCGATTATAGCACTTAAACATGGAAAAAGTCATGATTTTCCCCTTCAATTTTATTATTGACCTGACTAACTTGTCTCAGGGGGTACTTGAAGTAAATATATCAGGTCAAAGAGGTTCAGCTGACAAAAAAGTTGGGGAATCCCTGCATTGCATGTAAATATGTGACATGAAATTGTACATTTTAATGTGTTTTAAAGACAAAAACCTTCCAAAGACAGTAATGCATGGTTAAATGACAATGTGTTTATTCAATGTGTTTGTCAGGAGATGATTAGATATGCAATGCTGCAATGTTTAGAGAAAAAAAAACAAAACACTTAAATGTGAAATGATTTCAGTAAATCCAGTGATCAAATGCTGTGGGTCTCAGTTTTCAGTGATCGACTCATGACTATTGGCTGGTCTGTGTGTGAAATTACTAAGATCTGGAAGACCTTCTGAACGTATATAAGCAGCAGACTTTTATAGAAAGGAAAATCCGAGCACTGATCACAGTTTACTGAAATACAGCTTTCTAGTTCAAAGGTGCAGCAGCTGTGTGAGAAAAGTGTGAAGATGAAAGTGGTGTGTGGTGTTCTCTCTTCTTCAGAGTGTTTCACAGCTGAGTGAATTATTCTGTTAAAAAAAGAAAAAAATCACACCCACAGTTGAGGATTGCCCTCTGCAGAACATATGAATAATTAAGGAATAGGTGTTTTCTCTGCTGTTGGTTTTTGTATCTATATTTATTAGCATTTTGAAAGCTTCACTATTCATGTCTTTGAGCGCTGTTCCACATCTAAACATCTGATAGTTAAGCTTGTGTATACATTA
Source organism: Chanodichthys erythropterus (assembly GCF_024489055.1). Taxonomy (NCBI): domain Eukaryota; kingdom Metazoa; phylum Chordata; class Actinopteri; order Cypriniformes; family Xenocyprididae; genus Chanodichthys; species Chanodichthys erythropterus. The sequence goes on along the minus strand of NC_090227.1, from coordinate 38,410,201 downwards.
ATGAAAGTTTAGTGCTATGTTTCCCATTTTATTGTAATCAGCCAGGAGGAGTAATCTGAATATTTATATTAACAGTACACACAAAGTACATGTACATATGAGGAAATCATCCCAAGGGCATCTGTTCTTTTGAAACAGTTACTGCCTGTTAGTTTAGTGCAGAATCTCTGAAAATGGCTTATTCAGTACATTGGCTACATGCAGGACCTACTAATAGAGACCTGTCTTCATTCCCCCACGCTGGCTCTGATCTGCAGCCAAAGGATGCAATGATATGGATCGCAGCCTCCTTATGGGGCAATTCTGGAGTATTCAGGCTCATATACAAACACTATTAGTCTCTGCCTTTGAAGTGGGCCAATGGAACAAGCAGAGTGTTTGTCTCGGAGACCTCAAATTGATGAACAACCGCCCCTATTATGCTCCAAATGATTTTATTTACTTTTATTGATACATTTTTAAGATGTGCCATTTAAAAGTCTTCTTCTCATGTCCTTTGAAAACTCCATGAAATCTCTTGACGACAGCAGATTTTTGTTTGGGATGGGAATATCAGTCAGCAGCAAACCTTGATTTGTTACATGTTAGTCTGTCGAAGGAGGAGGGACATTCTCATCCTAGAGAGGATTTGATTGGACAAAAATCGGAGGATACAGCACAGTCATCAATTATTTGGTCTGTATTTTAAAGAAAAGTACTATACATTTTAATTGTTATATATTAGGGTTGAACAATAAATCCTTTTAGCATTGACATTGCAATGTGCGCATGTGCGATGTCAAGTATAGGGATCGTAGTTGATCTGTGGACCAGGCACCACAGTTTGAAACGCTCGTGATTCTCAGATTAATAGCACAGTTTAACCATCATAGAGTGAAAGTTTATTATTTGCACTTAGGTCCTGTCTGTTTAAACATTCAAGTGATTTTAAGCCATTCGAGCGCAAGAGAACTTATTTCGGAGCTGGCATGCTGCGCACACACAGAAAACACTGCAAACACTGAATTCCATTCACTCTAGTTTTGCTTGAACAGACACATACACACAAAATAATGTTAAAATACCTCTGCAATATCTCTGCAAGTGTCCTTGTAAATACAGTCACATATGGTTCACATGAATATAAACAACTGAGAAAGAAAACGGATGCATATTGCATTAGATCTGTGTATGAGCTCTTAAAGTGTTAATCAAATGTTAATCAAACAACAAAATAGAAAGAGAAAATCAATTTTTTAAAAGATTAGTTCACTTCAGAATTGAAATTTCCTGATAATTTACTCACCCCCATGTCATCCAAGATGTTTATGTCTTTCTTTCTTCAGTTGAAAAGAGATTAAGGTTTTATTTTCTCCATATATTGGATTTCATATATTGGGGTTTAACAGGTTGAAGGTCTAAATTGCAGTTTCAGTGCAGCTTCAAAGGGCTCTACATGATCCCAGATGAGGAATAAGGGTCTTGTCTAGCTTTTCTAAAAAAAAAATATATATATATATATATATATATATATATATATATATATATATATAAATAAATAATATATATATGTATATATACATATACACTTTGAAAATATCTACAAATATTCAGTTGTCTTCTGTAGAGAAAATAAAATGTTGATTTCATTGCGGTCATCACATATGCTTTAAAACAAAATCCAGGCTGTTTCAGAAACATTTGTGTCCAGTGTTGGGCACGTTACTTTAAAAAAGTAATTAGTTATAGTTACTAGTTACTTCTCACAAATAGTAACTCAGTAACTACGGAAGAGGATTAGGGCCAAGCAATAATAAAAAAAAAACATCTCGAGATTAAAGTTGTTAAATTTCGAGAAAAAACTCGTTAAATTTCGAGAAAAAGTCGAGATAAAATATTGAGAATAAACTCGTTAAATTACGAGAAAAAACTTGTTAAATTTTGAGAAAAAAGTCAAGATAAAATGTTGAGAATAAACTAGTGAAATCACGAGAAAAAAACTCGTTAAATTTTGAGAAAAAAGTTGAGATAAAATATTGAGAATAAATTTGTTAAATTACAAGAAAAAAGTCGAGATAAAATGTTGAGAATAAAGTCATTAAATTACGAGAAAAAAGTAGTTAAAGTACGAGAACAAATTCATTAAATTACGAATTTGTTCTCATAATTTAACGACTTTTTTTCGTAATTTAATGACTTTATTCTCATAATTTAATGAGTTTATGCTCAACATTTTATCTCGACTTTTTTCTCATAATTTAACAAATTTGTTCTCGTAATTTAATGACTTTTTTCTCGTAATTTAATGAGTTTATTCTCAACATTTTATTTCAACTTTTTTCTTGAAATTTAACATGTTTTTTCTCATAACTTAATGAGTTTATTCTCAACATTTTATTTAGACTTTTTTCTCGAAATTTAACAACTTTAATCTCGAGATGGTTTTATTTTTGTATTATTGCTTGGCCATAATCCTCTTCCGTAAGTAACTGAGTTACATCATTTTAAAAGTAACTAATTACCAGGGACAGTAACTATTGTGTTACTTAAAAAAAAAAAAAAATCAAACATGTACGAGTACGAGATTTGTTTGATTACCCGTTACTGAAAAAAGTAACACTGTTAGTATTTAGCTATTCCCATCACTGATTGTGTCTACATGGTTTGCTGTATAAAAACTTTGCTTTTATGTAACTGTGTTTGACCTTTGTGAGACAGACAAGGTGTGTGTGCAAAATAATATGTTAGTTAATCACACCAGCATAGCAGTTCTGTCAGCGCTCAAATTAATAACACTCAGATACTCCTCCTCCTCCACCTGAGAGAAGATAAACAAAGTAACGTGTGGTTTTAAGGATGTATTGAGCCTTTTTGTTGCCTTGTCGCTTTATCTAAAAGCACAAATTATCACTTTCTTTCGTGTAATGTTGAAATAACTGGATTAAAGCAGCTGAAGTGCTCTTAAGATTAAAGCAGTCTGTATTTTCTAGAGATTTCAGCTGGATTTACACTAGAGATTCGGAGATGGTGGGATGTCACTTCAGCTAGGTGAAACCAGGCAGCAGTAAGGTGTTCTCCAATTACCCTATGCGATGGTTCAATATGTTGCCATGGCAACCATCCTCCTCAATTAGAAAAATGTCCTCAACCCCCACTCAGAGTAAGGTTTGGCATCTTTGCAATGCAATTTGAGGTTGATATAGAGGGACAATTGTATTCCTGGTAAGAAAACATAAGACCGAGAGCATCTAGTAGCACTTGATTTTGTGTTTGGGATGCCTGCAGTCATGCTTTTCTTTTCTGCAGTTGTCTCAGGCAGCGTGAAGGTTAAATGGGGGTTTGATGGAGCCGTCCACATGGGCTCTTTTGGTGTGGATGACAGGAGGACAAGCAGAGTGCATCTGCCCTCCAGGGCAAGAGAATGCCGGCTGAATGGAGAGCAGAACATAACCACTGCGTTGCCAAGGTAACGTGGAACAGGACACCACGGTGAAAGAAAGGGAACAAGGGATGAGGGGGGAGGGAGATGGCTGGACAGGTAGGAGTGAAATAAGAGGACGGTGGTCACCCTCTGCGTAGGTTGTATAATGATCGTACTCCCACAATTTGAGGGAAGTCCTGCTTCAATGACACTCAGAACTCGCACTTCAAGGTGAAGAGCGCAACACAACGCAGTTTATCAAAATGTGTCCTGCTCTTTTCTGAGGAACTCAATATGTCACTGCTGAATAAGAGCTTGGCTGAGCTTGCTATGATCTTGTCCTTGAAGTATGTTGTGAGTTCCTCCTTCATGTGAGCTTTTCTTGGATAGAACACACTGTTCGCTGGTTGACTTGTAAAACGGTGTCCTATTTATTTGAGCTTTGATCTCACAATGTACAAGGGTGGTTTTTTTGATGTTTTGATGAAGATGGATGGATGTCATGTGCAAGCTGTCATCAGTGAATCACTGCATATGTTTTTAAATTACAAACTGAACATTTTAACAAAAATATTTTTTCTTGCATTTTTATGACCTGCTAATACATTAGCTTCAACAACAAAAATCACATTTTTTTATTTTTTTTTTATCAAGATTTAATTCAAACTCCTAAAAAAAAATCTTGATTAAAAAAATGTCATGCATTATCAACAACTGAACCCATATTTTGCAAGTATTGTGGATGAAGACTTTTGGGTTTGTTCCTCACACAAAGCAATCTTTTGACCTTGGAAGACTTATTTGTATTTGCAATTTTTTGATTTTTTAATTGTGAATATAGTATCTGCCTGTTTAATCGGGTGTGTTATATATTGTTTATATTGATAAATGGTTAAGTTTAGAGATAGGGTTCAGATTTGGTGTTGAAAAATGTCTAAATAGTGTAAAGTAAAAAAAATATTTATATATTTTGAAACAGTTTAATTACAAATAAACAGCAAGTAACATGTAAACTAGTTACATGTAAAGTAAACATGACATTTTGAAGTAGAAAGACTGAAAAAGTTTTTTTTTTTTTTGTAAAATTTGTAAAATGTACTCCAATAATCTGTTATATAATATTTATATCTTTATTTTTACAAATTGGAGTACATTTTACAAATATTACAGTGTAAATAAAATTATTGTGGCTGTTTAAATTGAAAAATCATACCCAATGTACATATGTTATGAATTATTTCCCAAAATATATTTTCATATATATTTTAAAATCTCCATGTCCTTTGCATCTGCAAACAACAATGTAGTTCCTAGTGCCAATGTGAATAAGGGTGCGTTCACACTTGTAGTTCGGTTCGTTTGGTTAAAAACAAAAAACATTTAGTCCTGATCTGATTAGCTTTCAGATTGGCAATTTTATCACCGAACCAAAAGATACTGAACCTTAAGGCATAGGGGTACATTCACAACCTGATTGGTCGGATTTTATGACGCATTGCCTATTTTGAGACGGAACTTACCAAACATCCAAAACAATGCTGTGCTGAGGTTAATGTGCTTGTTGTGTGTGCGTAGCCTGCATATGATGGTATTTTGGCCAGCTGGGAACTTGTGAAAAGCTTATAAAATGGTGTCAAAACAACACACACACAAAAGTTTTGCTGCGTGGAGACGGGCCTCTGATACCTATGATGGGCAAACTCGCGACTATGACGAGAAAACCCGATACGAGTGAGGATTCTGTCCTTTTTAGGGTCTAATCTTCCTGTTTTTGGTTCATTTACATGTCTTTGGTCCGTGTTGCGTTCCTATATCATTCGAACCGCACCAGAGTTCGTTTGAAAGCGAACCAAGAGCCATCTTTTCAGCGGTCTTGGTCTGCTTGTTTGGTGCGCACCAGGGTTCGGATGGCAGCGTTCACATGTTCAAATGAACCGCACTTAACAGAGCAAGCAATAGCACCAGGGTTCGTTTTAATCAAATCAAACGTGACAAGTGTGAACTAAATCTAGATTTAAATTCAAATAGTCAATGCATGACCTGACATTTTATTCTTATCCAAAACAGGAAAATGTAAGCATTTTGGAGAGCTAATCTATCATGTAATGTAAGTTTCATTTCATACTCGAAGCCTGAGGGCGCTCTCTCTCAGAAAATCAAAAACGGACTCATAGAAGTAATAACTTATGACGTTCCAGGAAATCCCTTTTATGGACAAGGCATCCAGCTATCGCTGTAGCTAAATAAAAAGCAGAAATGTTTTGACTAATGAAATGTATAGAGAATAAACTCATGATTATGACAATATATGTGTGTTTTTCAAGCCATCTCTGTGTATTTTCATATGAATAAAGCAGTGAACTATAAAATATATTTTCTGCCTTATTGATAGAAAATATTTTTTTTATATATATTGCATAAAATCCAGGATGACTTAAAGGTATTATTCACCCAAAAATGAACTTTCTGTCATCATTTATACACTCTCATGTTGTTTTAAACCCATATGAGTTTTTTTCTTCTGTTGTACACAAAAGAAGATATTTTGAAGAATGTTGGTAACCAGACAGTTGATGGTAGTCATTGACTTCTATAGTATTTATGATGACAGAATTTTCATTTTTGGGTGAACTGTACCTTTAATGCACAACCGTTTGTAGTACATAATTCAATCATATCAATAAACTTAATTGTCATTAGGAAAATATAGGGAAAAAACATTTTAGAATACAGATTATAGGTGATTGTTCAGCAGTGTAATTGATTTCTTATCCAATTAAATGTAAGAGATAAAAAAGAAATAAAACCTGTAAATTAGACATAAATCAGGGGAAAAAATGGTTTTGCACTTGATATTTCTGAAATGATGGATAAGCCCCTGGTGATGCATATGGACCACTATTAAAGGTGCCCTAGATTGTTTTTTTTACAAGATGTAATATAAGTCTAAGGTGTCCCCTGAATGTGTCTGTGAAGTTTCAGCTCAAAATTTCTTTTAATTAATTTTTTTAACTGCCTTTTTTAATTTAATTTTTTCAGCACGGCCCCTTTAAGAGATGCTTGCTTACCTTGTCTGTGCACAGATCCAGCCGTTAATACTGCCTTTCCTTGTCTAATGCGTCGAATGGGCTGGCATTATGCAAATATTGGGGTCATACATATTAATGATCCCGACTGTTACGTAACAGTCTGTGTTATGTTGAGATCCGAGTGTTTTCCGGAAGTCTTTTAAACAAATGAGATTTACATAAGAAGGAGGAAACAATGGGGTTTGAAACTCAATGCATGTCTTTTCCATGTACTGAACTCTTGTTATTCAACTATGCTGAGGAAAATTCAAATTCTGATTCTAGGGCACCTTTAAGATGCTAAAAGTGCTTGACCATGCTTCGGTTTATGATGTCTTGTCAGAAAACAGGTTGCTTTTTTATGTCACAGCCATCAAAGGGTGAAAAATGTGTAATTTAATCGAATGCAACGATATTTAAAGGAACACTCCACTTTTTTTGAAAATAGGCTCATTTTCCAACTCTGCCGTTCCATGGCTGCAGCAGTGCAATGATATTACGCAGCGCCCGTGAGCCCCTGCTTGCACAGGGAACGTGCCTTGCAACCATGGAGACGTATGTGAGAGACGCTGCGTAATATCATTGCGCCTGCTGCAGCCATGATACGGCATCAAAGTTCCTTGATTATTACGCTGGAATGAGAGTATAGTTCCTAGCCATATCAGCCTAGAAAATCGCAACTTTTCATTTTCCGTCGGTCTTAGTACACGATTTAACTACAGAAGAGTCAAGTTTTAAATAGGAAAAATATCAAAACTCTTTGATCATTTTTAAGTGCAATGCTAACGGTCTAATCAGATTCAATGAACTATGCTAAGCTATGCTAAAAGTGGTACCGCCAGAACCGGAGATCGGCTGAATGGATTCGAAAACGGCAAAACTCAAATGTTTAACTCTAGGGGAGTTGGAAAATGAGCCTATTTTCAAAAAAAGTGGAGTGTTCCTTTAAGGTCCAAGCTCTGTCATTTCATTAAATGGTAGAAAATCCAAAAATCAAGTGACATTCACCATGCTGTATCCTCACTACATAAAGAGCTGGACCTTTACCATTCTAATTCTGAGAATCATTACAAAATCTTGCATCACAAAACTTTGCCAGTCACAACAACTGAATTTATTCTAATAATAGACTCGCATACAGTATAGCTGCTGTGTTTACATGATGTCCATCATTTCGATTTGTACCAACATCAAAATCTGCTGCAATTGCTCTGGGCCTGGGAACGTGACCTCGATGTTGACTCTAGATATGGTACTACCTGCTGCTATAGGCTATCTGTGCGATCACAGGCTGAAAAAGAACTAGCATTTGGGACATGCTAAGTCTGTAATAACATTCAAATTGTCCATCTGGAGTGCTCTGTCAGAGGAATCATTTATCACAAAGAGTTTTAGATGACTCGGATTGCTATTAATTAATGTCTTTCAGTGGTTTTGACAAGAGAATTGAGCAGGCATTTATCTCTATTAAAGCAACTTGTTGAAATGATTGGATAATTTGGGGTCAAGTTTGCCTAGTCTGACTGGAGAACACAAGATAAACAGTTAAAGATTGTGTTTTGATTTTCAGCAGTGTGCAGCAGCTGTGTGATATCTCTGATAAGTACTGTATTATATGCTTGTTTACAAAGCCAAGCTGTTCCTTAAATTATGATAGTAATGATTAATAGTACTTCAGCCAGGAAAACTATAGCTTTGTTTCCCATGGTGCTTGTTGATATTTCCCAAATGCAATGATATTCTTTTCATTTGTGTAACACTGTGCAATAGAATTGTCTTTACTTTCACTGTGGGGCACCACCAGCAGCTCTGCAGGCAAATAGATGCAAGTGGAAAAACAGATTTCTCATTTTCTCTTAACCACAGACTAATTTGTTTGCATTGCTTTTTTTTTTAGTTTTGGAGTTTTGTCATGATGGTAGCTAGAGACATGAATAGACTGTTAAAAAAGTAACAAGTGTTGAAAGAATCCAAAGAAAACAGGCTGCTGATGCTTGGAGGGGATGGATTGTACAGATTCTTGGCATTGGGAAGGGTGTGAAGGGACAAATCCTGGTTATTAATCTGTGGTGTTTACATTTGGCACATTGTGAATCTTTCCAAAGAAAAGGTGCAGGTGCTTAAAAGTTATGGTTATTGGATTTTGATGTTTGTTTGTTTTGGCAAGGAGCGTTTAACATGATATGCTGAAATGCACCAGAATTAACAAATAAAAAACAAATGACGCTCCGTTTACACGTTGTTGCATGTTTATTTTTCTACCGAAGTGGATGGAATTATGTGCTAAATACTTAATGCTGCCGCGAGAGCCATACTGAATCTACATCGTGAAACGTACAACCAGCCAGTGTAGTCTGATCCTAAATAAATTACTCTTATGAACTGGTTCTGTTTAGTTAGTCAAAGACATTTAGTTCAGTCTGATTTCTGAACAAATGACTTTTATGAAATGGTTCTTTTAGTGAATCATAAACATTCAACAAAATCAGCACAGTCTGATTTTTGAACAAATGACTCTTATGAACTGGTTCTTTTTAGTGAATCAAATACATACTTTCAACTAACTACTGTGAGACTTACATCAGTGGAGTTACTGAATGGTTGTTCATATGCTAATGTCTAGTTGAAGATGCATTATTGGTTTTGCCAGTAGTATTTAAAAAAATATTAATAAATACATTTTTTTTTTTATAGTCTCTAAAATGGTTTAAACATCGTGTAACATGAAAAAAAAAATGTTTTGAATTCATTTTTTTTTTTTTTTAATTATCATTTGGCAATAGAACCCATAATCCGATTTCATAATGTTTTGTCTATTAATGACGGTTTTATATATAGATAATGTTTTCAGAACACTAACTCACCTGCAATAGATTTACAAAAGTAGGGCTGCAAGATTTATCGCACTGTATGAAAAATAACATTGAACTTAAACGCAATTAGTCCACCAAAGCGTTTTTAGCCAGCTGAAAACGCTAGGCGCTCCGCGTTTTTTTTTTTCCATTGAGACGCTTTGTTGCTATGATACGGAATATCCGCGGCACTGTTACTTATAACTGATTTTGCAGGTAATTTGTTTCAGAATAAAACTGTTGACACAATGTGGAATACTTTCTATGTATGTTCGGAGACCAGCAATATTAATTTCTCATCCATTTTGTTCCGTTCTCTGTTTGTTGATGTCTTTGTACAGCAAGAATGTTGTGAAAGTTGGTCGGTGTTGTATTTGTCCCGCCCCTCCTCCACTCTGATTGGACGGCTGGCTAAAAAGTGACAGTGATGAGCGCAGGGTTTTACTCAAAGTTGAACATTCTTAAACTCGAGGCGACCAGTAAAAAATGCCGAGCTCTCAGCGCTTGAGCGCGAAAAAGACTCTCAGCGCCTCGTTACGTTCCTGGCGTTTAAAAAATGTGGCGTTCCCATTGAAAACAATTGAAAAGGTACGCTAGCAGCTTGACCTTATGCTTGATTCTTAGTGCGATTATGAAATCGCAAAGGCTGAGATTATTTTTTTTATGCGCAGCTTGTCAGCAAAGTATGGCTTCAAATGCTAATCCATCTGAAAGCACTGCGAGTTTGAGTCGCTTATAATGTACACTTGAAAAAGCAACAAGCGTCAAACATCTCTCCAAACATGAGAAGCATTTATCAACATCTTGTCCAACAAAAGACAACATTTAATAACATGTTTTTGCTCCAAACTCACTTCATAACGACAGTTGAGCATCCTTCTGTGAGACGATGTGGCTTCTTACACAGAATAAGGCAGTCGTGTGTTTATTAGTCATGTTTAATCAATCAAAGCATATCAATCTTCTGTTTATTCAGCTACAGCGATATGATGCGTGATATCTTCTTCTGTGGCAGGGCAAAGTTTCTGTGCAAGAGCACCCTCTGGCTTTCAGATGGAGAAGCATTTACTACTGATTACAGAGCTGTACAGCTCTGACAAGCTGCGCATAAAATAATCGTAGACTTTGCCAAATAGCGTTTGATTTAATAGCGATAAATCGTGCAGCCCTACTCTCAAGCTATCCTAGGTGTATATGACTTTATTATTTCTGATGAACACAATCGGAGTTATATTAATAAATAACTAAATTAACAAATATCGTTACGCGCCCAAGCTTTATAATGGCAGTGAACGGGGGAAACGAGTATGAGCTGAAGAAAATGCATCCATCCATCAAACGTACTCCACATGGCTCCGGGGGTTAATAAAGGCCTTCTGAAGCGAAGCGATGCATTTGTGTAAGAAGAATATCCATATTTAACAAGTTATAAAGTAAAATATCTAGCTTCCGCCAGACCGGCTTCCGTATTCAACTTACAAAAGTTGACGTAGTGTGTGTTCTTCGTAAGTTAAATATGGGAGGCGGAGCTTTAAACTAGTTGGTCTTTTTCACTGCCATTATAAAGCTTGGATGCATCAGGATATTTATTAATATAACTCAGATTGTGTTCATCAGAAAGAAGAGTCATATACAAAAGTCATATACACCTACAATGAAAAAAGTGAAACTACTGTGTGTACATTGGACTAAGTGAAAATCATGGTTTCTGGTTTAAACCTATTTTTTTTTTCAGTTTGCCTTAAAGCAAATAACAAAGCCCCTAGAACAAATTAAAACCAACAATTTGTCTTAAGTAGTATTTTTATTTGAAACCAGATGTTTTCATGTCACGTGACCACATGACGTCACACCAACTAACTAACACATTCGAAAATGTGTTATTTTAACGAAAATAAGTGTTTTTCATTCACATTTATGGATGGATGGCTTGAGTAAAGCTTGAGCTAGTTTTTTTTTATTTGAAAGTGAACTAATCCTTTAAAAACAGATAATTTCAGACAGACAGTCAGAATGAAGGTTGAAAACTGTTTTTTTGTGCAAAAAAAATATTAACATTATAAATGAACCTCAAGGAACATATTAAAATAATAAAAAACATCCATGTCATGACCCCTTTAAGGAACCGGAATCATTAAATTGTTTATTATTCCAAATCCATCCCATCCATCATTCAAAATACCGAAGAGGACACGCTCTAAAAGCTCTGTTTAGTAAATATAACAGTTTTAATTGATTGCATATTCGCATGGCTTTGACGTCACATTTTTGTCATTCTCATCTCATGCAGGACAACAGAAGATCTTTGACCTCTTGGCCTTTGGTCCTATTTTAAGTTGGTAAATCAGTGCATGAATCATACTGAGTAATCAACTCATGCATGCAAGGTTGGATGCCATTCCTGCATGACGAATATCCAGAGATTTGATAAGATCATTTTCAGCCCACATCCTCTTTCCTAGATTAAAGAGTGCATCACACACAAAGTAAGATTGTCAGCCGATCTGATTTGTCTTGGCAGTGTTGAATGGACACAAAAGGGGCCGGCTCTTTGACCTCTGACCGTGTAATTAGCGAAATGCTTTTGGGAGAGGGCAGTCACACTGCCACTGCTAAATATAATCAATCAGCACCATACTTCATGCCTGAGAAGACTGGACTCCCTTTGTGTGAGTGCATTTTTGTAATTACTTCACAATTAACCAACGTTTACGGCACTCTAAGGCTGTTTAAGATGGTGTGTAGGAATCATTAATGCATATTTAAGTTTGAATGATGTGATAAGAGTTCTTTTGTGTTCTTTCATCCAAGGGTGGGTTATTAGGAATTTGGATGATTACATACCAGTTTATTGTCATTTTAGTCACAGTGCATGCTAGTTTCAAATTGATTGAGAGGGTGGTCACATATTGACTTAAATTTGGATATAAATGTAATTTAAAAAGCAGAATTTTGATTAATCGTGCTGCTATAGTTTAAATAACTGTTATTTACACCACCGTTCAAAAGTTTGCGGTCAGTACCGTTTTTTTGTTTGTTTGTTTGTTTGTTTGTTTGTTTTTTAAGAAATTTATGTTTTTATTCAGCAAGGGTGGATCAAATTCATCAAAAGTGTCAGTAAAGATGTTCATAATCTTAAAAAAAAAAATAATAATAATATTAAAATAATAATAATATTAATAATATTAAAAATATTATATCCACAAAAATATTAAGCAGCATAGCTGTTTTTAACATTAAAAATAAGATATGTTTCTTTAGTGTATTAGAATGATTTCTGAAGGATCATGTGACACTGAAGACTGGAGTAGTGATGCTGAAAAATTCAGCTTTGATCACAGAAATAAATTACATTTTAACATATTTTCAAATAGAAAACATTTATTTAAAATGGTGGTAATATTACTGTTTTACTCAATTTGTATTACATAAATGCAGCTTACATTAGAGTATTATGAATACAGTAAAAACAATAATATTGTAAAATATTATTACAATTTAAAAAAAACTGTTTAATATATTAATAATATTTAATATATTTTAAAATGTAATTTATTCCTGTGATCAAAGCTGAATTTTCAGCATCATTACTCCAGTCTTCAGTGTCACATGATCCTTCAGAAATCATTCTAATATGATGATTTGGTGCTCAAAAAACATTTATTATTATCAATGTTGAAAACAGTGACTGCTTAATATTTTTGTAGAAACCTGATGCATTTTATTCAGGATTCTTTAATGAATAAAAAAGTAAGAAAAAAAAAAGCATTTATTTGAAATCTTTTGTCTTTACTGCCATTTTTAATCAAATTAATGTGTGCTTATAGTTTAAATAGATAAGGATTTTAGTTTGTTATAGGTAATATATAAGTTTGGATCATTTTGCTTTCTTTTGTCAGACTCTCCTGTGTCCATTCGCTCCTAAACTAAATCTGTTTTGTTTTAGTTTTTTAATGCAATTTCATGCCAGAATGTAAGTGTAACCACTGTAACCACATAAAACATATCATATCTTACTTATACAGGTCAACTGGAAGAGGATGGGTTTCCCTTTTGAGCTTGGGTTCTTCCCAAGTTTTCTTTCATAGACTAAGGGGTTTTTCCCTGTCATGGTCAGGCATTGACACTGCTTTAGAACAGTCTGTAATCTGAACCTGAAAAACTGGCAGCAATCAGCATGTCCATAATAGCAGAAAACACTGTAGCCTCTGTTCCACTGTAATATCTCAAGGATTTTAGGCAGGACAAATCTTCACAGCTAGAGGTCAACTTCTTTTGCCATGGTGTTTGTATTCCTGCAGCTTCTCTCTTTGCCTAAGGCATTGCCCTGTTAGAGGAGTTTTTGTACACGATGGAAAACAGTACAGTCTGATCCGCTTTCTGCATTCCAGTCAACCTACAACACGGCATATTTGGAATGTCATTCATGGGCTCTCAAAGACACTAAGGGACTCACAAAAGACATTTGACTGTATTTTGTCCCATCCTCGTCATACGTATTAAGTCCAATATGAAACAGACAATGTTCCATTATTATTCTGGTCTGTTTGGGCGTACATGAACAATGATGTTTTATACAGTTTTGATGTGGTGAAGGGCAAATCAGCCAGTTATAATAGTTGTGGATAGTCTACAAATGACAGAAGTCTCTTAATACAACAAAATGACCATCAAATATAAACTTTTTTTAGGTCCCACTTTATATTAAATGTCTTTAACTATCATGTACTAACATTTAAATTAATCATTTGGATCAATTGATCACTTATTGTAAATTGTACTTATATTTAAAAAAAAAAATAAAAAAAAGAAAATTCTGTAATTATTACATCAATAATTACACTGTTAAAGGAACACTCCACTTTTTTTGAAAATAGGCTCATTTTCCAACTCCCCTAGAGTTAAACAGTGGAGTTTTACCGTTTTCGAATCCATTCAGCCGATCTCCGGTTCTGGCGGTACCACTTTTAGCATAGCTTAGCATAGTTCATTGAATCTGATTAGACCGTTAGCATCGCGCTTAAAAATGATCAAAGAGTTTTGATATTTTTCCTATTTAAAACTTGACTCTTCTGTAGTTAAATCGTGTACTAAGACCGACAGAAAATGAAAAGTTGCGATTTTCTAGGCTGGAACTATACTCTCATTCAGGCGTAATAATCAAGGAACTTTGCTGCCGTATCATGGCTGCAGCAGTGCAATGATATTACGCAGCGTCTCTCACAAACGTCTCCATGGTTGCAAGGCACGTTCCCTGTGCAAGCAGGGGCTCACGGGCGCTGCGTTATATCATTGCACTGCTGCAGCCATGGAACGGCAGCAAAGTTCCTTGATTATTACGCCTGAATGAGAGTATAGTTCCAGCCTTATCAGCCTAGAAAATCACAACTTTTTATTTTCCGTCAGTCTTAGTACACGATTTAACTACAGAAGAGTCAAGTTTTAAATTAAAAAAAAAAAAAAACTAAAATAATTTCTGTTCCGAAGATTAACAAAGGTCTTACGGGTGTGGAACGGCATGAGGCTGAGTAATAATTGACAGAATTTTCATTATTGGGTGAATTAACCCTTTAACTCTTCTATCACTTGTTTCTGCTGCTTCTTTGCCTGTGTTTTGATCCGGAGATTCTGTAGTCTTTCAGAAGCACCTCCTACATTATAACAGCATGGATTGCCAGAAAATTCCGTCAGTGGCAGGGGAAGAATTGTGTCATAAATGGCGGATAATTCCATCAATGGCGTTGAAAGAGTTTATAACACTGTGAAATCTTTAGTAAATCTCAACATTAGTTTGAATAATTAAATTATGACATTCAAAATTGACATGAAGACTGTACACTGTTAAAAAAAAAAGAAGAAGAATTGTTTGTTTAACTTAAAAAAGTTACCTGGTTGCCTTAAAATTGAGTTCATTGAAATTAAAAAAAATTACGTTAATACAGTGAAGGTGATTGATTAATCAACAGAAACTCAAAATATTATGTTATCTGAACCACATTAATTATCGAAGTTGTTTTGACACAAGAAAAAATGTTGTGATAACAAATCATGAAAATAATTTGTTACAGTGTACAATATCTGAGATGTTTTTTTATTTTATTTATTGGTATTACTATTAGTCGATTGTGCATGCTTATTTCACCATTATCTAATGCTTCTGTAAAGTTAATCTTTAAGAACACTTATCATTTAATAACACTGATATATGTTATATTTAGCAAATCCCAACATGAATATCCATTTTTCATATAGTGCTAAATTGTGCCTAAATTCACTTGTAGCATTTATAATGGCTTATTTTAGTTATTTTAGTTTCTTATTTTTACTTTATTTAGACAACATTGTATAGAATTTTATATTATTGGTCATTTATCAGTTAATACATGAAAATGATTGTAATTATGACCTGGCTTTATCTTACGGACTGCACAATAATAGAAGCAAATCAGGCCTTTTCATTGATATCAATAATGCACAGCTTAAGGACAAGAGTCATGAAATATTTGGCAGGTATCAAAAAGGTGGTTGTTTTGCATCATGTTGTGAACTGATAGGACAGAGCAAAGAATGCACAACACACTACATTCCACAGAGGACACTAAACCGCATCAATATCATCCTCTATCTCAGAGAGTTTGAGCAATAACATCTGCCGTTTACCCAGTCAAGAGTGCACTGCAGCAAAAGGCCATGATTTCTTCTTCAAACCATCCATCGATTGACCAACAGCTGCCACTATTGAGAAAAATCGTTTCTATGAAATCAAGTGCCAGTGAAAACAGCAGAGGCCATTCATCAGAAACAGGCCTGCTCTATTTGTTGGAAAGATTTTGCTTGCTATGAATCAATGGCTTTTTTTGAAGAGTGTGGAATTAGCGCAAATAAATCATGATCACTTAGTTAGGTCTGCTGCAGAACAAAAAGGACTGTGTTTTCATTGGCTGACTCTGTGTTGCTCAGACTCAGACAGCAGCTTGCCTTCTTGTCCTAAAAGGCAGGAGTCTCCGTTTAACCGCAAAGCCGAGCAGATTGAGGGGACCGCAAATCATTGGGAAGACTTTTTTGGAGGTCTGTGTGGAGATGGACCTTTGAATGGAATAATAGCAGAGCTTCCTGTTCCTTGTCCCCTTTTTGTAAAATGTGCATCACTTTGATGTAAAGTGGTTTTGCTTTAGCAAAGACAACTCTGAAATCTGTTTGTCAGTACTTGGCTGCAATCTGCAGATAATAGCCGGGGTCTCTTCGCAAAGCCAATCACAGCAGGCTTCTCCAGCTGGGAAAGAAAATGGTGGTGTTTTTTTTTTTTTTGGTGCCTGACAAAAGGTGCTATGTCAGGCTCTTCCCAAATCTGCTGTCTCTCAGTATTTGAGGTTATGTACATAGTTGGTGTAGAAGTAAATGAGTCAGTATACTGGTGTGTGTGTGTGTACTGACTTGTAATTGGGGCTGTTAATTTAACACATGAATGCAGTGCAAATTAATTACTAAAACAATAAAACAAAAATGATTTTGTTATTATATGGGTAACACTTTACAATAAGGTTCATTAGTTAACTACATTAGTTAACACAAACTAATAATAAACTGCACTTATACAGCATTTATTCATCTTTGTTAATGTTAATTTCAACATTTAGTAATACATTATTAAAATCTTGTTAACATTAGTTCATGAACTAACATGAACAAACATTGAACAACTGTATATTCATTAACTAACGTTAACGAAGATTAGTAAATACAGTAACAAATGTATTGCTCATGGTTAGTTAATACATTAACTAATGTTTAACTAATGAACCTTATTGTAAGGTGTTACCCTTTCTATTTATCAAAGAATCCTGAAAAAATGTATAATGTTGCCTCAAATATATTAAGCAGCAAAAACTGTTTTCAACACTGATAATAATACAAACTATTATTAGCAATTGAGTACCAATAATAGTTGATAATTGAGCACCAAAATCAGCATATTAGAATGATTTCTGAAGGATCATGTGACACTGAAGACTGGAGTAATGATGCTGAAGATTCAGCTTTGATCACAGAAATAGATTACATTTTAAAATATATTAAAATAGGAAACAGTTATGTTAAAACAATAATATTTCACAATATTATTGTTTTTACTGTATTTTTTATCAAATAAATTCAGCCCTTAAGAGACTTCTTTCAAAATTATTAAAAAATCCTTATTATTCCAAAAAATTTGCCCGATAGTGTATATTAGTATCTGCTGCTTCCTTTCCGAGTTAAATGTGCCGTTTGTATGTAACTGTAAGAAAACTGGATCAGCCTGTCTTATGCATGCGCCGTCTTATGTATTGCATGATTGTAGCTTTCCCTTTCACATTCCCTTTGAAAAGAGTTGAAAAGAGTTCATGTCCCGGTAAACTCTCATGTGTTTGCAGGCGTGAGCAGTGTGGTAGTGGGTGGGGATGGAAAGGCGGTATGCGCCATCTCTCAGGACCATCAGCCAACCGCTGTGACCACATACTCCCACATCGGACCCTCGCTGGCCTTAAGCTGCTCTATATCTTTGGAGCCTCTTTGGCAAAAAGACTGTAGAACATGCCACTCCTGATTTCATTTAAAAGCGAAGCAGATTTCTGAGTAGTGCTTGCCCGCCCAAAACTCGCTACCACAATTCTAGGGTGTAGTGGGAGGTTGCCAGAGTGTTGCTAAGTGGTTGTTCTAAGGTGTTCTGGTGCTAAATAAATGGAAAATATAGCCTAACTTTCTCAAATATAACAGAATAAAGAAACATGTTTAACAATGGGCAGGCCAGTTAAGAATAATCTCATGATCATTTATAATTAGGGTTGCAAAATTCTGGGAATTATTAAATTTGGAAACTTTCCATGGGAAATTTGCACAATTGCAGGTTAGCCTATAACAGGGAACTTAAAGGGACAGTTCACCCAAAAATGAAAATTCTGTCATTAATTACTCACCCTCAGGTCACCTAAGACCTTCGTTCATCTTCAGAACACATATGAAGATCTTTTTGATGAAACCTGAGAGCTTTTTGTCCCTCCATAGACATCTACGCAACTGACATTTCACGCTTCAAAAAGTTCATGAAGAGATCGTAAAACAAATCCAAATTGAGTGGTTTAGTCAACCTGGTTTCATGGGAGAGACGTACCCGTGGGCACGTTTTCGCGAGACACAAAATTACGTACCGGCGCATACGTCTCGCTGCAGTTTCCGACAGAAATGAATGCTAGAGGCCGGTAAAACGTCAATAGGTGCTTTGGCTTGTTTTCACACACGGTTTCGATGACGGCCGGGGTCGGATTATGGATTCATAAAGACTCGTTTTCGCGTCTCCTCGCGCAATATGATGTTACGACTTCAAAACGCTTCTTACCGGACTTTGGACTTTCCGGCTCTATACGTTTCACTTTTTTTGGCCATAACCAAGCTTGCCCGGTAGCTCAGCCGATACGGAGTTTGACTTACGACGAGGAGTCGATTCAGCAACCCCCCCCAGATTTTGAACATTGTTCAGAAAAAACATAAACAGAAGCTCAAATGAACCTGCTTGATGCGCGAAAACAAACCTCCTATGGAAGCTCAAACGTGCTGTGTAACACGAGAATCAACCTCATTGGTCCTCGCATGTCAAGCAAACAAGCTTGAGCTTCTGTTTACCACAACTGATGTGTGAGTTGATATGTGAATAAAAGCCTAAAATCAATCTTTTCATCATATAAAGCGATTGAGTCTCTTCAGAAAATTCAGACTAAACCGCTTAATTCAAATGGATTAATGTAGTTGGGAATGTATTTGGGAAAAAACATCTTGGTTAAAACAACAAGATTTAATGCAAATTCAGTTGAATTTGTACCCTGCGCAATGAACGAAACAATTAAAATATAAATATTTTGTTTGGTCATATGATACAGTTTGTGTAAATTATCCCAGATTTCCAATTAATTCCCGTAAATTCTTGTTAAGTTTCCAAAATGGAATATTTCCAAAATAACTTCCTGTGGAATGTTTCTGGAAATTTACCAGAAATTTTCCGCCCCTTTGCAACCCTTTTTACAATTAAATAAATATCAAGTATATGTATGCATCTGGCTATTTTTACTTATCAGACCAGTAAGCATCACTAAAAATGTAAATGACTGTTGTGATTTACCCAGAAACAATAGTTTCCTAGGGTTAGATTGCCAACTGAAAGAGATTAATATAACTGCATTATTTTATTTTCATCCTGCCATCCATTATTGATGTCAAAAAGGGTGTGTGTACATATGTAAAACCATTGTGCATAAATATAAAATCCATCTCAATCTGATGATAATCCATTCCACAATAGCAGTTTGAGATGGTTGCAGTGTATTTTTCCTCTGCAGGTTCTTACGTTATCAGACAGAAGGTGTAAAGGGGAGTGCCTCCTCTCCCCTCTCCACAGCTCTGCCTCCTCAGGAGTGGAAAGCAATGATGTAATGTGCCTGGCTGCCTCAGAATGAGCAGCCCCCCTCTGCTGCGTTTCATTCCCCCTTTCTCTCTCTCTCTCGTTTTCTCTCTGCCTCTCTCTCTCTTTCTCTCACTCTCCCTCCCATCCGCTGCCGCTGCTGCTGCTGCTGGTGGCTGGCGTTTGTATGCGCTGTGCCGTGTGAGCTGCAGCCCTGGGCATCTCTGGGGATCCCTGCAGAGCTACTGTTCCTCTTCTCCCTGTGACGGCTAGGGCTCGCCCGCTCGCGGAAAAGACCCTCTCTCGTCGGCTGAGGTAATTTCTCTCCATCTGACAAATGGCATGTGTTGCAGATTTTAAAAGAACGAGAGCGAGGCAGGACAGCGGTTTGGGTTTAGGGTCTGGTGCACAGCTGAATGAAAAGGTCTGCGTCCTGAAAGCCTGCACCGGGTGCCATGGCAATAGATTGAATTTGGTTTCCCGTGGCTGCCGCTGTCAGTTCTCCTCTCTTGTGGCTCTCACGCATGCACGCACGCACCGCTTCTAGTAAGGTGTTGGTTACCATGGATAGCAAAGGATGGATTCCTGTGCTGGCTCATAGCTAGGTCAGCATATCACCTGGACTGCAGCCTTTTCAAAAGGGGATTGAGCTCTGAATGGATCTTCATTGTGGCATGAGAGTAAGAATGTCTGTTTTGTTCTGTAGGTTTAAATGAACAGGTGAAGTTCCAGCTGAGATTGATTCTTGTGCTTTTTTGTAAAGGTTTTATTACTTTGTCTACTAAGACTTATAAATTATGCTGAGCTTGTGTGGGAGCATGAATGTCCAGCATGAATGTGACATGTAGATTGATTTTCCTGCATATTTATGCATGAGGAACTGGGTGTGTGCGTGGACAATGCTACATAGTATGGACAGGGTAAGCCCCTCTTGCAGCTCTTGCGTTTTTTTCTTCTTCCTCCATTTATGATGTGGACAAAATCTACTTAAACACAATCAATGATTTCTAATTCCAGAATTGCCAGTAATGTTTTTTTTTTTTTATATATACTCCAGTTGTATGAAATGCATAATATGTATATATTTTGTGTATTATTTTGTGTGTTTGTGTGTGTACACTCTAAAAAATGCTGGATTGAAAACAATCCAAGTTGGGTTAAAAATGGACAAACCAAGCGATTGGTTTGTTTAAGCCCAGAGAATGGGATGTTTTAACCCAGTGGTTGGATTGTTTTAACCCAACGGTTGGGCTATTTTATCCCAGCGGTTGGATTGTTTTAACCCAGCAAATTGGCTGTTTTAACCCAGCAGTTGGGCTTTTTTATCCCAATGGTTGGATTGTTTTAACCCAACGGTTGGGCTGTTTTATCCCCGCGGTTGGATTGTTTTAACCCAGCAAATGGGCTGTTTTAACCCAGCAGTTGGGCTTTTTTATCCCAGTGGTTGGATTGTTTTATCCCAGCAAAGGGGCTGTTTTAACCCAACGAATGGGTTGTTTTTACCCAATGAATGGGCTGTTTTAACCCAGTGGTTGGGCTGTTTTATCCCAATGGTTGGATTGTTTTAACCCAGCGAATGGGCTGTTTTAACCCAATGAATGGGTTGTTTTAACCCAACGGTTGGATTGTTTTATCCCAGCGGTTGGATTGTTTTAACCCAGCGAATGGGCTGTTTTATCCCAACGGTTGGATTGTTTTAACCCAGCGGTTGGATTGTTTTAACCCAGCAAATGGGTTGTTTTAACCCAGCAAATGGGTTGTTTTAACCCAGCGGTTGGGCTGTTTTATCCCAACGGTTGGATTGTTTTAACCCAGCGAATGGGCTGTTTTAACCCAGCGGTTGGATTGTTTTAACCCAGCAAATGGGTTGTTTTAACCCAGCAAATGGGTTGTTTTAACCCAGCGAATGGGCTGTTTTAACCCAGCGGTTGGGCTGTTTTATCCCAGCGGTTGGATTGTTTTATCCCAATGGTTGGATTGTTTTAACTAGTGTTGTCACGATACCAAAATTTTGACTTCGATACGATACCCAACTTCAGTATCACGATACCGATACTTAAACGATACTATGGCAAAAACCTAAAACAGTAGGAAAAGTAAATAAATAACATATGACAGAACTGTGGCTAGCATTTTTATTGGCCACAATTTTGATGTTGGTAAATTACATTTTATATGATTAAAGCTGACTTTCTTATGCTTAAATTACTTTGAGTCATTTTACTTGATTTAGAAGATTTAAAACACTTTCAAACTTTTAAATGCAGACTGACCACCCAAATCAAGATTACATTTTATATCAGCTGGTATGTACAGGTGGGCAAGAGGTGGACAATGTATGAGCATGAGCTAGTATGAGAACAAGTTATTTGTGTTATGCTATATAAAAGAACAAAGAAGCAAATTACAAAAACAGTAGTAAATTAAAAATAATCTTTTTTCAGATACACTAAGTTTATTTAACATATTTAACAGGTTTTGTTGTTTGATTAACATTAATGATGGACAGGCCTATTTAATTGGGCTGCTGAATAGATGGACGTAACTGACAAATATCCAGTTATTACCCACCTGTTTACGTCCACTTAAGCCATAACCGACTGTATTCACGCGAGATACTCCACATGATGGACATTTAGACATCTGTGTGCACGTGTATTTGACTATTCAGACGCGTGGAAAACTGATCGCGCGCGCGACAGACAGAGAGAGAGAGAGAGAGCGCGAGAGAGAGAGAGAGAGCGCTTCTGTTGTGTGTCATTCAGCGCAATTCCGCCTATCCCTCCTTCACTAACTGCATGTAAATAACGAATTGTGTGATTGGATTGTAATTTTGTGCTACGACGATCTTCGACGACCATTTGGCTGTAAACTTAAATTATATTCAACTCGCCAAAGTGGCTAGTGGGAGTGGCTGTCATCAAGCCCTGCATGTAAGTGTTTTGACAGTGAGAATATTGATTACTGTAAATAATTAGAGCAATGTTATTAAAGCATAAATTGGTTTAATATAATTGTATAGTCCCTTCACATATTTGTTTTTTAAAATTAATTTTATTTTAGCAACCAGATATCACTTATTAGACTCAATAATACACCTCTTTGCGGATGTCTGCTTGCATGAGTAATATAAATAACACTCATTTAATTTTTGAGAGCATAAACATAACGCTGGTATCACATTCACTAACCTGTCGCTCTTTAAATTCTCTGTACAAATCGGGATGTTTGGCAAGTTGGATGCTCCCTTCGCTTGCGTTATTTTGTAACGTATTTTGCAGACGGGCTTTGTGGTGTCCGTGGGCTTGCCCTGACTGTCGGCAATGTAAGCAAAATAATGCCATATTTTGCTTTGTGCATCTGCCGTTGCGCAGTTGACAGGAATAAACACACACTCAATGTGCCTCAGAAGCAGCGCGCTGCACACACACTGCTCCCTGCTGTCGCACATTAGGAAATACAGCTGGCACTCAAAGTACCGGTACTAATAAAATGAAGAACCGTACCGTTTCTAAAAGCAGGGTATCGCGATACCTTTCTAGTACCGGTATATCGTGCAACACTAGTTTTAACCCAGCGAATGGGCTGTTTTAACCCAGCGGTTGGGCTGTTTTATCTCAGCGGTTGGATTGTTTTATCCCAATGGTTGGGTTGTTTTAACCCAGCGAATGGGCTGTTTTAACCCAGCGGTTGGATTGTTTTAACCCAGCGAATGGGCTGTTTTATCCCAATGGTTGGATTGTTTTAACCCAGCGAATGGGCTGTTTTAACCCAGAAAATGGGTTGTTTTAACCCAGCGGTTGGGCTGTTATATCCCAACGGTTGGATTGTTTTAACCCAGCGAATGGGCTTTTTTAACCCAGCGGTTGGGCTGTTTTATCCCAGCGGTTGGATTGTTTTATCCCAATGGTTGGATTGTTTTAACCCAGCGAATGGGCTGTTTTAACCCAGCGGTTGGGCTGTATTATCCCAGCGGTTGGATTGTTTTATCCCAATGGTTGGATTGTTTTAATCCAGCGAATGGGCTGTTTTAACCCAGCGGTTGGATTGTTTTAACCCAGCAAATGGGCTGTTTTATCCCAGCGGTTGGATTGTTTTAACCCAGTGAATGGGCTGTTTTAACCCAATGAATGGGTTGTTTTAACCCAGTGGTTGGATTGTCTTAATTCATCGAATGGGTTATTTTAACCCAGTGGTTGGGTTAAATGTTTGCCCAACCTGCTGGGTAGTTTTATTTAACTATATTTTAACTCAACTATAGTTAAAAGAATACTGTATCGCTTGCTTAAAATCAAACCAAAATATGTTGTAAGTTAAAATTTTTTTAACGTTTTTTTAATAAGTTTAATGAAAAATAATGAAACAGTAAATGTTCACCTTTTGATTATTATTGTTGCCTCTAGTCATTTTAAGCCAGACATATGTAATTTTTAAACAATAGTTAAGTTAAATAAAACTGCCCAGCATGTTGGACAAAGATTTAATCCAGCCGCTGGGTTTGTCCATTTTCAACCCAACTTGCGTGTATATCATTCTAAAAATGCTTTATATGTATACATAAAGTTACAATTGTTTCAGAGGTAGCTCACTGTAAAATCCCATACTTTGTCTTTTGCAATTTTTTAATATTTTATGTGTCTGGGCTGCTCCACGTGCATATGTGGTCATGACTAATTTATCCAGAGGATTTTTCCCTGTTATATCAAGAGACGGAAAATACCAGCAGCCTTCATGTCAATTCTGCATAAATAATTGATTTGCTAAGTTCGAGTAATTACTGCACTGTGTGAATATAAATCCATGAATTATAGTTGTAGCTTCTAATCCAGTCTTTCATAGTCCTAATTTGTTCTTTATCAACCTGAGTAATTGTAGATTTCAAACAGATTAAGGGTGCATGCGTTTTAAAAGTCCTCGGGGGTTTATTAAAGACACAGTAGGCTTGTCTCAATGTCAGAATCAAATAGTGTAAAGATTTTCTTTTGTGATGAGGATCTGTGAAATCTGCAGACCTGAGAAAAATGGCCCACTGTGATTGGTGGAATGGGACCATGTGGGCTGTCGGGGGTCAATTTATGATTTCCCAGCGGGGAGAAGGTTATGTTTACTCAGGATGTGGTTGGCTCCTGCAGCTAGCATGCTTTATCTGTGAGCTGCTGGAATATGTGAGCGTTGCTTCACAATCACATATTCCATGCATCAATAAATTGATCCAAGGGAAGCACACTAACTTGAGATCTCTCTCTTTTTTAAAAAGATAAAGCTTAGATTTTGTCACTCTGTCCAGTGAGCAAGACATGAAATGGCTTTAGCCTGAATGTTCCCTAAATGATTAGCCCATGTATCATGTGGTGCCCAAAAAACAGTTTTCTCAGTGAGTGTTTTTATTGATTTCCCTCCTACCAGACAGTGAGTCTGAAAAAAAAAGCAGCCGCCTTCCCTCAGGAAATGTCTAAATTTCACACAGTCGTAATGTTGCACTTGAAGGATTTCAACAGACATTTTGACGCTAAGACGCTTAGCGTTCCTTTGCGAAGATTTAGCTCTGCAGCAGGTGATTTTTAACTGCAAAGAAGTTGCTGGAGATCTTAAAATAGAGCCGATGGAAGGGGGTGTCCTCCACTGAGTTCACATCCATGTTGCACTACGGTAGGATTGTGTGTCCCCTAACACTGAGCAAGGTCAGGGAATCTCTGGAGGAGTGCTGTTTAGTTTGGCTGAAGCTATGGCTCATATGGCCCTGCGTGTAGCATTGTTAGCTGAGTGGGCTTGACACAGTCTTTGTCTTATTGCTGTATTGTTTCTCTCTCACACATTCACAAACTATAAACCAGGACAAAGGCCTCTGAAAGGACAGACATAGTGTGCGTAGTAAATTTTGTGTCTGAGCATTACATTGAGCAATAAATCAGTTCTGTTAATTATAAACCTCAACTCTCTTTAAAAAACCTGCTTAATACAGCTGGTTTACACTGGCCAAAAGTGCCCTAAAGTGCCCCAAACCCCTCTAAAACTAATCAACAGACAAGTCTGACCAAGCTGGGCGACCAGCTAAGACCAGCAATCCAGCTTAGGATGGGATAAGATGTTCTTTTTAAGTGTGGAAGTGACTGATTTGAAGCACTACATAGGCAGGAATCCTGTGCATCATGCAAATAACACTCTGCACATAAAATGCATGCGAGAGTCAAATGATTTCAATTTTTAGCTGAAATAAAACCAGCCTAAGCTGGTTTGGATGGTTTTGGTTGATCTCCCAATTTGGTCAGGCTGCTCTGTTGTTTGTTTTTTAAAAGATTTGGGGCTTTTAAAACAATGCTTTCCAGGAATTAATAAATTATTTTAATAATGGATTTGGGTTGAAAATGGACAAACCCAGTGGTTGGGTTTTATTTAACCCAACTATTTAAAAATGACTATATGGCTGGCTTAAAATGAACCCAAAATAGGTTGGAAATTAAAAATCAGACACATAATTACTAGAGGCAACAAGAATAATCAAAAGGTGAGCATTTATTAATAGGCAATTTTAAGAAATGTTTGTTTAATTATTATTCATTAAACATATTAATAAATGTTAATTTCCGACATATTTTGGGTTCATTTTAAGCAAGCAATACAGACATTCCCCCAAGAATCTTTGCGTTCCCCAAAGGAAACTTTGCGCTCGCTGGCAAAGAACACAAAAGTTTTGTGAGCAAACACAAAGTTTTGCGAGTGAACGCAAAATTTCTCGGCGAATGCAAAAGTATTACAATATATTTTGTCCTCCTATTTCATATTTTTCCCATCACCATGTCCCTTTGCTTTGTCAGTAAGTTCTATCAAATTATTTGTCTTAAAGTTGGCATGAAACGGAAGTTGTGATAGTCTTTTCTACTCTACTGTATGTGACATATGTCCAAGTGAAATGGCTTTTGAACGAAAAAATGCAGGGCAGGACTTGGTTTTGACTATCGGGAATTGATTGAATGATTGTGGTTTGCTATTGGTTGATCTCATGTGAGTGACAGGTTGTCCCGCCCTCACATCAGTAGACGTCATCAGAGAAGAGGAGATGTTGCTGCAAGAGGAAGGGGATGTTACTTTGATTAAAGATTACGAGGGCATGTGAATTAAAAATAATGATGTGCACGGATAAATCATTTAAAATAAATACTGCAATTTTGATTTCATGACTGAAAGATTGTGTCGCAAAGGTGAATGTAGATCATAAATGATCTGTTTTGTGTTTAAAGGATATTGTAAAAATATTAGTTAGAAGAAGACAGTATATTCATAATACATGACGTCATTGCACAGAGAAAGTCTCTAAAAACTCCAGTAAGACCATGTTTTTTATCTGCAGCACTGTGCTTCCTCTTTGTGTGTGTGTGTTCTTGGCAGTAATATGAATATTAAGAACTAATATTGACTTCCAAAGATTTTTTTAGTCACAGTTCATTGCTTGCCCAGGTTCATTACTCTCAACTGTGCTGAAACAAAACAGATGCTCCTTTTACAGGCTCAACAGCGCTAGAGTAAATAAGCCTGGCTACACTTTTTTCAAGACATGTCCTGGTTATTGAAACCCATTTTTTGGGCCATCCACTTTTGCCTCATACCATGCAACAGTGTGCCAAAGTTGAAAAGAAAAAGCTGCAGCAAATCTTTTTTTGTTTTCATTTGATAGAGTGGTTTAGTGTTTTATTTGAAGCCCCCCTGAGGTCTGGCTCAAATACAAGACTTCTGTTTGCTCTTGGCCTTTCTGAATGACTTGAATGACAAGTCATTTCCCTGAGCTGTGTCCTCACCACAGGGACGTACCACACTGAACAGGGAGATGGAGGTCAAGTGCAACCGTTCTTGAGCTATGTGCTTGGCCAAATATTTCTTTTGTGTTTTAAACAAAACTTGTTTGTTGTCTCACACCTCAAGGTCAGTTTGTTCTGAAATTCCAGCATGTTTTGCTGAATGCAGGTATTGCCATACCTAAAAAATCAGATCGTATGTCATCACCGCTCATGAATAGGGAAGCACTTAACTGACACAGCTATTGTCTGTTAATTATTTTTACTGACAGGAGGGGGAAGTTGGGGAGGAGGGAGGACAAATGATCTATTACACACTGCCAGGGGAATCGTCCTGGCAGACACATGAAAGCAAATCATAGTTCATTGATATGGACATTTAGAGCCACCTGAGGAGAAGTTGGTCGCAGCTGACTCTCTTTCTCTGTTTCAGCAGACATTTCTCAACTCAATATTTCATATTTAGAAAAGATATATTGTGTACAGCACACTTTCAGACAGTGTTTTGCAACAAGTGTTTGGCAATATCTTGAAATTGTTAAGATCTAATGTTGTATTTCTGTTAGGATTACATCAATTATCAAGTTTGGTGCTGAAATAAAGAAGTCAACACTTATTACACTGATTATAATCCTTTAAAACCTTAATACTAGTATAATACTAGAGTAGTAGTAGTAGTAGTAGTATAAGTATACTCTAATAAATTATATTATTGTTTTATTTATATATATATATATATATATATATATATATATATATATATATATATATATATATATATATATATATATATATATAATATGATTTCTTGTTTTTGGCAGCAAACCCACCAGATGGGTTTGGTGCACACATGGATAAAAAGCACCCCATGCCCACGGTTAAATATACTGCTGGATCTTTAATGTTGTGGGACTATTTTTCTGCTGGAGGTCCTGGACATCTTGTTCAGATACATGGCTTCATGGATTCTATCAAATACCAACAGATAAAAAAATCAAAACCTGACCGCTTCTGCTAGAAATCTTATAATGGGCCGTGATTGGATCTTCCATCGGGACAATGATCCAAAACAAACATCAAAACCAACACAAAAATGTGTCACTGAGCACAAAATGATGGCCATCCCAGTTCCCTGACCTGAAACCTAAAGAGAATGAATGGAGTGAACTGAAGAGAAGAAGCACCAACATGGAGCTGGAATCTGAAGGATCTGGAGAGATTCTGTATGAAGGAATGGTCTCTGCTTGTCAGGTGTTCTCTAAACTCATCAGGCATTTTAGAAGAAGACTTAAGGTACGTTCACACTTGTAGTTCGGTTCGTTTGGTTCATTTGGTCCGGACCAAAGAAGAAAAAAAAACATTTAGTCCTGGTCCAATTAGCGTTCAGATTGGCAATTTTATCACCGAACCAAAAGATACCGAACCTTAAGGCATAGGGATACATTCACAACCTGATTGGTCGGATTTTATGACGTATTGCCTATTTTGAGACGGAACTTACCCAACATGCAGAACAGTGCTGTTTGCTGAGGTAAATGCCCTTGTTGTGTGTGTGTAGCGGTGCTTAGCCTGCATGTGATGGTATTTTGGACAGCTGGGAACTCGTGAAGAGCTTATAAAATGTGCAAAGTAGTCAAAATAGCGGCGGGAATCCATTCGTCACACACAAATGATCTGCTGCGTGGAGACGCGCGTCTGATGCCTGTGATGGGCAAACTCGCGACTATGACGAGAAAAACCGGCATGCGTGAGGATTCTGTCCTATTTGGGGTCTCGTCTTCCTGTTTTTGGTCCGTACATGTCTTTGGTCCGTGTTGCGTTCATATATCATTCGAACCGCACCAGAGTTCGTTTGGAAGCGGACCGAGACTCATCTTTTCATCGGTCTCGGTCCGCTTGTTTGGTGCGCACCAGGGTTCGGATGGCAGCGTTCACATATGTACAAATGAACCGCACTAACAGAGCAATCGCACCAGGGTTCGTTTTAATCAAACCAAACATGACAAGTGTGAACGCACCCTTAGAGCTGTTATCTTGGGAAAAGGACGTTGCGATAATTGGGTGCCAATAATTGTGGCCAATGTGAACTAGAGAAAAACATTTATTTCATAATGAGCTTTTCCCATCATTTTCAAGTTTTTACTTCAATGATAGGTTAGAATTTTGTAAATTTTTTTAATGAAAGATTAAAAGGATAAACAATGCAGATTTATTTTCACAGCTGCCTTTGCTCATATTTACTAAGCAAATTAAAAATAGATTGATTAAAATAGTCAGGGCCGATATATCCTGTCAATCAAAAGAGGGCAGGAAAATGCACTGCATTTGGGCTTTGTGTAAAGAAATGATGTTCAATATTAATATAAATTATATGAATTAATAACATTAAGAAAGTTATGAAATATTAATGTAAACTTCAGAATTTAGTTAATGTGTGTTAATATTAATTTGAGTAATGTGTTTGTTTGTAAGTGATACCAGTTACTCTGAAACAAGTTGATGAAATGGAGAGAATAAAGTTTTTATTTGCATTTCTTTCAAAATATTATTAAAAATATGATTCATTATTAATTATAATGAAATTATCATTAATTTAAAAGAAGGTATAAAAGGCAGAACCCCCAAACTATCGGTATCGGCAGATATCACTCTGAATAATATAATGTATATGTAAAATTAATATTTAACAATTAAACAAACAGCATATGATAATTAATATATATATATATATATATATATATATATATATATATATATATATATATATATAATATAATATATATTCTGTTTTTTTAATTGTTAAATATGAATTTTGTTTCACCAACAAACTTGGTATGATAAAAATATAAACTTTTATCATAATATATATATAATAGAATAATATATATAATGTAATAATAATTAGTTTGTTCCAGCACCAAACTGAATATTCTCCTGAATATAATCCTAACAGAAATGCAACCATTTATTTTTTCTAGCTGACTACCAGAAATGCAGTGTTTGCATGAACTTTCTACTAATAACGAGGTTCACAAGCAGAGAAGAGACAGAAACGAAAGGCCTGAGGGCTCTTGATGAGTACTGGCGTCTACACACGCTGATGGCAGAGCTTGTAAGGTTTTATGAGGGTTGGACATTAGTCATCCAGATGAAAGTAAATGTGAGAAGTTTTTGATCTTTCACCAGTCAGAATTTAATCTGAATCCCAGGAGGCATCCTCCCTCAAATATGCTGGAAAAAAAGATTACTGCCACTATATATGAAATGAATTTTCATGATTTACATACTGCATGTCACACAGTAAACTTGAGCATTTTAAAGCAATGTGATGTACCAGTTTCACTTTCTGACTGACCTGTAATCAGTGTTCCGACTCTGTAATCGGTGTAACCTGTAATTAGTGTTTACTGAGAAAACTGGTCTGTAGAGAATACTAACAGACATTTAGTTACTGAAGTTATGGTTTATCAATCTATAAAATATATCAGGATCTGAATCAAAATTGATTTGACTATACACTTAATCAATAACAACAAAAGGCTGTATTTAAACATGCACATTCAGCACATTGCAGACTAAAGCTGTAATCAATGTTGTGCTTTATTCAACATAAGCTAAGCATCTTTATTTGTCTCATTCTCATAATCCTGTTCAGAAGGAGCTTTGCCGTCCCCTCCTGCGGTGTTGGCTATCTGTCAGTCTCTGTACAGAGACACAATTGTTGATTCAGATTTAGAGAGGAGAATGGCTCTTCACATCAGAACAAACTCAATGTCAAACCTATGCACTATTTCTTGCCGTTCTCAGGATGAGAATGTGCTTGCCAAAGCAATATTCTTTGCAAAAAGAGCTACATTCATGATTTCACACATTAAGTATGTTTGCAATACCCATTCAAATCTATAGAGGTCAGAATAACTATTTGTCCCTGATGAGAATATTGATGCTCAGGTTATTTTGGACTTTATTTTTCATGACTTGTTTATATATTTATTATTAAAACAAAATAAAATATTATACTTAAATACATGTAAATTGAGAAATTTTATTCAAATATTTAAGAAAATGATCATTACTTTGCTGGTTTACAAGACTTAAAGGTCAGTTCAACCAAAAATAAAGATTTGGTAACACTTTATTTTAAGGTGACGTAGTTACTACATGTACATATTATAGTAAATACAAGTAACTAACCCTAATTCAAACCTGTTAGCAGTTTATTTTACAGTCCTGTTGCACATGTACATACTTTGTACTTATTATAGCAATTACAATAACTGGGTTATAACTAGGTACTAACCCTGAACCTAAACCTAATCTTAACCCATGTAGGGACCTTATACCAGTACTTTCTTAGGTAACTACACTTTTAGTACATGTACTGTAAAATAAAGTGTAACCCCAAACCCTAACCATAGCCTTATAGTAGTTCATTAATATTACTCAGTATATATTTGAATAAGTACAATGTAACTATGTCTCCTTAAAACAATGTGAAACCAAAGATTACATTTATTTAAAAATAAAAATAAAATAATTTACTCCTGTATGACTTTTTTTTTTTCTTCTGTGGAACACAAAACAAGGTATTTTGAAGAATGTTTCTGCTCATATAATGAAATTCAGTGGGGTCCACCATTGCATTGGACCCTGTTGATTTTTTGTATGGCCAAAATACACTTATTTAAAAAAGAAAAAAAATTATTTTGTGTTTTGCAGAAGAAGAAAAAAGAAGTCATACAGGTTTGGAAGGACATGACGATGATTTTTTGGTGAACTATCCCTTTAAAGATGTCAGTTCTGAATAATATAAACAACTGTAATCTGTGTTCCAATTTAGGGGATTACAAACCCCCTATAGAGAGATTAACAGAGCCGAAAACTTTTGAGCCAATGCTTCCCCTTGCTGGGTGCACATGAAGCCCTGGGAGTTTAACTTCAGATGACAAATGAGACAGAGGGGACCGCAGCAAAGCTGTCTGTAAGATGTTCACGCCACATCAGTCAACCAAGAGGTTCGGAGGGGGGAAAATACACTCGAGTGATCTGTGTGGCGCTGATGAAGTTTGCATTCTGAATTTAGCCGCTCGTAGGTCAAATGACAAAATCTTTATGTATGAACACATATTCACGATTAACTACGACTTTTGTCTCAATAAACTCCTAATTTACTGCTTATTAATAGTTAGCAAGGTAGTTGTTTTAGTTGTTAAGTTTAGGTATTGGGTAGGATTAAGGGATGTAGAATAAGCCATTATAAAACATGCAGAATAAGACATTAATAAGTAATAATCAACCAATATGTAAACTAATATACAACTAGTTAAAAGTGAGAATTGTTCCCCATACTGAAGTGTTACTAAATCTTTATATGCAAGTCTAAACAAAGTCATTCACGTTTTGGTTTATATGTCATACAGGAAGTTCTGTCAATGTTTGATTACAAAAAATGTGATTGAACAAAAGTCTGCAAATAACAAAAAAATGTAAATTAAATGATTGACAGCTAAATACAAACTTGATGATGGGAAGGAAGTGGATGGAAATGATTTTAGCCCACCAAAATGCATCACGACTGAGGAGAAGTGAATTTAAGAAATTGTTTATTTTTTCACATATTTTTTAAGGTTACATTTTGAATTGATTATTATTCTGGCATACACTCTTAAAAAATAATTCGCATTGATTGTTCCATAAAGAACATTTTACATCAGTGGAACATTTCCATTCCACAAAAGGTTCTATATAGTGGAAATAATCTTTAGATTATTATAATGTTCTTCACACTAAGAAAAAAACAATGGTTCTTTTAAGAAATGTCCATATAGTGGAAATAATCTTTAGATTATTATAATGTTCTTCACACTAAGAAAAAAACAATGGTTCTTTTAAGAAATGTCCATAGAAAGGTTCTTTGGGGAACCAAAAAATGGTTCTTCTATGGTATCACTGCAAAAAAACGTCTTTTGGAACCTTTTTTAATAGTTTTTTAATGTCTTTTGGAACCATTTTAATAGTGTTTTCTGTGACATTACACACTCTAAAAAAGGCTGGGTTAAAAACAACCCAAATTGGGTTGAAAATGGACAAACCCAGCAATTGGGTTGTTTTAATCAACATGTTGGGCAGTTTTATTTAAACTAACTATTGTTTAAAATTTGGATATGGCTGGCTTAAATTGAACCCAAATTAAATTGGAAGTTAAAAACCCGCCTAATAATTACTGAGGCAAAAATAATAATCAAAAAGTGAACAGTTATTAATAAGCAATTTAATAAATGTTAATTGTTTAATTATTATTGATTAAACTTATTAATCAATATATTCATTTATTAAACATATAAATAAATGTTAATTTCCAACATATTTTGGGTTAATTTTAAAGGATTAGTCCACTTTTAAATATACTTACAGAACGAACGCGGCGCCAATTAAATTTTTTTCCGTAAGTTGAATAGGGAAGGCGTAGAACATTCAAGCGTTTTGAAGAATGCGGAAACGGGAAGTATGTTCAAGGCGATATTTTGTGTTTATAAAGCATAAACGGTTGTATTTTTTTCGAAAATGACTGATCGTTTCGCTAGATAAGACCCTTATTCCTCGTCTGGCATGGATTAAAGCCCTTTGAAGCTGCACTGAAACTGTAATTTGGACCTTCAACCTGTTGGTAGCAGTTGAAGTCCACTATATGGAGAGAAATCCTGGAATGTTTTCCTCAAAAACCTTGATTTCTTTTCGACTGAAGAAGGAAAGACATGAACATCTTGGATGACATGGGGGTTAGTAAATTATCCGGAAAAGTTTATTTAAAAGTGGAATAATCCTTTAAGCAAGCAATACAGTCATTTTTAAACAATCGCTGGGTTTGTCTAATTTCAACCAAACTGGGGTTGTTTTTAACCCAGCATTTTTAGAGTGCACTTTTCACTTTTTTCTGTCCCTTTTCTTTCTTATGTTACACTTTATTTCGATGGTCCACTTTAGACATTCTACTAACTGTAAGTAACTTTGCAACTACCTGTCAACTAACTCTCATTAGAGTATTAGTAGACTGTTAGGTGTTAGGATTCGGGTTGACATGTAGTTGCAAAGTACACTTGCACTTACTTGTAGTCATGTTGGGGACCATCAACAAAAAGTGTTAGCAGATATTAAGCATATAGTCTACTAATGAGAGTTAGCTGCGTAGCCAGACCTTCAGACTGAAGGCAGAAGGAAAATCCAGTGTTTAGTGGATCCTGATAAGCACTGATTGTCACAGTTGTAAACACAATGATTTTCTTCTTCCATGAGGGGGTTTAGTGTCACGACAGCTTTGTTTCCAAACAAAAATTTCATCATGAAGCTTCGAAGCTTTACAAATCTTTTGTTTCGAATCAGTGGTTCGGAGCGTGAATTAAAGTCACGCCCCCCAGTGGTGACCCATTTAAATTTCAAAACACTTATGACGTAACGAAGCCTCGTTTACCGAAATCACGTGACTTTTTGCAGTTTGATACCTGTTTGATACACGCTCCGAACCACTGATTCGAATCAAAAGATTCGTAAAGCTTCGAAGCATCATGAAATCGTCCATCACTAGATATTGTTGAATAAAGTTGTTATTGTGGTTTTTGGGCACACAAACATATTCTTGTCGCTTCATAACATTAAGGTAGAACCAATGTAGTCACATGAACTGTTTTAATTACGTCTTTAGTAGCTTTCTGGGCATATGAAAGTATTAATTATCTTGCTGTTAATGCAGGCCTCACTGAAAAATATTTTAATTTGTGCTCCGAAGATGAATGAAGGTCTTATGGGTGTGGAACGACATGAGGATGAGTAATTAATGACAGAAATTTCTTTTTTGGGTGAATGAACCCTTTAAAGAACACGATACACGCGTCTCCCGGAAATCCTATAGAATTCAACCAATCAAATGATGACTTCAGAACTCCTGATGTGTTTCCCATTTTGCGTGCCATACGCATCAGACGTTCAGCCAACGGTCTGTGGGCGTGAAATCTGGAGCTAGTTGACATGTAGTTGCAAAGTTACTTATAGTTTGTATAATGTCTGAAGTGGGCCATCAAAATAAAGTGTTACGCTTTCTTTTTTAAATAGATTTAACAGGTAACTACAATCAGTTGGTTTCTAAATGACATGCGTAATGGTAGACCAGGGCTGACTGGTATAAAGGGGTGGAGTCCCAGTCGGCATCTGGCGTCTGTAAGTAAGAGGCTGATAAGTGGCTCAGCTCTGCTTCCCGGCTCTCTTGACATGCTTATGTCTGCATTTGGCTCGTCCCCCGTCTCCTAATGACGGCATCCCGAAGCCTGACACCCCAAACCTACCATTCCATCTGCCTGCTTAGCATTTCCCCTCAATACATAATTAGCAGCACTATTTCAGTCACAGGGATTCCCAACTGTGACTGTTCCTCTATTGCGCTCTGTAGTTCTCTTCCCTTGTTAACTGGGGCATGATTAGACGATCTGTCACTGAGATCTTTCAGTTGTTCTAGCACCATCCGTTTTAAGCATTTAAGTGACATTTTAAGGACTGGTTTTAACACCAGTGTGTCTTGTTGAACAACTCACATAGAACTCTCTGGCTTAGGCTGTGAGTGGAAAAACTGTTTATGGAGAAGGCTTTGTAATGCATAAGGTCAATGAATATTGTCGCTCATGCTAGAAGGTGATTGTCACTCAACCAGGAATAACACTGTTCACTGAAGGTGTTGTAACCTGAGCCGAGTGCCGGCAGTGATAGTTGATCTTTAGGAGTATTTAGTTTCAAATAATGACCTTTTTGGACTACACTATGGTGTCTTACCGCACATATGATGTTTTATAAATGTTAATTAATATCTCTTGTGGGACTGTAACATCACAGGCAAGGCAAGTTTATTTAGCTATTTCATACACAGAGGTAATTCACCTTACATAGCCATTATAACTAGTTATAATGGCTTATAAATAGTTTTTTTTTAACTTTAAAATGATTAAAATTATTGATTAATTATTATTATTATAATATAATGATTTTATATTATTGAATATAATTATATTTAATATAATTTCATTGTAAATTATAAAAATAATTATGATAATTTAAATAATTTATTATAATAATTTAAATCATTTAATCATCAACATTGAAGGGGCTAAAAAATATGAAAATATTTGCTTAATTTTTAGGATAAAAGTTTTTAAGCATACATTTAGCCCGTCTATAATAATAATAATATTTTTTTAAATTTAATATAATAATTATTTAATAGAATTATATTTCATATATTTTACATTTTAAATTATTTATAATAATAATAATAATAAGAAGAAGAAGAAGAAGAAGAAGAAGAAGATCATTTAAATTGTTTATAATAATAATTATAATAATAATTTAAATAATTTAATCATCAACATTGAGGTGGATAAAAAATATGAAAATATTTACTTTTTTAGGATAAAATGTTTGGATAGTGGTCGGTCAAATTTTCAAAGTTTTTAAACTTTTAGTCTGTCTGTAATAATAATAATAATAATAATAATTAATTAAATGTAATATAATTATTATTTATTATTTATAATATAATTATATTCCATATAGCTTACATTTTTAATTATTTATAATAATAATAATAAGATAAATTAAAATTGTTTATTATAAAAATTATAATAATAATTGAAATAATTTAATTATCGACATTGAAAAATTTGAAAAAATATGAACTTTTTTAGGATACAATTTTTAGTATAGTGGTAGATCAAAGTTTCAAAGTTTTTAAACGTTTACATTTAGTCTACCTGTAATAATAACAATAATGATAATAATGTAAAGAAAATAATTATTTATTTATTAATTTTCCTTTTATTATTCATTAAATTATTTATTTATTATTAATATAATTAAATGAACAATTCTGTTCATAATTGAATTTAATCATAAATATCCCCCTTCAAATATTAAGGATAGTGGTCGATCGTTGTTTTGCAAAGTTCTTAAACTTTCGCATTTACATGTCCCCCAACATCGAATATTTAATTATTTTGTTGTTCGTAAGTCTTTCGTATCATAAACTAAACTCTTGCTCTGCCCCTAAAGAAGACATAAAATGATTTATTATAAATGCTTTCATCTAGTTCTGTTGCATTAATCATTTAAGCTCATAAAAATGATTATTGTTCAAACTTCAAGTTTAAGTAAAACTGAAACTAAAGGTTATCAAGAAATCGTTTGGTTTCTCTTCAAGTCTTTGTAATGATTATCAAGGGCAGTGCTGTCTCTCTCTCTCCTTCTCTTACTATGAGCGTGAGGGGAGGAGCAGTGATTAAGCCAGAGGGAGGCTTTACTACAGCAGCGTGTCAGATACACACTCAGTCACAGCAGCAGACAGAGCGCGAGTGTGAGCGCTGTACTACCAACCCACATCCAGACCTTTAAACAGCTGATACTGGCAGTCTCAAAGCTGGATCTATTGACAATCCTTAAGGACTCTGATTTCCACTGGGATTTCTTTTTTTCTTGTGAAGAACGTGTTGGGAAAACTGTGTCTGAAAGAGAGTAAGTAGTCAGCGCTACTTGCTTCAGCGCCTTTAACTGGTTGCTGTTAATGATTGATTCGCGTCTGCGGGAAGTGTTTGGTTAGTGTGCAAATGAAAGGGTTTTAAAGCGCCCGCACTCCTGTTAGGCGCTCCGGGCGAGTGGCGTGGCTGCACGGGGGTTTGTTATTGCAAGGGGCTGCTGGGACGGGAGGGATTGAGGGGGAGGGTGTTTGCTGACACAAGACAATCCCTCTACTGTAAGACCTTATCTGCAAGGTGATAGCCGGTTGTAGCGGATCACAGGACAGCGAGCTCAGTCTGCTTCTGTTTGTATGCGTGCCTCAAGTGCCTCAGTTTGTTTGGGTTTGGTTTCAAACGATCAGTTTTGCAGGGTGTGTTTCAGTTTAGGTTGGCCGGTACGAATGAGCTCTTTGGCAGTTTGACTTGGAGAAGCTTAAAGCTCTGTCTCTTGATCTGTGGAGTTAGTATCTTTGCGCACACACTCTGCCAGCAGACAGGAGCGTATATGTGGCAGGCGGCGGTGTCGGCGTGGAGGAACTTTCCATGAACTCTGAACGGGGCTTTGCAAGTGAAGGGAAACATTGGAAAGTGAGAAGTGTTAGGTTCTCCATTAAAAGATCATGTGGATTTGGCATCTTTAGAGATCTGTGATTTGGTCAAGGACATGTAGGGGAGGGAGCACTACAGGTGTTTGTGAGGAAATTAAAACTTCTAGCCTGTTTAGTCATTCATATAGTGACTATCAATGTATTACCACCCAAAGCCTCCCACAGAACTAAATATGAAACCATTTCAATGAAATATGGTCTTTTTTTTTGACATGTGGGTTGGTTTTCTCAGTAAAAAACATTTAGGGTGCAATATTAATTTGAATTACATGGGAAAACCGCATGGAGCACTTAAATTAAGGGAATACCATTGTGAGAAAGAAGTATACTTTAGCATATCTTTACTTATTATGAAGAGTCAACACATCAAAATAAGTGTACTTTTATAAAGCGTGACAAACGATTATTAAAACATGATTTAAAATGTACTTTAAAGTAAAACTTTTAATTTAACATTGTTACGAAGTATAAAACTTGAAAGTGTACTCTAAGTACAATTAAGTGGCCTTTTATTTCATTAATATTATCTGCAAGTTTTAAAAAAATACGAAGTACGCTACAATTTAGTACAATCAAATGTATTTTTTTTCTCAAGGATATTTCACTGCACTGCAAAAAAAATATTTTCATGATTTGTTATCACAAATTTTTTTCTTTTGTCAAATCAACTTAAATAATTAATGTGGTTCAGATAACATAATATTTTGAGTTTCTGTTGATTAAACTAATCGCCTTCATTGTATTAACTCAAATTTTTAATTTCAATGAACTCAAATTTTAAAGCAACCAGGTAACTTACTTTTTTAAGTTAAACCAACAATTCTTTTTTTACATTGTGTTCAAAATGATATTCAAAATGAAAATTTTGTCAATATTTATTCACCCTCATGTCATTCCTAGCCTGTACTACTTTCTTTCTTCTCTGGAATATTCATTATGTTAATATTTTTTAAAATATCAATTGCAAATGTCAATGGGATCCGATCGTGTTGTTTTGGACCCCATTGAATTTCATTGTATGGATAAAACTGTTAAAACATTCTTTAAAATATGTACTTTTGTGTTCGACAGAAGGAAGTTCGGTCTTTAATATGAAGACCCCAGCATTGGTAGTTAGGTAGTCATGGATGACCATATTTATATTCATGTGAGCATATGCACTCAGCGCAAATCTTCACATTAAGTTCATGTCCAATGAGAGATTTCTTTTCTTTTTAGCCAGCAGCTTGTTGGACAGCTGCACACGCAAGATAACCACTCCAGTCTGAGAATTGAAGGGAACGGTAACAAACACAGCAATTTTAGCCATCTTCAAAGAGCCGTTTACAATCTAGACCTACTTCTCTGTGAAGACTTGGAGGGAATGGTAATGTTTGGAAAAGTTTTTGGAAAGTTTGGAGCATGACAGTAGAGGTGTAGAAGTGGAAAAGATGACATGAAAGAAGAGCACCAGGGCTGACTGCACTGTTAGTCTTTGCCCTGTGTTTTTCTTTGGTCTGATCCATAAAGACAGTAGCTGGCAATAGCTTTCTGGCTACAGGAGCCTTGACAATGGTCAGCCTGTGTGAGGCTGTCAGAACGTGTTTGGCTAGTTGGTAAAAACCAGTGCCTGTTATATCAATAGACTGCAGCTTCTGTCACATACAATACAACACCATAAACTACTAGAAAACAGAGTTTATAAGTCAGGGAGTGCATTTGAATGGACATTTGGACAAGTTACCTGGCCCATTTTAAATAACTGCTTTAACATTTTTAAGCTGGTTTGCTGGTCTTACTTGGTCTCCTAACTGGTCTCTTTGCTGGTTTTAGAGGGGTTAAGGGCACTTTTTAAATGCTAGATCTTAAACCAGCAAAGACCAGCTTGGAACAAAAAAGAATAAGATACACAGAAAAAAGGAACCGGCTGACTTTGTAGAAGCAGTCTGTTACATATTAGGTCAAGAGTGAAAGCAGGACAGATGCAAGCCGTATCTCTTCGTAGTATCTTTACGGAATATAAAGCTCCCCATTCTCAGGCCTCTACGCACCACCTGTTTCTCATCCAAGGCATCAGATCCCAAGGCTATTTTTCCAGCTTTAGCTTTGATTCTTCCTGCTTGGCTGGCTACTATATACCTGCCTCTGCATGTGCATGTGTGAGTGTAAGAGATTTTTACCTTGGTTGGATTAAAGAACTGGGTCAGATATCGGCTCTGGTTGTAAAATCAAGGAATGTAAATAAGCACTAGTCTTATTTGCTCCAGATTCTTCTGGCAGGAGCTCAAACTCTGTTGAGTGTTGCGACACACTCTTGAAGGACAAACACAATAACACACAAACGCAATCTCTTTTTTCACGTCAATAACTTCTGACAGTTATAAGTTTATGTGACACTCCCCAACAATCTCTGCTCAAAAAAAACATCTTATGTACTTTGAACGAATTCTTTCTGTAATGCTTGATGTTTTGTATTATTAAAACGAGAAATTGTGCTAAGAATGGTGCTGTATGATTGTGCTATACCTGCTGAAAAAATAGCCTAAGCTGGTTTGCTGGTCTTAGTTGGTCTCCCTGTCTGGTCAGGCTCATCTGTTGGATGGTTTTAAAGAGTTTTTTGGCAACTGATCAGCTAAGACAAGCAAATCACTCTAGGCTGATTTATTATTTTTATTTTATTCAGCAGAGAGAGTTGTATGAGTGTAGGAAAAAAAAAAATTCAGCTTAGTTTGTTGGTCATAGCCATAGACTGTAAAAGGAGATAGATGATGCACCTGCCCTCTCTTCCTTTGTAGTAAGTGAAGCCGCCAATATGGTGCCGACATCTTGAGTCTCAAGTCTGCGCATTGTGAACTTGGAGCCATGATAGGTCCCTCCCACATTCCTGCAAAATCAATTAATAAAGCAGAACAACTCATTATGTCGGTGTGAAATAAACAGTTCTAACAGAAAGACTCGGGAAGCAAAGAAACATTTGAATACGATTTATTCAACAGTTTGAATGTAAATATCAATGATAAATGATAAAGTTCTTTGGCGTAGGCCCCGTCCATAGTACAGTCCAGAGGGTAGCAGATGTTTGCAGATCCTGCCTTAAGATGAAGGCAGGGGCGGAGCCTACCCCCGTTGTATGGACAGGGACCGACCTGGTGGTGGTGGTGGGGAGGATGGGGGTGAACGCTTGGTCTTAGCTGGTCTCTCAGCCTGGTCAGGCTCGCCTATTGTCTGGTTTTAGAGTTGTTTGATTACTTTTCTACAATACCAGTTGACTACCCAGATAAACTAGCTAAAATCCAGCTTGGCCAGGTTGAGAAACCTGAGAGACCAGCTTTTAACCAGCTTAACTGTAGTGTGAAGCACTACATTTCCTTTCCATGATGGCCTTTTGGCTGGTTTTAGAGGGGTTTTGGGTACTCTTTAGCTGGTCAGCCAGTAAGACCAGTTGGCTGCTCAACACCAGTTTGGCCATCTTAAACCAGCAAACCAGTTTAGGCTAGTTTAACAATTTTTCTAAAGCATTGAGAGCTGTATGATTGTGCAATCCCTTCTAAAAACATCTTAAACCAGCCTACGCTGGTTTTGCTGATCTTATATGGTCTCTCAAGCTGGATTTAGAGGGGCTTGTGCACTTTTCAGCTGGTCAGTCTGTAAGACCAGTTTGCTACCTGGCCAGGCTGGGAAACCATCTTAAACTGGCTAAGACCAGAGGTAGTTTGAGTGCTGGTTCAAAGCCAAAGACTGGTTTCAAATCAGTTCTTTGTCTTTCAACACCCGAAGCACAAGCTCTGAAACTGGAAAAGTGGTTTGTAAGTAGCACCAAAACTTGGTCTAGAAGTTTGAAGATTGCTGGTCTAGAAGTGAGAACAGCTTGCGTCAGGGGCTGGGGACAGGGTTACCGTGACCAACAAAGATGAACAGAAACTTTTTTTGATTAGAGCATCTAATCGAGCAAATGGCAGCTCGATTGTAATCTCTGTCTATACAATCATGGTGAGCTGAACGAACACATTGGATTCAGCGTGTTTGGATGCCAATGTAGGTTCGCAAAGCCATGCATAAATACTAAGGCAACGTCCGCCATTGTTAGTGTGTTTGTGTTTAGCGCTGCTGCAGTAGCATTTCTGGGAAAGATTAGAAGTATACAGTGACATAAGACCTGGCTTTGTGGTGGCTCTTTAGGTTCTTAGGAGAACCGGTTTTTAGAAGGTCATTCGAACCAACTCTGAACCGGCAATAGCACTAAAAAAACATCTTAAACCAGCCTTTGTTGGTTTTCTGATCTTAGTTGGCCTCTCAATAACATGCATAACCCACTGAAATAACTAATAAACGCATGATGTGTGGGTGACAGACAGTGGGAACGAGCGTCAGAAGCTCTGGTAGGGTTCATGTATTTGAGTCTTGTAAAGTAGGCAGTATTTGAGGCCTGGGGGGAGAGCAGCCACTGTGTTTTTACTCACTGCTGGGAAGTCTTTAAACATGCGTCTTTAAGGGACGTCACAAGCCTCCCCTCTGGTATTCCCGGTCATACTCTCTCTCTCTCCCAGGGGCTTTTACGTGGGAACTTGCTCTGGAGCTGGAAACAGACCAAAAGTAAGCATTTGCCTGCTTGTCTTTCAGTGGCTTCTGACCCTGATAAGAGAGAGAGCGAGCTGGAAGAAAAAAAAAACTGAAATAAATCCCATCAGCAGAGGGAGCTTTTTGGTATGACACAAAAAGTGAACAAACTTTTGAAATTTGAATGGTCATTCACAGGCACATTTGAAGCAGGCAAGTATGTCTGTTTTCTCAGTCCGCTGCCTGCCGCTGTCACACACACACACTTTGACACCTTCTGTCTCACACCTGTTCTTTCGCGTGTCTGCGTTTCATGTATTATGCAGGTCTATTTTAAACAGACCGGGACATTGAAGCGTGTCCGTGACTCTTACACCAATGAGAATTTGGTATGTGTGTGCGAATCATATGTGTATTAGATTGCATGTGTAGTTAAAATGGCACTCATTAGTTAGTCCAGTTGATTAATGGACTTTAGCCTAGTTGTAACTGCACTGAGGACACTGACACATACACAGACGGCCTGTGATCTGATATCTTCCTAGAGCATTCCAGATTGTGGCCTTTAGTCCACTAATGGCTTCTCTGAGCCTCTCAAGCATACCTTACCCTGACCACGCAGAGATTCACACCACAACTGCTCTGCTCCCCTTCAGCAAGCCACTTTTTAAGCTACGCTACTTTTGTTTTTGTTTTTTCTCCTCTGATACCTGATCTGAGCTGACAGGTTTATTTTGGTGATATTTAATGATTTAAAGTCACTGTAACCTTGTGA
Source organism: Chanodichthys erythropterus (assembly GCF_024489055.1). Taxonomy (NCBI): domain Eukaryota; kingdom Metazoa; phylum Chordata; class Actinopteri; order Cypriniformes; family Xenocyprididae; genus Chanodichthys; species Chanodichthys erythropterus. Next base: position 38,366,193 of record NC_090227.1, on the reverse strand, counting down.
ATATGTAAGAGTGAGGTGAAGCCTGCTGATCATGTGACAGTGAGAAGGAGTGAAGGGATGCAGCGTTTAACATTTGCTTAGTCAGTGCAGGTCGGGATGCCTGCATGCTAAAGTTTGCACTGCATCAGATAACACTGCAAATACATTGATTTCAGAGATGTTGCACATAGACCAATGTTTCTCAACCTTTTTACTCTTGTTGTCCAACATAATATTTGCATATACAATTGTTCAAGTTGCAATTACATTTACCATTTGTTCTGTGAGCGAAATCCAGTCATTTCAATAGGAATCCATGTAATCTGGAATTTTGCGTAAGGGTGAAAGATTTCTCCAGGAAATTTTGGGCACATGGATTCACCAAAAGTTTCGCTAATGTGACTGATAATTTTAATATATTAATAATTATTTATGAATTTAAATGTTTAAGTAATTCTGTGGCCCTCTTGGAAGTTTTCTGAGGCCCCCAAGTGGGCCCTGTGCCCCTGGTTGAGAACCACTGACATAAAGGCTTTTAAAAAACCCATATGGCCACAAAAGAGTCCAGCAATGCCCCATTGTTCAGTTTGTCATAGCAGCCATTCACCATTTTTCTACCTATGCAGAAGCTTGTGTGTGTGTGTGTGTGCAACTGTACAGTATGTAAAGGGAAGCCAACTGGAACAATGTGCTTTAAACCAACAACAGCCTGAAAGCTTCCTGCGTGAAAAGTGCAGTACAGTCCAGGCATCCCTAACTTGAGTTTATATAGAAAGAGGGGAGAGAGGTAGGATAGGCTTGATGTTTGAATGATTTATTAAAGTGGATCAAAGATGTGGCATGTTTATAGAGGCCGAGGTCCTGTACTTGTGCTTTAGACGTCGACTAACAGCTTCATTCATTCCATGTTGCAGCGATGACAGCATTTTGGCCTCTGCTGCTCATAATGTATGCACTGTCATGAACAGGCATGGTTTTGCATGTTTATATTATATTGTTGATAAATGCATTTTACTAGATTATTTAAATATATCAATAATCATTTAATATTTAAAAACCTTTCTTTTAAAAATCTGTGGAAGATTGCTGTAATTAGGTTTTACGTTTTTAATTGATTCTTTTTTATTATTTATTTTATATTAGGGGTGGGCTCAAAATATCGATTTCTTGACTTTAATCGAAAATTGATCTTTCAGTCTATGCTGTTTTCAATTGACGAAAGGACAATGCTTTGTAGCGTGCCGCCTCCCATCCAATAAATTGCTCTAAGCTTTGTTACTTCTGATATGAAACAAAGTCTCTGCTTTTAAAATCAGTACATTTTATTATGAAATTCAAACAATAAATACTGTTTTAATGTGACGTGACCGCCTCAGTTCAAACAGAGCTGCAGTGTGGAGCACACATGAACCGATCATGTCTTCTGCTTTATTACTAGTTATGAAATGAACATAAATGAACATCAGAAGGTATGTTGAAAAATATAGTACAACTTACCGAAATGTCACATGTAATCGCTCAATCAGTGTTCAATAAAACAGCTTGTAGTGTTTTACCTCAGAAAAGCCATTCAATCTCCCAAAAAAAAAAAAATTAAATACAGCAGTCAACATTTGAAGTGGATCAAAAAAGTTAATCAAAGTTGTCCTAAGAAGATGGTTTTAGGGCAACTTTGATGAAAAGTTTTAATTCACTTCAAATGTTGACTACTGTATATGCATTGCAAATTTACTGTATTTTTACTTAACCTGCTCTTCAATATTCAGCCTAATGTTTAGGCTATGTTTGAATAAGTAACATCATGTTTTTATGACAGTAATTTAAATGAAAAAAAAAGAAAAAAAGATTAGAAATCTATTATACGTTATTATCATAAACTTCATTATATGTAGACTACAAATCAGTTAATTTTAACCTTTAATATTATAGTAATGCACCACATGGTGTTCCCTGTATAGTTTACAACATTAGTTGAGAGAGATTTTTTTTCCTTGAGGAAATTTGCCATGTACTGTACCTGATTAATCGATAATTGAATTAATCAAAATCGAATTCAATTGTGCCCAGACCTATTTTATGTATTCAGACACGTTTTTGGGGTCAGGTTAACCCTGAAGTAGCCTAATTATATAGTGATTTGCTATTATATTAAATTATATTATATTATATTATGAAAACCCAAACCTGTGTGTATACTGCATATATCAACATACAGTTATTTAGACCGTGCCAACTGTTCATCTATTCAGGTCTTATTGCCTTATTATTTCTTATTTTATAAATAATCAAACTGTTGGTTCATGGTGTTTTCCAAATTCCTTAAATCTGAAAAACCATTTTTTTTGTGTGTTTGAACATTTTCTGCATCATCCACTGCTAAGAGCTCAGTGCTGCTTCAAAGAGCTGTAGAGAGATGGGCCTTTATCCTGCTATCAGGACTGTAATATGAGTGAGATCAAAGCACGCGTACTTATATGTCTGACAGCTGAAAATGTCTCTCATGTCTGTTGAAAAACATTCTGCTAAGATTTTAATTTCCCTTTTGATGTCGCATGTTCTGCTGAAAAAGTTTGGTTGTACTGTATCCAGCTTAATTTTGGGATCGAAGCAACGAAAAAGGTGTATATCTTCTGAAAATTATCCAAATTTGTCTGATTATCAGATTAACCTAGAAATGAGAGTGATAAAAACAGGCCACGACTGGTCCTCAGTGCAATCTCAGCCACACATCAAGGTTTATGTCTAGTTCCTGGCATCATGGCTGTATCTGAGTTGGATCAGCTCCTATGGATCTTAAACAAAAATGATCAGCCATGTGAATCAGGTTGAGTTGTCAACTGGCAAAGGAACACCAGATTCGTATGCCTGTAACGCGTAGTTTCATTTTCATCATTTCCGTTCCATCAGCTCTGACCTGCATAACCTGAGCTGGGTGGTGCAATCACTATTGAATTACAAACTCAGTCACACCTCAAAGGTGAAAGTAGACCATGTACTGCAGTACTTCCTTTCATAAAAAATCCTTCCTTTAGTATTTTGCTCCCTCACACCTCTCCACAATAATATACTCATGAATAGGGTTTCCTTTAAAAGAGGTGCTGTTGGAACTTGTTGTTTCATACTGGATTAACTGGACTTTCATCACATCTCAACTTGAGGAGCTGTGGTATACTTCTAATCACCTACCCATCAATCAGACATCAATGTTTTGTAAATTGCCATCTGGGCCGTTTATACAACACCATTTTCGACTAAAAATGGAAAAATTTGTATGTGTTTTGGCCGTTCGTTTACACGACAACAATGTTTTGGGGACCTGAAAATGCAAACTTTTGGAAACAGGTGTCAGAGTGCAAGTTTTTAAAAATGACGCAGTTATCTTCGCCACATAAACTACAAAAACTGTGACGTCATGCGTATTGCACGTTAAGTCTGCGAGTGCTGCTCAAGATACTGAGTTTATTAACACTTTTGCAGCAAAGTGTAGATTTACCGCACCACTACTTCAACCACCGGAGATGCATTATTTACATATGCCAAATTCTAACATCGCCAACTACTGGCCTGGCATGCGTAATACAGCGTTGTTAGTTGTTTTCATGGGTCAGTGTGAATGTGGATCTTTATTCGATTCTTTATTGAATCCATTATTATTACCTCTTTGTTATTATATATGTATTTTAAAGGCTTTTGTTTACTTAGGTCTATTTTTATTACCACAAAAAAAAAATCAACTGATTACTTGTTTATGTTAATTATGTTAATTAATTAATCATTAGTGACAGCCCTAGATTTGTTTAAAACATTTTAAAATTAACCTATTAAAATACTATTTTTCCAGTCATACAATGTGTTATTGAATATTTCTTAAAAATGGTGTTAAAATACATCTAGTCTCGTTCTTGTGAACCCAATATCTTTTATCGTCTCATCTCGTGAGCTAAGTGTATCGTCACACCCTTAGTAATTATGAAATTACATAAAGGTGTACCACTTAAGAGGGTCAAAATAGCACTCTAAAGTTCAGCTAATTGCATTTAATATAAATTGAAACTATTATACATTTTCACTTAATTTTAGTTAACATGCAATCAAAGGGATAGTTCACACAAAAATGAAAATTTTATCATCATTTACTCACCCTCATGTTGTTCCAAACCTGTATGAGTTTCTTTCTTCTGTTGAACACAAAAGAAGATATTTCAAAGTTGGTAACCAGACAGTTGACAGCACCCATTGACTTCCATAGTAGGAAAATAATACCATAGTCAATGGGTGCCGTCAACTTTCTAGTTACATACTTTAAAATATCTTCTTTTGTATTCAACTGAGGAAAGAAACTCATACAGGTTTGGAACAACTTGAGGGTAAGTATTGACAAAATTTTAATTTTTTATTTAAACGTACTACTTTTTCAGAAGGGGACAAAACATTCTTATAGATGCAAACCTAGCTCTAATTAATGTTTCACACAGAAATATGTGAATAATATATGTTTCAAGTGTGAAGCATTATGCAAGTGAGCTTCCACTTTGATTGACATGACCCATGTCGGCCCTATTAATTATGGGTCAGCCCGTCCTCCAGGGTCACAAGGCGTTGTCTAGGACTCAAATGTGCGTGGAGTGGAATTTACTCAAAATATCTCAGTTGTAAGGGATTGTTTGGATCATAGGGATGGTTGAGATGCCACTGCCTGGGTGATATTGCACTCTTTGGCCCTAGAATGAGCGTGTGTTTTATTGAGCCGCCTGCAATGAGATAACCCACCAGTCAGTGTTTGCACGGGGCAGGCTAGCTGAGTGGTTTAGTTATGGCAGCGTAACAGCCCCAAATGACCCTCAGGTTTCTTTTGTAACAGCGTGAGCACTGCATGAATAAATTCCCACCAACAGTGAATCAAGAGCTTCTGCTAATATTCAAAATGCTGATCCAATTGCATAGTGCTGCTGATAGATTTTACATGCATGGTTTTGATGAAAAATGTTCAGAGATTTAATCTCCGTAATGGGCATTTGAAGTTTGCTGTCTAAAAGCACAGAGTGCATTTCATCTCATCGACAAGAGCTCTTGTCAGGCTGAGCACAGACTGACTGCAGTGTTGGGACTCACAGCCATAGAAACAGCTTGCCGCAGTCTTTCTGCCTCAACTCTGCTGGGGGATTATGTCATGCATTCAATCGTTTGGATGCTTTTGGGTCACTTCCAAGCGAAGGGCAGTAATTAATGGTCATCAATCTTTGCTTAACAGTAAAGGGGTTATCTAGATGCATGTGAAAAGCCCACATAAAATGCTTTTTAGATTGACTATCAGCTATCAGATTCAGCAGAATGTGAAAATAGAGATCGAAGAGATGAGTGCGCTCTGATGCATGTTGAAAAGTGTAGCCCATCACTTAGATAAAGGTCAGGATTCCAGGTTTAGTGTTTTTTTTTTTTTTACTTTTATATTTCAATTTATTTTATTTATTTAAATAGTTTCATTTTATGATTGTTTTCAAATGAAATAGATTTTTTTTTTTTTTTTTTTTTTTTTGCTATAGTGCTTTTTTTTATTTGTATTTTCTATATTTAGACAGATGGTCAGGTGAACCTGAAGTAGCCTTATTTTTATTTTTTATTTTTTATAGTTTTTTGCTAGAGTCAAATTGACCCCTAACACAAGCAGCATTACTATACTGTTTTATATAATCATATAATCACACTCGTAGCTATGCAATATATCACTCTACATCAGCATATCGCTCTGTATCGCTATATAGAAACATGATGTTTTACAAAGATCTGTTCAGCGTTTAGCTTTAACATCAGACAGTGCATCTCAGGATACATTTTTGTTTGGGTTCCATTCTCTCAATGTTACATTGATCCAGTCATGCCATGCCCTTGTGCAATATGCTGTATTGATTGTGTAGAGAGGTATCATGTTGCAATGCAATTTAGTAATGGTAAAGTATAAATAAACCACTTGCTGCATTCCTCTATGGATAACCAGCTTAAGAAAGGTTGGCCGGCTAGCTTCGGCCATAACTACACCATTACATGCTTACAAAGCATCTTTCTCCATTGACGACTTCCTAAAAATTGATGTGTATTCTAAAAAATATTTTTTTGCAAGCAACATATATATGTTATGATAGTAGATGTTTCTCCAGCACTAGATTTGTGCAGTGTTTATGATCTGTGCCTTTGTATTTTGCAATGGAAAAAGCATGAAATCATATCAAACATTGTTGAAGAGTCTCTATGGCCATTACCGGCAGGGCCTTTAGTCGCTGGGGCTTTTAACGCCCACTTGCTGAGAGATGCGTCCGTGCACACCGACTCCTGCATGACTAATCAAGCTCACGACTGTGACTAGCACTAATACTATTACAGTGAAGATACTAGAAATAGTTTTTACTGGTGGCTATGAAGTTAGAGCTCCATCTGTTAGGAGGGTTCAGGAGGCACTGGCAGGAATCTGTCTTGCTGTGAAAGACAGTTTGAGTGATGGTAGAGATATTGACGGCCATTAGGAGGGGCCGAGTGCTCTGAAGGCCCCCTCACATGCACCGTACTATTGGCCCTTTGATGTGATTGATGGGTGTAGCACACTTACCAGCACCCTGAACATCTGTCTTATGCATGTTAACTCAGAGGAATGCAGGCATTTTCTCCACGCTGCAATATCTATAGCAGAAAACATACAATAAAAGGATACCACCAGCATGCTTTATTAGAAGCATCAGTTGTAGGTCTGTATCTACAAAGTAGTAACAAAGTGTGGGATAATTTACAAATCGTGTGGATGATCAAGCATGTATTCAAAATCACAAGCCGCCAGTGTACAGAATTTGTCCTGCCTCAGCCAAAAAAAAAAATGTAATAACACCATAATAGAAAAATAAGATTGTTTTTCAATGGATTATTTATTTATTTAAAAAGATTAATGTCTCTGAAGGATTGTATTCTTGATTCAATTAACTACATTTGGACGTCTTTCTTAGGTATGCTTTGTTTTTTTGAATATTAGTGGTAGATGTATTAAAAATAAATAGAATATATTGGTCTACACTCTAAAAAATGCTGGGTTAAAAACAACCCAAGTTGGATTGAAAATGGACAAACCCAGCAATTGGGTTGTTTTAACCCAGCGGTAGGGTTAAATGTTTGCCCAACCTGCTGGGTAGTTTTATTAACTCAACTATTGTTTAAAAATTACTGTATTGTTTAATTAAAATTAACCCAAAGTATGTTGGAAATGAACATTTATTAATGTTCAATGAATAATTATTAAACAATAAACATTTATTAAATTGCTTATTAATAAATTTATATTAATAAACTATTAAACTATTACATTTATATTAACATTTATATAACATTACATATGATATTATATCATCTGTTTTTTTAATTTCCCAACTATTTTGGGTTCATTTTAAGCTAGCCATATAGCAATTTTTAAATAATAGTTGGTTTAAATAAAACTACCCAGCAGGTTGGGCAAACATTTAACCCAACCGCTGGGTTTGTCCATTTTCAACCCAACTTGGGTTGTTTTTAACCCAGCATTTTTTTAAATGTATAAACATAGCTATTATAGTACTGCCAGCAGCTCAGGCATAACAGGAAGCAGAAGTAGCACAGAACTTTGTAGTTTTCAGTGCCCTTATCAGCACTCAGGCCAATATTACTACCACTGTAAATGATGGTGAGATAATACTGAACAATTGGAAACATTTAGAAATGGAAGTAAAGTGGTAAAGCAGGCCTTGACCTACTTTTAAAACCAGACTACTTTTACAGCTCTCTTCACCTGTGTCACACAAACGTCACTTCACATGTGTTTAAATCTGGGCTTAACTTCTAAAACAGCTGGCTAAAACATTTATTAAACATTTTAAACATATATATATAAACTCAGGTTTGTTATTGGGGTAACTAGGTTTCATACCTTATACAAATCTGTCTATAATTTTTAATTAAGGTTTTCCTTGTGTCTGCACAAGAAACTCATGATGTGTCTGATTTTTCTGTAATAATCAAATATTTATTTTATTAACTTTACCAGACAGACACAGAGGCAGTAAGTGAGGCCTGTAGATTCCAAGACTGCAGGGCACTGGCATTCTTCCAGACTGGTTTGTATGTAACTATACCAGGATTCCTGGAGGATCTAAAGCAGAAACTTTCTCTAGTCCCCTGATAGTCATTGCATGAAACCCACAAGTCATATCTATGCATTATATAGCAAACAGCGCAGGAAAAAAAAATGTGCTGACAGCTCCATGCCCTAACTGTCAGAGCTTTATTAGTGAACGTCTCTGTAATTTCAAATTGCACTATTGCCTCTCTTGATGTTAGGCTACAAGAAAATGAACTGCCTCCACAGATCATCATTACTGGACCGTGGGGTTCAACGTGAGACCTCTGAGCACTTATCTTCTGTCCCTGCAATGCTTTTAAAATGCAGCTGACACAGTAATTGTGCAAATGCATTATGAGCGAGTTTGCACGGTATGGAGCTGAGATTCTCAGAAGACACAGATGTTTGACTTCTGTAACAGCTGTATGATATGATTTAAAGCAGTAAGAGACATTGGCTTAAAAACACTGTCTGAGAAAACTGTCTGAACGTTTCCTTAGGAGATGCCTTTATGACTGGGCAGCAATGGAGCTGCCTTTAGTTTTCAGACACAGCCACTGTTTAAAAGGCCCAGCTGGCATGAGAAACCTATTGGACCCAAATTACAGTAGACCTTCAATTAATAGAAGGCAGGTCTCTTTTTTTCCCCCTCTAAGTAAAGATGCATGTGTTAAACCACCATACAGTCATTGCTTATTTTAGAAATAATAATTTGAGCATATAGGCTGTCTTTGCAGGGAATCTCCTTGAATCTCATTGTACAGACACAATGAAGTTGCACAGCTGTAATCAATGTAATTAAATCCTGTGCAGTGTAGATATCAAAGCAAATGTCGTCATGCATTATTTACTTGAGTAATTACACAGTATCACTTTTGCCAGCTGCTCCAGCACAGAATGAACTGTCGCTGTTCATAAAATAAACATAGTGAGATTTGACCCAAGAAAAACACAATGCTGTAAATAATGTAAGGGAGGCCCATTTTGCATCTGCATTTGAACTAAATATGCTTAAATTCATATCTGAAAACCTTCAATTGATGTTCTTTTTTTTTTAACAATTGGCAACCCCAGGAGGCTCGAATTGTATTAATAGCTTCCGTAGATTAGATTACATCAAAAGAAACATACAACCCAGGTCTTGACTTTAAGACCCATTTTCCTGTTTTTAAATACATCTTTTGTATTTGAGGTTGACATTCTATGCATCATGTCTCAGAGGACCCAGTGCAGAATAGATAAACTAAAGATGAGGCATATATACTCCCTTTGCTCAAACCGGACTGTGAGAAAGAGAGAGCTCCTCATGGATTAAGGCCTCTTCCAGAAAATAATCAAGGGTTCTTCCCCTAAGGGTGATCCACTTACAGCAATACTCAAAAAGAGCGGTCAACTAATAAGTGTCCCCTTTTGTACATTTTAGGATTTTAAACTTTTTTTTAGTTCATTTTGGTATGATATGGGATGATATGGCAGTCATACTGGACTTATACTGACATGTAGCACTTACTAGTGAATTTGGGTTTGTGGATTTCACAGTTTTTCATAATTGCTAAGATACATTTCTTGAAAACTGCACCCATTTTCCCACAAACCCCCCGATTCCCCTGATCAAACAATCCCCTCAACAATATTTCACCTATACAAAATACCTATACCAATACTCAAAATCAAACAGTGCTTTCAGAACATACACAGCCTGTCAATATATAAACACTACAGATCATTTTTAGACACTACATAAACAAAAGGATAACACAGCATTCAGAGCATGTTAGAGAAAAAAAAAATGTATATTGTATTCAGTTTATACATTTTGCCGTTATTAAAAGTACAGTAATCTCAACTTACTACGGTGAATATACTATATGTACTGCAAGTATAGTGTTGAATTTCTGTATATTCAACACTTCCATACTGTAAAAATAACTGCCAAAGCCCAAAAAAGATAATTCTTTTGCATTGAACTTTGAGCGTCCTATGGGTGAAAGATCTGGACTTCAGGCTGGCCATTTCAGTACCCGGATCCTTCTTCTATGCAGCCATGATGTTGTAATTGATGCAGTATGTGGTCTGGCATTGTCATGTTGGAAAATGCAAGATCTTCCCTGAAAGAGACGATGTCTGGATGGGAGCATATGTTGTTCTAGAACTTGGATATACCTTTCAGCATTGGTGGTGCCTTTCCAGATGTGTAAGCTGCCCATGTCACACGTACTCATGCAACCGCATACCATCAGAGATGCAGGCTTCTGAACTGAGCGCTGATAACAACTTGGGTTGTCCTTGTCCTCTTTAGTCCGGATGACATGGCGTCCCAGTTTTCCAAAAAGAAATTAAAATTTTGATTCGTCTGATCACAGAACAGTTTTCCACTTTGCCACAGTCCATTTTAAATTAGCCTTGGCCCAGAGAAAACGCCTGCGCTTCTGGACCATGTTTAGATATGGCTTCTTTTTTGACCTATAGAGTCTTAGTCAGCAACGGCGATTGGCACGGTGGATTGTGTTCACCGACAGTGTTTTCTGGAAGTATTCCTGAGCCCATGTTGTGATTTCCATTACAGTAACATTCCTGTATGTGATGCAGTGCCGACTAAGGGCCCAAAGATCACGGGCATCCAGTATGGTTTTCCGGCCTTGACCCTTACGCACAGAGATTGTTCCAGATTCTCTGAATCTTTGGATGATATTACTACAAAAAGATACTTTGTTTATGCTCAAACAGCAACATTACACACTAACTAAAGTTAAAAAAGTGAAATCATAATCAACCACTTAACCCTTTAATATGAGTTGACTCACTTTGAAGTGCCTGGAAAAAAAGGCATCAAGCCCATGTTGAAGAAGAGAGTCAGTGCCAAATCACACTCTATCTATACACAATCATAATCTTAGAAATCAGGTCACTAACATAATCTAATAATAGGTGAGATGCTTTATATGATCATCCTGTTTATATTTTGCACTTGCGGGGGAAAATTTAAAACACATTGAAAGCAGCCACCCACTGAAATGGCAAAACTCCACCTGTTGCATTCTGTTCATTGAGATTCTGGCTTCTCCATCTGAGGAGCTGTTTTATATACCCTATTCTGAGAATTGCATTTCTTTGTAATAAATTCCATTGAGGCTGATTTCTTGGAAAACCACAGCAGTTCTTCCATATACACTGCATGATATTAAGAAAGCTTTGTTTCTCTCAAAATAAAACTGAAAGCAGTGGGGATGCCATCAGAGATGAGTCAATGCTGTGACACTAGCAGCATTACAAGTCTAAATATAGCTGCAAGCAGCAATTACGGGGCCAAGCACAAAAACGGCACAAGAAGCCAGCCAACATGGCCGTGAGCATCAGACCAACAGCAGCAGTGAGCAATTAGAAAAAAAAGTTATTAGCATTTTTGTCAAGTTTGTTATAACTTTTGAGCACGAGGTGGCGCTGGTCCGAAACTTCTCAGGCTGCTTCAGGGCATTGTCCTGATGACCCATACCAAATTAATGAATTTTGGTCAAACCCATCAGAAGTTATAAGCAAAAATAGCCATTTTTCATATCTCCACTCCAGTAGGTGGCGCTGCGCCGAAACACTGTATGATGCCTCAGGTCATGCTTGTGATGACACGTACCAAGTTTGGTCTGAATATGTCAAAGCATTGTAGAGATACAGCTTCAAGAGTAATTTTTGCATCATCTCTCAAATTCTTTGCTCCGGTATACGAAAACGGTTTGACTTATCAACTTGAAATCCATAACTTTTTGTCGGCATGGTCTGAAGATGATACGGTTCAATTTTGGTGAAAATCGGAGCAAAGGTCTAGGAGGAGTTTGAAAAAGTAGGTTTTTAAAGAAAAACAATATGGCGGACAGGAAGTTCAGCTGAATATGGCAAATTTGATATCTATGTTCTCAGCATGACCCAAGGAATCTATTGAGACCAGTTTCATTACAATCGGTAGATATTATCAAAAGTTATTAGCATTTTTGTCAATTTTGTTATAACTTTTGACCACAAGGTGGTGCTGGTCCGAAACTTCTCAGGCTCCTTCAGGGCATTGTCCTGATGACCCATACCAAATTTATGAATTTTGGTCAAACCCATCAGAAGTTATAAGCAAAAACAGCCATTTTTCATATCTCCACTCCAGTAGGTGGCGCTGTGCTGAAACATTGTATGATGCCTCAGGTCATGCTTGTGATGACACATACCAAGTTTGGTCTGAATATGATAAAGCATTGCAGAGATACAGCTTCAAGAGTCATTTTTGCATCATGCCTCAAATTCGTTGCTCTGGTATACGAAAACGGTTTGACTTATCGACTTGAAATCCATAACTTTTTGTCAGCATGGTCTGAAGATGATACGGTTCGATTTTGGTGAAAATCGGAGCAACGGTCTAGGAGGAGTTCGAAAAAGTAGGTTTTTAAAGAAAAACAATATGGCGGACAGGAAGTTCAGCTGACTATGGAAAGTTTGATATCTATGTTCTCAGCATGACCCAAGGAATCTACTGAAAACAGTTTCATTACAATCGGTTAATATAGTCAAAAGTTATTAGCATTTTTGTAAATTTTGTTATAACTTTTGACCACAAGGTGGCGCTGGTCCTAAACTTGGTATGCTCCTTCAGGGCATTGTGCTGATGACCCATACCGAGTTTCATAACGATACGCTAATGCGTTCGTAAAATACAGCATTTTAGCACCAAATTTAAAATGGCCGACGGCCAAAATGTCCAATATGGGAAAATTGGACATCATTCGACTCGGCATGATTCCCCGAATCCAACGAGACCAAATTCATGATTTTTGGCCAAACCCATCAGAAGTTATAAGTAAAAATAGCCATTTTTCATATCTCCGCACCACTAGGTGGCGCTGCGCCGAAACGCTGCATGTTGCCTCAGGTCATGCTTGTGATGACAGTTACCAAGTTTGGTCTGAATACGATAAAGCGTTGCGGAGATACAGCCTTATGTCTATTTTCGCAAGCACTACGTACAATTCGTTTGCGTGTTTTTCAAAAACGGTTTGAGAAATCAACTTGAATTCCATAACATTTTGTCGGCATGGTCTGAAGATGATCTGGTTCAATTTTCGTGAAAATTGGAGTAACGGCCTAGGAGGAGTTCGAAAAAGTACGTTTTTCAGAAAATTCAAAATGGCGGAAAAATTTTCATGACGGAAAATGACGTCATATGGTGCAATCGATTCGTCTTGACCCAAGGAATCAGAGGAAAAAAGAATTTTGTTTCTAGCCCTTATGGTTCAAAAGTTATTAACATAAACATAAGTGCAACTTTGGACAGCTGATGGCGCTAGAGGGATTGAGTTAGAGACTCCAAATTTGCTATGGACAAAGGTCAGACTGTCCTCTAACTGTGTGCCAAATTTCACAACTTTCCCGCAAGCGGTTCTATGGGCTGCCATAGACTTCAAGAGCGGAAGAAGAAGCGGAAGAATAATAATAAGCGTACGGAACGCCAACAATAACAATAGGTGCCTAAGCACCTTCGGTGCTTGGCCCCTAATTATATTGAAATTGCTCAAATTACACTTTGGCATTCAAGTACATCCAGTGACAGTCCACACATTGTTTCTGCCCAGCATGGATCAGTAAGTAGTATTAGCCAAAAGTGGAGAACTCTGGGCCTTTAATTACAACTGTAAAGGCCCATCCAAAATAACTATAACAATAACTATATTAGCGTCCACACCAGCGGACAACATTGTTCTGTTTATTCTAAGCGAGTGTAACCCCTCCTGTTCGAACCATCCACTCTAAGCGGGATTCGAACCCAGGTCTGCCGGCATGGGAGTCGGCACTCTAACAAGTAGGCTAAAGACCGCAGTCTCTAACGTCAGTCAATAGAGCGCCTCTTGAGATCAGGGGTGTGAGGTTTACACACACAACTATTACCAGCCTACGTCCATTACACTCACCCCCTAAACCTCACTCCCATCTGGGTCACGGCACCAATATAACCCCTCCTGTTCGAACCGACTGATCTATGCGGGATTCGAACCCGGGTATGCCAGCATGGGAGTATAGCTCTTAGCAGCCTACGTCCATTACATGCACACTGCAGGTTTGTTGTCTGCCACTTCAAATGCTTGAGCTTATTAAAGCAGGATGGATTCTGATTGGCTGTCTACATCAGCTGGAAGAAATCTTCTTAAAGTGATTAATTTATCTGTGCCATTATAGTTGTGGTGTGGCTATTCTTTTATATTTAGAACAGTTTCTAGAACTATATCGTTATATTTGTAACGTTAATTCAACCAGTAAGAAAATTAAATATGCACCAAAATTAAGAGCATACCAGAAACAGCTTTTCATTTAAATATCGTTTTACCTGACAAAGAGTTGATGGCATTAGCAGGTTTTTTTTTTTGCAGCCACTTCTGTGCTGTTCTACATTTCACAGACCTCACATCTGTTATGGAAATTTCTAGGCAGGGGCGAGTGGACAAAATGAATCTCCGCTAGAAATATTTGCACATCTGACTCTGTCCCCGTTAGAGGTATTTTACTTTAAAGAGACAGAGGTAATGATATTCCTGGGCCATTTCATGGTCATATTTTACATTTTATCCGCATTTATCTAGTTAGGTCACCCATTTAATTGAACTAAAATGTAGTGCGTTTCCTCTTTGAAGTCTTGCCTAAAAAAAATAGACTGATCATTTGTGGAAGCTCCTTTTTTAACATTTTCAAACGTGAATCAAGGCAGATTTTTTTCCATATTGCTTTTGCTATTTAATAAGATTTTAATTAGGCTATTAAAGAGCATATGGATGTAATTAAGGCTGGCCAGATCACCAAGGGAGGAGTTGGCCATTAATTACTCTAAGCTGGGTCTGGGGATCAGACCCAGCTTAGATGAAGACAGCGGAAAACTTCACAATCTCAGATCCCTCACTTCATGATTCACTGTTTCCGTACTGCACAGGAAGTCAAATAGATAGCAATTTTGAACTTTACTCTGATGACAGTGCATGTGAACAGGTGTCAGCATTACTTCCTGTACCTGAGTCATGTTTTGCAATCACATTGGTTGTGTTATCGGATTCATAGGTGTTCATATGTATTTGATCTCAAAGTTTGCAGAACATCTGCAATGGACCATTTCAGCAGGCACTTCGAGAGCAATGAGTCATACATTTGTCACACATGTGCTAGTTATTCTTTAAAGTCCCCTTGAGTCACGACACATTCCTCATCTCACACATCTGCTTCTGCACTCACACATCCACAGACACATACCCACACACCCGAGGTGAGACTAAGTCATTGTTTTCCAAGTCACAAGTAAGCTTTGAGTCTTTGCTTTTCTCTTTTAAAGCTTCAATTCGTAAGTTATTGGAATGCAATTTTAACCAAGAGAACACGATTTCATTTCAGTCACTGATTTAATTTCAGCCCCCCCCCCCCCCCCGTATTTAAATGTCTGAAACATATAATAAACATTATGTGTTTGAAAACGATGAAAAGTTGTGATATATGACAAGCGCTCACTGAGTCCCTCTCTGGCTCAGTGCCAGTCAAAGCAACGCTAAAGTTTGATCATATGCTCCAGGGACCAGAAAGCGATCACAACAAGTCCAAGTCGTGAGTCGCTGTCAAAGTCTAAGTCGAGTCACAAGACTTCTTTGATTATGTCGAGTCAAGACACAACTCAAGTAATGTCCACGTCATGTGACTTGAGTCCACAACCTGCCGCATGAATAAATAATAAATACGGAATAAATACGCATTCTCCATTTTTAAAATGGAAAAAAAAGTGTCTAATCATGTTATTTTAGTATAATTTATATTATTAAAAATTTGAAGTTAGTTTTAATTTAATTGGTTACATTTATTTAATTTATTTATTTTTGCTTATTTATTACAGTTAGTTGATCTTATATGTATATTTTATTTTATTTCAGCTTATTCAATTGACAAAAATATTTTAAATTGTTTTGATTTGTAGTTTTTAGTTTAGTTTTAATTAACAACACTGGCGTCTAAGGATGCAGTGCTTTTTAGGTGATTTTTTTTTCTCCTAGAAGAGGAAGATACTGTTACATACTGAGCAAAAGAAAAGCATTAGTCCATAATTTTATCCCATCTGACAAACCTGATAATCTGGACAGCTGTTTATGTAGTAAACCATTTCTATTTTTATGACATACAGGAAGTGACATCTGATGCCATCGTCACATGTGGCTCACGTACCGGGAGAACAAAGAATTGGCCGTTGGCTGAATAGAGATTATTTATGAACTTGTTAACATTTGTCATCAGTTTATTTATTCTTTGGTCAGAGGATGAAAGTTTCCTACTTTATGATGATGCAAACCATTTAGCCTTTCAATTTGTTTTCATATTTGACACTAGAGGACACTTTTTCCTCAGTTCCTTCCAAGAAATACCCTCCAAATAATTTGTTTTCATATTACAAATCATATAAAGTCATTAAAGCCATAGTGTACCAATCATTTTAACTGGCTGTTAGAGATCAACCCACCAACAAAACACCATAGATCTTAAAAACCACCAAACAAATATATAAGTTCAGTCCAAATCAGCTAAGTTAAAACATGTTTTTACCATTGTTTCTATCTGAATGGTTCACTCTTCTTTGAGAATTGTAGATCTTTTATCAGAGTTGAGCATGAATATTGAGATGATGTGGCTCCTGCATTAGCTCAACAGTAGAAAGAAAGGGAAATAATATGATTACATCTCTGTGATGACAGAAAGACCTTCAATGTCCTACTTCAGCTCCTCACGTGCCTCGGAAGCATTTATCCTCTTCCTGTCAAAACTTGAAATTAATGAGATCACATTGCCATTGGTCAACTGGGACGTCACTCTAGCGTTCCCAGCACTAGGAAGACTAATGGTGCTTGGTGAGCGAACCTCCCACACCAATATGGCTGAAGCCACAGCCTTGACCAGTGCAGGACACATTCCAACCCCAGCATATGGACAGTAGCAGGAGGAGTTTGACCTTGTAAACATATCTCTTGTCAGAGCTGAGATAGAATGCACTAAGTCTTCATTTAGTATCTGAAGGTGCATGGTGAAACACTGTAGCCAATGCAAAATAAAGGGAAATCAGCTTTTTGTGGTGGTTGTTGATGTATTATCACTAGATTATACAAAAAATGTCCTTTTGAGGCTCCATATTTTATGCATGTAAATATAGGTTAAACTTGCTGTGTCCTTTTGTGCTACTTTGTTGCCATCATCTTAGATGTCATTTAGACTGCGTAAACGGTGATATAAATCTACCTTTATCAGACATAAACATCAAGTGTTTGTGCCTTTAGCACTTGTCTGATATTGATAAACCACAATCATCAATGATTCAGCAGTTCTTCAGAAACTCATTTGTGGAAACCTAAAACACATTCACTTGTAATCAGTTTATCTCCTCATGTTGTACCAAAATGATTTTGAGATGCTGTTTAAAACAAGCAGCAGTTTTCCCGTTTGGGATGTGAATCTTTCCTGTAGGATTCCAAGGCCTGTCGTGCTCCAGATGGAAAAGTAGCCTTGTTTTTGTCTTCTTTTTATTCTGGGACTGTCAGCTTGTGCCGTGCTCTCTTGTTGTCTATATTAGAGCAAAGCATCCTTGCTGTTTTGGCAGTTGTACAGTAAATTGGATTGCATTATAGCTCTTAGAGCTAGATGCCAAATTACAGTGTTGGCTCAATTTTGAAGCTTTTTAAAGTTTTGTTTTAAAAGCACAAATAGAAATGATGACCTGCAAGCATTATTGCCATACCTATACTACTAAATTTATCTTTTTGAGATAGTTTTGACAGCATTTACTCACCATCAAGTTGTTCTAAACCTGCATGAAGTTTTTTTTCTTCTGTTAAGCATAAAGGAAGATATTTTGTGTGAATGTTGGTAACTAAACAGTTGCTGGTCCCCATTGACTATCATTGTATAAAGAGAGAAAAGAAAAAACGATGGAAGTCAATGAGGACCAGAAACCAACATTCTTCAAAATATCTTCTTTTGTGTTCAGCACAAGAAAAAAATATTAAATGAAGACTGAATTTTCATTTTTGGGTGAACTATTCCTTTAAGTTTATACCATTCAAAACTTGTTACACAATTAAAACGTTTAAAATTGAACATACTTCTGGCATGTATGTTTTAGACATTCATTCTGTCTATTGAAAGCCAGACTGCTTTGTCTACTTCCTCAAATACTGATTTTACACCACATCCCATTTGTTAGCCCTTTACTGTTGGCAGTTCATAACAATAAAGTATACACATTTGACATTGATATTAAATCCTAAACCTAAATGGGAATTGAAATTGGATTAGCTTTGTGGTTGTGCTTAAAAGGCTAGTCTACATAGCCAGAGTAATGGAAACCACTTAAGTGTTTGCCCACTGACATATTGTGCTGATGACAGGGTTGGGTTCTGTACTGTAACTATAGATCACATATCAAGTGCAAAGCTATTCAACTTATTTACAGTCCATTTCATTTGCCTGGCAGTGAAACTCCACGTATGCCTTTACGTTTATTAACTAAATGGGAGCAAATGAGGTCATCTTAGCAGGAGGCTGGAAATTATACATTTTATGGCATTATGTTGAAAATCCGTTCTCAGAACAGTGCTTTATGGAACGGAACTGTTAAGTGATGATGGGTGATTATGGCAAAAAACTGTTCTCTGAACTTTGCAACCTAACATGTAAATGGAAAATGATGCATACTTAATTGTCTAATAAGCGATACCACCATTTCCAGGAAGTACTTATTTATTGCCTTATCATCCTTACACCCTACTGAGAAGACAGGCTTACGTCAGTAGGATTGTCTATGTTGTTTCAGACTGTTTTTTTTTGTTCGCCAACAAATGCTGTGCACCAGTTTCTTGTGATATTGGCTGACCAAGTATTGATTAGTTGCTAACATTAGAATACAATACGCAACATATTACAGTGAACAACAATGGAGGTGTTTTAAACAGTGCTGTTTTCTACAAAGTTAGACCCAAACATGCTCACCTTAGCGATTAGAGCTGATTAAACACAGACATAGAGCCCTGCTGAGCAGTGAGTAAATATTGTGTAAATCTGTGTCCCTTAGGGCTACATATTCTCATTCATGCGGCAATTCTTGGCACAGCCCAAATCTTACTGCTGATTTTCAGTGATATAACCCCACACAGAGAGTTTATCATACAGGTAGGAGACTGTTGGTTTGAACTCCCACGTCTCCTGGTGCTATCAAGCGTGACATAATGTGACTCTTTCACACTGTATTTTGGGTTTATCGTAGCATGAAGGATGTTTGCTTCATTTAGAAATATATATAAACACTTGTAAAATTGACTCTATACACAAGGTCTTAATTAAGTAAAACATTTTTGTCAGTTTTAAAGGGGTTTTGGGCACTTTTTGCTTTTCAGCCTCTCAGCTGGGCAACCAACTTTAACAAGCTTTGGCTACCTTAAACCAGCCAAGACCAGCAAACTAGCTCAGGCTGGCTTAAGATGCATTTTTTGATGCATGATCAGTCCGAATTAATCTGGCATATTAAATCCACATCTGCAGACTGCAAAAAAAAAAAAAAAAACCCTGAATATTCTGAGCACCTTGTTTACACCTGGTATTAAGATGTGTTTTGGTCGATCGGATCACAAGTGGACGACGCTAAATACAGGTGTAAATGGAGTTTAAAATGTTTTGTGCTTGTCCAATTTCGACCACTTCCAGAGGTAGTCGAAAACACATTCGAAAACACATTTCGTAGTGTAAACGCTTATGTGGTCGAACATGTTTGAACAGCCACAAAAGACTCTTCTCCACCTGGTGACCTAATGTGTAAAGATAATGGGAAGCACACTAGCCAGACGGGGTTTAAACTTTGTTGGCTGAAGACCCAAGTTTGGTTTGAAGACGAAAAATGTACCAAGCACAATGTTCTCTCGCCATTCCTGATTTGCCCTCACAGTGCTCGGCATGGTCTTGTGACTTTCAGAGCAGAAACGAAAGCTGCTGCTCTTCGTATGTTTTTCTGTTGTCTATTGGCACGTTCATATGTAAATTGTGCAATTTTGTTCATTAGATTGAAAGATCTGAAAAAACCCATACATTTACCTGCCCATAGACCCTCCCCTCGAAGAAATCAGGACAGAAGTGGTTGAAAGTGGACAAAAGAGACGGATTAAAACACCAGGTGTAAACGGGAACGTGTCTCCCTCGTCTACTTGTGATCTTTTCAACCAAAACGCTTCTTAATACCAGGTGTATACAGGCCTTTTTTTAAAACAACGATTATTGGAGTACGTTTTAAGGCCAATTCACTCAATGAGTTTTGTCAGATCAGTGTTTTACCTCTGTCACTATCTGTTGCAGATGATCTGCTCTTGTTTTCACCAACTGAACATCGAGTCGGCATTTGTTGGGTCGTGGAATGTCTGAAAAGTGTCGTATTGTTTGTCCGCTCTGGTTTGCCGGTGGAATGTGAATCGGCCTTTACAAGGAAATAGTATTTCAGTTTGTCTACTTCAAAATATCACATTTAATTCAATATGTTACATGCTGTTTCTGTATAATTGTTCATTCCAACCTTTGAAATGTACTTGCAATTTCTGAGTGAAAATGGTTTCTACAGCATTTTTTTTTTTTTTTCAGTGTATAAGCAGTTTTGATGAAACAGTTCCCACCAGTAATAAAATGTTTTATCTCATTTTAATGTGACTATTCTTGTGTCTTGTTTGTTACAGATTGCTGAGAAGCCTGTGTGACAGTCTACACAAGCACATGGAGACGGTTTTGGGCCGTATCATCGTCCTTGAGGACTTGTTTCTTGGTGAAAATCCACAATTGTGAGGCCCTGCAAAAGTGACCACCGGTCTTCACATCAATACACGGCTCTCATTTTCAGAAGTTTGAGGAGAAGAAGAAAAATAAACAAGCAAGGGAAAAGATCTTCATGAGCGCCAGAAAATCCAGAGCACACTGAGACACAAGGAGCAAAATGTGGACACTAAACATAACACGTGTCTCTTTCCTGTTCCTCCTGGTTGGATGGGGCCAAGCAGCAGAAGACGACGTCACCCCTCGCCTCAGTTTCTCTTACAGTAAGTGCATGCACAACTCGCTCTGTCCATTTACTGAAAGTGTATAAAAGAGCCGACTGGCACAAGACTATAAATAAAGGCCGGTGTGGAGTCGACTTAAGAGGGCTACGGGCTGGAAACCCTGTCATCTCCCATAGACAGTAACACTTGCTGAAGTGTTGATAAACAGAAAGCAGATATCAAGGGCTGATTGGTTCATGCTGGCCTCCGGCGTGTTTGTATGGAGGTGGATTACCGCGTTTACATAACCGCTATGCCACCGCGAACATAATGTGCAACATACACATGCATCTCCACGTCAGTCATCGAAGCATAACAAAGCATCTATTTAAAATTTCTGAGCTGTCTCATTATTCTCCAACAGCATAATACATCCCCTCTCTTTCAACATCTGTCATGTTAAAGACAAACCACTTCCTCTCGCGTGAATCGCAGGCACTTTTGGGTGCGTCCATTCATGTTTTTGCAGGCTACAGTGAATTGTGAAGAGAAGAGGCACAATTAGTTTGTAAACACTGCACTGTGGCTTTATTAAGTTACTATGGCACTATTGATGGTTTTCATCACTAAGGTACAAAGTCTTTTGTGATAGAGAATGTTGACGCCTTTTAAGACAAAAGCGTGGGTTTGTTCAAGCAGTGGCGTGCAACATGTCGTTGTTTTTTCATTTAATATATACAATTGCATGCTGCGTAGTCAGAAGTGTAAATTACACTATTTGTTGTTTCCAAGTCCACAAATTCTTTTGTGCAGAGACAAAGAGGTCATGGGTCTGTTGGATAAAGATTTCAGATTCACGTCAACCTATATTCACACCCACCTTTCCTCATTTATTTTTCCCCTTCTTTAAACTGGCTCAGGTTGTGATGAGGGGTTATACTAAACCTGTTTGAACATGCCGACTGCTTCTTTTGAGGGTCTACCTGCATGGAGGTCTTGTTAACCTGCCAACATACATAAAGTACATCCCATCATTCTCTTCTCTTCTCTTCTCTTCTCTTCTCTTCTCTTCTCTTCTCTTCTCTTCTCTTCTCTTCTCTTCTCTTCTCTTCTCTTCTCCTGTTTTTTCTTGTCTTCTCTTCCTCTCTCATTTTGTCTTGTCTTCTCATCTTGACTCTTCTTACCTCGTAAAACCGAACAGTGAAATTAATTTAAAAATGAGTTTGTTTCACTCAAATAATAATGAAAGTTCATTGTACTTAATAGAAAAAAGTCATGTGAGCTCAAAACTTGGGTTAGAATACAGATCCTTCATTAATGAATAACTACACAGGAACAAGTAATGCATTATTAACACTCTAGTAACTACTATTAACTAATAAGAAACTCTGAAAACTTTTGAGGTTTTTGTACAGTTTTGTACAGTTATTCCTTCTGATGTATTTGGTAAAACTTAAGTAATTACTAGTGGGTTACCATGATCTTCACTTTAGAATACTGATCCAAATATGTAGTAGTTCCTTTAGAATTATGTAGTAACTCTTGAGTTATTACTATCCAATACTTTACAAAAACCTTAAAAGTTTACAATGACTCTAGTATTTACTAGAGTTATCATGTTTCTCACTTTAGAATAGTGATCGAAATAATTAGTAATTCCTTCTGAAGGATTTGGTAATACTTCAGCCATTACTAGTGGGTTACCATGATCTTCACTTTAGAATCAATTATACATTATGCATCATTCATGTTAATTATGAACCTGTATATAGTAGTTCTTAGTAGTTCTCTGGAAGGTATGATTGATTATTATTGATTAGGTAATAGTGAACTACCACATTCAACTGCACTTTTACTTACTAACTCATTAATCAAAGTTTCTTATTAGTTAATAGTAGTTACTAGAGTGTTAATAATGTGTTACTCATTTGTTCCTGTGTAGTTATAAAATAATGAAGGATCAGTATTCTAAAGTGTTACGAAAATTTGATATGATTTAGTTGCAGCAGATTTCTAATTCCCAGCATAATCTGCGTCAGACTGTATAAGGAAAATAAATGTTGAAATTAAGTGTTATTTTGAGTGTTTTTGCACAAGATTAACATAAGTTAGTGTTTAATGTTGTGTTATGTTGGATTTCTGTTCTGTTATGTTAGTTTTGTAGGGTCACCATTGTGGTGGAGAGTAGAGCCTGTGGTTAGGTTGAGAATGGGCGGCAAAACTTTTAATATACTGTATATTGTTTGATTATATACATTCAAGTATATGATGACAGTCTCTTTGATAGTTATAATAGCATGTGTTATTTGCTATCTTACATTTAACCAAGTAAATGAACTGTATGTAATTAACATTATGATGAGTTGGGCGGGGCTGAAAACTGTGGGAGTGAAGGGATGCCGGTGACCGTGACTGTTAATGAGAGACACCTGTACACCGCACTGGCCTTGTTCCGCTTCCACGGCTCTCGGCCCCGCCCCACTTGTCACAAAAATTTTAAGTTCTACTAACTTAAAAAAAGAACTCATTTACTTTAATGTTTTGAGTTAATACGTTTCCTCAAATGTTTTTAGTTTTCTGAACTTGAATTTTTACAGTGTTCTTATCTCGTTATGTCTCTTCTTGCCTTGCTTAATCTCTTAACTTTTCCTCTGGTCTTTTGTTGTCTCATCTCGTCTCTCTTTACTTGTCCACTCATCTTGTCTTGTCTCTTTTTCATGTTTCTTCTTTTCTTTTTCTCTTCTTGCCTCATTTGTCATGAGGCACTTCTTGTTGCACTTTGTTCCTTCTGTTCTTCTCTGTTTGTTCTTGTGTTGTCCTCAGGATCATTCTGTATTGTAAGAAAGAATGCAGCTGTTCTTTTCACTGGTGTTTCTCATCTGTCTGTCTAATTCCACAAGGAATCCTGCTTATTCTCTCTGCTTGAGTGTGTTCCGGTGTCTCTGTATACACTGTCACTCACATTAATGGCAAATGTCATGCAGGTAAACCTAAATGTAGAAAGTTTCCAGGGTTGAATTTACTAAACATTCACAATATTTTAGCACATAACCCTGCGTCTTATTCATTTACAACGTCAAGTTTAACCAGCCTCTTAAATGTGCTAAATTAAATGTGTAATGTGTACACAAAAACATAACTTGTGTTCAGCACATATTTTCGTGGGCATTACCTGATTCGCACAAGTGAACTGAACATATGCCGACAATGTGTCTAAATAAAACACAGCTGTCAGAGAGGGCAGTTTATTCTTAGTGAATCAGTATTTTGTAGTAGATTTCTATATTTGGCTCACACTTATAATAAACAAATGCTTCTGTACTGTTTAAATGGCTCAAATTACTGCCAATGAACTGTTCAGTGTGTGCCGCACTAGTTAAATTAAACTCAGGAAACTGCTGTGGTCACACTGACTCCAGCTCACTCGTGAAAAGTCTCTGAAGTCTCTCAACCTGTACAGTGATGTAAAACACACTCTGATCAGTAGAACGGCACACATTTAACCAAAAGGAAAAGAGCCAGGCTGTCTCTCCATCCCAGTGGCACAAACATTCTCCTCCCTTTGCTGGTTTCCACCTTCCCTCCATTCTAATAAAGAAGCTAATATGGCATGAATAATGAATGTGGATGTGTGTGTGTGTGTGTTACGGTGTGAACACTGGTCTGCTTCTCATTATGTACCTATCAAGATGGATCACGGGTTGTAGGAGGAGAAACTACATCTGCTCAGCCTCGCTTCTTTTGTTGCTCTCTTTGATACACACTATGCTGCAGTGCTTAAAGCGCATTAGAAAGCTATTTAAAAAGACACCTATAAGCGGTTTACACTAGAGCTTGGCTTATCCAGCCATTTTCTCCTGGTAAAGCTAGGAAATGCTTTTACAGAAGGAATCTCGAGGTTGCTAACTGGTCTGCCACTGCTATTTATGAATGAAGGTTACTAACCTTGGTTTATGCACTTGTGTTATACTTGATTCATCACCGTAGCCTAAAATCGAAATTACTGCATAGTGTGATCCACAGTATAATATATCATGCACATGGTATGGGGATCAAGCTTTGTTCAGTGTTTGATTCTTTAGAGGATTGAGGCTGGAGGTGATCCGACATGCCTGAAGCAGCAAAGACCTGCTCTGTTTTACCCATGGAAGGCTTTCAAAACATGCATGGTGTAATCCATTCATATCCAGCCACATGCATCACGTAGCTTCTCAAGTGGCACATTGAAACAGGAGAGGAAGGAATGTCTCTTGTTTACTTGCTTAAAGATGCTGTTTTTTTAACCCTACAAACAAAGTAAAAAAATTAACCTATACACGCTGTGCCAGCTGCATTTACATGGACCCTAATAATCCAATTGTAATCGGAGTAGTTGCACAGTTGGAATATAAAAGTCACATGTAACCATGTCAGTCGAAATGAATTGGCCAAATCTGATTAAAATTTCATTCGCATTGTAAGGAGTGGTTTAAACCTTTTCTAATCCGTTCAACGGGATGTGTAAACACTTGATCAGATTGGCAACTGGAAAGTACTATGCATGCATGGAATGAGATGTCATTATTGTTATCATGTCATTCTAAAATTCTCCTTCCGCTCATCATTTTTGAAGTGAAGCAGTACAACGTCCCGCTAGTATATACTGTATATTCGTGCAGTGTGCACATTTAAAAAAATCAATTTCGATTTGAAGCTTGTGACATATGAACATGCACATCAACCTGATCACTTTATTTAGTGTTCATGTAAACACTACATTGGGATGCATCAATTGACCCTTCGCAATGACCCGCCCCCTTAGTTACTGTTGTTTTGTCCGACAAGCCATGGCGCTGTCACGCCACACAGAGTGAAAAATACATTGCGGACACTGACAACTCGTCGACAGACAAGAGAGAGCAAGGGCCCTATTTTAACGATCTAAATGCAAAGTGTAAAGCGCAAGGCGCAGGTGCACTCAGGGCGTGTCCAAATCCACTTTTGCTATTTTAACGTCGGAAAAACGGTCCATGAAATGGGTTGTCCCTATTTTCTTAATGAGTAATGGGTGTGACGTTCAATAAACCAATCAGAGTGTCATCTCCCATTCCCTTTAAGAGCGAGATGCGCTCGCGCCATGGCGGATTGCTATTTACATGCCGGAATTTGTTGGCGGAAAAGCTGAGCACTTTTCAAGCGTAGAAACCGATCTGCTCGTGCGCAAAGTTAAAGCGGGCTTGCAAATGCAGGCTTTCAAATAGCTCCGCGCGATGAGTCAGTTAATATATATGTGTGTATTGGCACGATTGTTCAACTAATTAGCCAATTTCGTTCATCATTATAAGTAGTAATAGGCTGAATTGAAAATAGGTAGCCTAATTCTAATACACGCAATGACTATTCATCATTACATTTTTATATTTATGTAGCCTACACAATAATATTCTTTTACACTGTAATCCTTTTGTTTTTAATATTTGGCATGTTTGTGTGATGCACATCCCTGTGTGTAATAAGCAAAGTCAACGCGCACTGTGGACGTGCCCAGAGGCGCAGTTTCTACCAACGCGCTCTAACAAAAAAATATTGCACTCTTGACTTTAGACTTTAGACCAGGTTTGAGTTGGTCTATTTTCAGCTCCTTAAAATAGCAATGCGCCTGAACACTCCTCTTTTTTAGACCAGCACGGGCGCACTAACTGGCGCAAATGCATTTACTAATTTAAGGACGTGGCGCTGAATGGGAAAACGCGAACGGCGCCAGATGCAAACTAGCAAACACACTTGCACTGCGCCGGGTGTATTATAGGGCCCCAAGTTACTTATGATATTAAACAAAGTCCCAGCTTTCAAATTGTGTAATTTTATTAAAATTCAAACAATAAAAAGCGTTTTGTGGCTCTTTAATGTGTCGTGACAGATTGCTGTAGCGCCTCAGCTCAAGCGGCTCGTGAAACCGATCATCTCTTTCTACTGTTAATTTATAGCATCAAATAAACATGAATGAACATGAGAATGAATGTTGTTTCAAACACGGAAAGACGTCATTTTTCTAGTTCAAGTCCACCGAGGTAAATCTTCTTAACTCCTGTCTGCTTTGTCAGACAAAATGGCGGATTCGGCGTTAAGATTGGTTAGATTGCTTGTCAATTAAACTCCCGGCGAAGAGTCAATTAGAATGAATTCATTACAATTGAAACAAAACGTGTCCATGTAAACGTAGCTACAGATTTGAACATATCAAGTTTTTTTTTTTTTTTTACACTGTCAAATTAACATGTCAGTTTAGTGTGGTTAAAAGCATAATAGGTCGTTTTTCGCCACTAGAGGTCGTGTAATCAAAACAAAGGCATAGCTTGATGATGTCTTGATTTCACAGAATCATGGGAGGTGTTGTTTTCACCTCGCAGCTGGTGGAAAAGAATCTGATGGGATTCGGGCAGAAATCAGGTTCTTGGATAAGATTATTAACGTTACTGTAGTATGAAGCAGAGCAGGGCCAAGTGCTGTGCAAGCAGAAACGAGGCCACTGGAGTGATTGCTAATGAGAGACGAGCAAAACACACGGCTTTTATTATGCCGCAGTCGCCGCTTCCGCTTCTTCCGGTCAAGCGTACGTGGGGTAACACAGTGCTGTTTTATCATATTAGATACGCTACTCTGTGCGTTCGCTCGGCGGCTACTATGAGACACTTGTTGCACACTGCAGTGAGCTAGATCGATATTTGACATGGTACTTGCAGTAAATCAAGAAAACGAGATTTAAAACTAGATTTGCTGTGTTGAGCTTTAAAACATTATTAGTTTTCTGTCAATGAATGTATCCAAACACTTGCTCGCCTGTCTAATAAAACACATAATATATTAAAGCGTATTTGGTGTTTCAATGGTTTCTACAAAATAAAAATCGAGGGTAACGCTGGTATGATGTCATTGATAGGTGATGTACGGACATGGTCCATGTCCTGGTTAAAATAGCTTATTTCTCTGAATTTAAACATCTGAGATAATGCAAGCACACAAGTCAACAAAACATTGTTCTTGTGGTTTTTGGATATTTTAATCCAAAAATCTTACATATTTTGCCTTTAATTTAAAAATGCAATAAAAGGAAATTCAAGTAAATTCATATTGAAGTAGAATTCAAATGAATTATAATTCAAAGAAAATAATCGGGCGGATAATTTGGCATATAATGTAATTCATTTGATTGACAGCCCTGTTTTTAATGTTGATCAATGCTATGCTAACTAGACTTCAGCAACTTCAGCAACTCAGTATGACATGGAGGAATTTTATTGCTGTGTGAGCTGCAAAATAGACGCCACTCATTTCCATTGCGCTTCCAGTGTGATTGAATTGATCTTGGCACGACTGGAGTATATTAGAGCCATATCGTGAAATGCTGCTAAGTTCTACTGATAAATCAAATCTCCCAGACCTGTCAGGCAAAAACAACCACAACGAATCTTACACCAACAAATAGAAGTGTTTGTGTTTCCTTGAACGTTGTAACTGCATCCTGCTTTTATTTATTTGTTTAATGGCACCTGCTTCATGTTACCATGGTGTCCCAAAATGCCATCCTGAAACTGGACTATCCTGTATAGTTTGATATATAATTATATCATACATCTAGTTAATTTTGCAAACTGCAATTTTATGTAAATGCAAAAGTTGTTTTGTTGTTTCACAGGGAAGATTAATCAGCCTCTATTTGCCAGTAAATGTTACCACACGACTCATGAAAACCCTAATTACGCATTTCTTTGCAGCTTTCGAACCCTTTCTGCCTTGTGAATTCATTTAACACACATTTTTTGATCAAACCTTTAACTGCAGCATTTGGCGTCACACACATTCATCCTCTTTGGTTTAGTTTTAGAGGCCCCCTCGGTTTGAACCAGGAGTGTTTATATGGGTTCCATTCGCCAAACTCATGTTTGACCGACCCAGAATTCCAGCGGTCACCATGGTGTCAGTGCAAGCTGCCACTTCTGTACTTCTCATGCTAACAAGAGAGGCGTTGAGCCAGCTCACTAAACAAACACTAACCTCTCTCCTGAACGTCTCAACGGATTTTACTTGATGTCTTAATGTTTTCCTTCTTTTCCTTTCTTGTCCTCCCTGTGACTTCAAGCTATTATATCATCTCTTTTTCAATATTTCATGCTGAGTTTCTAACTTTGGAACAGGGAGACCCGGCCACGCACGCAGGTGGAAGAGAACAGAATGTTTCTGAAGTGTAAACCGAGTCTTGCGTCATTCCTTTCTCCTCCTCTGGAGAAGCTCAACAGTCATTTCTCATCAGCGCAGGGCATTAATGAAAACAGAGCAGTGTGAGAAGGAGCTGTACGTTTCCCTTTTGGGAAAGCGGTTTGTCCTTAAAGGGGAAAGACACTAAGAGTTCACTGTAAAAGAGCCTACAGTTTCCCAGGAGCACTTTGCTGACCACTTCCTTTGGAAGGAAGGGAACATTTGAGAACAACGTCTAATGCAATTTTATGTAGTTTAAATCTGAAATATGAGTTTTTGTACGATTATATCAAATATTATGCTATGGATTCTGTATTCACACGGTATTCAAAATGTTTTTAAAAGAGGTCTCTTATGCTCATTACGGCTGTATTTATTTGATTAAAAAATACAGTAAAAACAGCAATGATGTCAAATATTATTAAAATTTAAAATAACCAGATTCTAGTTTATTGTATTTTAAAATGAAATTTATTCCTGTGATGTAAAGCTGAATTTTCAGCATTATTACTCCAGTCTTCAGTGTCACATGATCCTTCAGAAAACATTCTAATTTGCTGATTTGGTGCTAAAATAACATTTCTTATTATCAGTATTGAAAACGGTTGTGCTGCTTAATATCTATGTGGAAACCATGATACATTTTTTCATGATTTTTGATTAATTTCTTTATACTGAAAAAAAAAGAAAAGAAAAAAAAGTCTTACTGACCCCCCCAATACAAATATATATATATATTTAATTGTACTGTATTACAGTTTGTACAACTCCACATACAGATCGATTGGTCAGTGGATCAATGTTAATTTATGTAAATGACTCCCAATACCCTGTGCAGCCTCAGCTGTCTTTCCGGCAAATCCAGCAATGCTTTAATGGAGTATGTTCGAGTGAATAGAACGTCCACACAGCTGTTTTTGCCAGATTCATGTGGTTTGCATTGTCATAAAACAGTGCAAAAACAGTCATGTTCCTTTCGCTTTTAGTTTCTGTCAACCTTCAGGCAACAATTTCTGGGTGGTTAGCAAGAATTTTAGCTTGAACATATATGAGCGGTATAAATTATCTCAGATGCCTTCAGGACCAGTACAGTTTGCTTATAATGTACTTTGTGAACGCAAACCACTCCAGTTTCACTGTTCTGTAAACTTAAGATGTTACAGTTTACTCTTCAAAACTAATGTCACATATCTACAATGGGATGCACTTTCTAAACTCAAGAATTTTCTTTCTGCTGTCACTATATATGGAACGACTGTCAAAAGTTGACCAGCCCCTGCTTTTATATGTATGTTACAGGCACTATTAGACTTTTATAGGCTATACTTAGATAACAATGCAAACATTAGTTTCAAACAAGGTATTAAGATTTCTTTTCTGGTCTAAATTCATTCTGTTTGGGGTCTAATGAAGCCCAATAAAAGGAGAAGAAAAATATTTGAAAGAGTGTTGTAGGAAGATCCCACTAGGGATCTGTAGGCTGTTAGATGAAATTGAGATGTTTCTGTTTCGGATGCACTTAGCAAACCTCAGTGGTTCAACACAACCCTTTATTTATTTGTATATTGACCTTGGTGTTTTTTGTACTTAACACCCTTTAATACTTATATTAAAGGGTTGGTTCACCCAAAAATGAAATTTCTGTCGTTAATTACCTTCATGTCATACTTTTTGCTCACAAAAAGTATTCTTGTCACTTCATAACATTAAGGTTGAACCACTGTAGTCACATGGACTATTTTAACGATGTCTTTAATACCTTTCTGGACCTTGAATTATGGTAATTACTTTACTTTCTATGGGAAATAAAAAATAAAAAAACTCTTGAATTTCATCAAAAAATATCTTAATTTGTGTTCGAAGATGAAAGGTCTTATGGGTCTGAAACTACAAAAGGATGAGTAATTAATGACAGAAATTGAACTAACCCTTTGAAGACAGCTTTGATATTTTATTATCCCACGCAATGACATTTCTTTCATTTAAAATGTAGCTTGTCTAAATTCACAAAGCTAATCTAAGATCTGAAAAAAGTGCATTACATCCCTTCGTTCTAGATTTGCTCCAACAACAACGAAAACATTAACACCATATGTTTACACCATTTGCGTCGTGCTTCGCCACAACAGCTTCAGGATGTCTACACTAGACACAACAAAGCGACAGTGCAAATCCATTTATTCTTTGTTCTATTTCTGATGTACTTCAAGCATTCACACTACTTCTGATACAGAGTATCAGTTTATTGTTGGGAATTTGTCATGTTGTGTCATGCCGCATCCTGTGTAGACAGCATCACTGATTATAATGGGTATATAATGGGGTCTGCTTTTGTCGCACCGCTCGTGTTTGGTGTAGACATGCTGTAAGTTTATGATTATGGTTGTGAAGCTCCAGCTTCAATAGCTCGTCTGTTCACCTTGAATCCTGAATAATCATCCTTTCCATAAAGCACAGTATTTTAAATTTGCTCTTAAGCTTCTTAGAAGAAACAGATCTTGATGTTCCTGTAAAACTTGTCATCATAATTCTTAAGCACCGTTTACAACAAAATAATTGAAGAGAGCGTTTTTCCCGATTGTTTTTCCCAACATCAAAAGCAGCATCAGCAGTCAGCACTTTGTCATTAAGGCAACAGGGGGCTTGTCATTCTCCTAACACCTGGAGATGACATAATTTCTCCTTCACCACATACATTGTTTACTTGAAATAATGCAGACACAACTGGTTTAGTGACATTAAAGGTGATAAAGAGGATCTTTTCGTCGACTGAGAAACCAAAGACTGTTACTGAGTTTTTGAAATGAGCGCATGCGTAAGAACAACCCCCCCCCCTTTCGAGGGAATGCCTCCCAAAACTCGTCCCACGAGTATTGGAACACGATTATTGGAACACGAGTGTTTACCACCGGCATTCACTGTGTCTTGTTAGTGGATTCATTATGTCGGACTCACCACAGGTAACTCATAATCTGCAGTTGTTACTCCTGTCTCCTGACAAAAACATTGCATGCGGCGCCTGTGGAGTGTGGAAAGTTACTGGAGTGTGCAGCCGCGCTCTTCTCTCACAAGGAACGTCACGGCAGTGATTGACAAGCCAGAGGGCCAATCGTTTACGTGATGATCGCGTAAACGATTGGCTGATGTTTTTAAGGCCCTACCTCGTGCACAGATGATGTATATTAATATTATTCCTTTCAGTGCACCTAATAAATAGTGTTTTATCAGTTAGTAAAGACAGTTTCAAGTAATATTGCAAAAATGTATAAAAAAAAACATCCTCTTTAGCACCTTTACACCCTTACAGATTTGTCTGCTTCGCTGTTTAAAGTTAGCATGAAACGGAAGTTGCTGTAGTTTTTTTCTTCCATATTGTGACATATATGAGTGAAACGCTTCTCGAACAGGAAAGAATGTAGGGCAGACCTGATTTTGAACAGTGGCAACTGATTGGATGGTTGTGGTTTGCTATTGCTGATCTCATGTGTGTGACAGGTTGCCCTGCCCTCACACTGAAATACACATCATCCGAGGAGTGAGGGGAAATTATTTTAATTAAGGATTATAAGGGCACATGATGTGCACGGATAAATCGTTTGTCTGTCGGGGTGGAAATCTTGTACGTCCAAAACAGCTACTTTTCAGGAAATACAAAAAAAATATATATATTTTTTTAAATAATTAGACACCGTCTGGTCAAAGTTGGTATTGTGGCTTTATATATGGTCAGACACTTGCATGTGTTATTATATTATTAACATTTTACCAAAAATCAAGCTCAATGAAGTTAAAAGGTTTTTGACCAGCGAATTTCAGACAAACACACTTTGTCTGTCATTAGAACGGCCGCATATGAGGCAGCAAGTGCATCAAACATTACGTTTTCATTAATTTACAGGTTATAAAGTTTATCGTAGCTATGTTTTTACTGTCATTAGACCAAAATCTTGACTAAGACACTCTTTTCTGCTTCTCAAACACTTAAAGCATTATCCATTTTATATATATATATATATATATATATATATATATATATATATATATATATATATATATATATATATATATATATATATATATATATATATATAATACAGTCAAACCAAAAATTATTCAGTCATTTTTTATATATATTTACTAGTGGGTGCAGGACACTATAATTCATTTATGTAAGTGAGGATAGCAAAATAAAGTCAACTGTGATTTATTATACCCAAAAATTCTTCATACAGTGGACTACCAGTAAAACTGATGCAAATTTGGAACCAAAAACACTTTGACCTGACCATGTTTTGCTTAAGCATTATAACTCAGATTAATTTTGTTTAACTCTGTGATCTTGTGATATTTTATTACCATTGTTTTAAACTATAATAATGAATGAAATGTTCATGGTGTCTGAATACATTTTGGTTTGACTCTATATAGTGTTTCTTGAGTAAAGAAAATGCTGTACTTATTCAAAGTAC
The DNA here is from genome assembly GCF_024489055.1 of Chanodichthys erythropterus. Taxonomy (NCBI): domain Eukaryota; kingdom Metazoa; phylum Chordata; class Actinopteri; order Cypriniformes; family Xenocyprididae; genus Chanodichthys; species Chanodichthys erythropterus. The sequence continues at coordinate 38,332,330 of NC_090227.1, read as the reverse complement.
CAGCTCTTCATTCACGATAGTGGCAAGGTGAGTTATGAGGTTTTACTGACAGTTTGATGATCCCATGTCATTACAAGGTTTAGTCACAAGCTCTTTTTAACACTTTTCATTGGTTGAACATTTGCAAAATGCCACAGACAGATGCAAAAGAGTGACTAGTAATGATTTATGTGGAAAAAAATGACGAAATATGGAGGTTTCTGCCCGACAGCGACGACATAATACATTTTGACAATTATACAGTGTGACTAAAAAAAGGGTTGTGTAGGATTCTAATAGGCATTTAACTTCAGAGCGTTTTCCTCTGAAAGCTCAAATCATCAGATACACTATTTACTTAAATGAGCCGTCTGCTGAGGCCTAAACAAAACACAGCTTTGATCTTTCACACTGACGGCCAGATTGCTGCACGCAGTCGCTCTTTTCGACGGGATGCTCTGTGTCTCTAATTAACTTCGGGCATGTACTGTTAGAGCAGCCGTAGGGAATTCCGCTCTGAAAACCCAACATGGAAGGGTTCCCTAAAAGCCTGCATAATTAATTTCTCTCTAAATGGATTAGAAAGCAAATCGCTCCGGATATGGCAATCCATTTAGCAGTGGCTTTCTCCAAAAAAAAAAAAAAAAGACATGTAATTGCATAATGGCAGTAATGATCTCATATTGCTCACAGCAACACAAAGAATCTAACATGGCTGTAAGTGTGTCTCATAACAGAAGAATACAGTGGATTAGATACAAGACCTAGATGAGGGTCAACAAGACAAGGACGTACAAGTTATGACATATTGTACCACTTCAGCACAAGAGACAGTAACTACTTGCCTCATAAGTACCTCTCTTTTGTTGACACTCTCAGCTCTCTTTCCCCACGAGTGGGAACAGGATAAGCCTTTTTCCCAACATGCATCAGTGCAGTTTTGGGGAAGCAAATTGCAGCTGTCGTCATGGAATTGCCCTATGGGAACTGACCTCAGTCAATTCAAACAATAATACCACAGACTCATTGAGAGAGAGACCGTATTGTCTGTGGAGGGATTGGTAATGTTTCAAGACATGAGAATCGATGACCAGGGCGTCAGAAATGTGGGGTTAACCTGGGTCATTCCGCCACCCTTATACAAGCTTATTTAAAGTTATTTTAGTTCGTTCTCTGGAACTGCATTCCATGTCATCCTTAATCAGTTCTGTTTGTTGCAGTTCATTTTCAATGGCACAGTTCTTTCCTCGCGTTTCACAATCACACCTTTTTTAAAACCGCATAAGTGGTTACAGACAGACATCTTGAACATAACGTGCAAGCACACAACACAAAAACTAAAACAGCCCAATATTGCCAAAGATTTGTCTTATTTGAAGTGGTCTGCATTTAATTAGTGCTGGACGTGGGCAGGTGTTTATACAGCTCTGTATATATTTTATAGCTTGTGTTGTAGCATGTAATTCCTTTAACACAACATACAATGACCAAAACAATACTAATAGTAAATAACAAGTGGTGCTTGCATTACTATTACAGTTTATCATACTTAAGCTGGCTTTGTCACTATCTCTGAAGTCATTCATTTATGTATGTAGTACAGAAGCTGTGTGGAGATCAGACCATATAAATGATCCTATGCGAATGCTGGAGATAATAAAAAATGTAATTAATATAATATATTATTGCATATTTTAACAGTAAAGCTTTTAATTCATATTAATTTTTAATATTTTATAATAATTTTATATAAATATAAATATTTTATATTAATAATAATACTTTAATGTTAACATTAATAATAAAGCACTAATATTTAGTAGTGCTGTCAAATGTCAAATCGATTAATCACAATTAATGTGTGTGTATATATATATATATATATATATATATATATATATATACACACACTGAAAAAAGTTGGTGCACAATTTATTTTGAAAAATATTTACTCTGAAATTCTTAGTAAATTTTACAAATAATTACAAAAAAATGGCAAATAACACAGAATTTAACAGGAAATGTTGAAGTAGAAAGACTGAAATATTTTGTTGTAAACACTCCAATAATCTTTGTTTTGAAAAAAAAAGTTTACACGCACTCACATATATTAAAATCTTTTATGTTAGATGGGATTAATCGTGATTAATCGATTTGACGGCACTAATATTAAGGTATTAATATGTGATTTCCTAGTAAGTGTGTGTGTGTGTGTGTGTGTGTGTATATATATATATATATATATATATATATATATATATATATATATATATATATATATATATATATATATATATATATATATATATATATATATATATATATATATATATATATATATATAATATATATATATATATATATATATACACTGAAAACAATTGGTGTAGTATTTATTTTGAAACAATTTTTACTCAGAAATTCTTAAATTTCACAAATAATTTCAAAGAAATGGCAAGTAACACATAGTATTAAAAGACTGAAATATTTTCTTGTAAAACGCACTCCAATAATCTTTGTTTTGAATTTTTTTTTTTTCCTTTTACAATATACTGTTAAGTAATACTTAATAGTTGAAACACAACTCACTGTCATCATGTTGATTTTGCAGTGAAGTGTTCAGTAAAACATTCACATGTGTGATTTTTCCCTAATGGGGCCCAATTATTTGGCTCATTGTGTGAGCTGCAGGGAGAAGCGTTACAGCTGTGCCACTCTGGAGAATAATTGGGGGAACGGTTTCTGTCTGCACAAATCCCACTTAAGCCCTGTTTGGTTGCAGCTATTGCCCTTTGTCCTTGTCTCACTAAATCGCCATTAAATTTCTCCCCAAACCATCTGAAATGAACGCTGCCAGTGTTGAGTGGTGCCCTGTTTCAGCCTGTAATCAGAGAGAGGGGAAATATGAGACACACAGAGACAGAGACCCCAGTAGCGTGCCACTAATGTGCCGTGTTGATCCCCTCATGTGGTTTAGCAGTGGTAATAAGCCCTCCTGGTTGAGGGCTGATGCCCTATTATTACCGCATTGTCTCCCCCGGGACTCAGGAAGTGAGCGCAGACCTTCTGCAGCAGCTCCCAGAGACATGGCCGCTTTTAGAGTCTTACCTCAGCTCAAAGTCACCCACGGGAGCGTATTCAGTGTAATGATTACATGCTCTCTAAGTAAGACCTACCAGGAGTGGATGGCTTGCTAGGATTCTTTAAATCAAGTAAATCAATAGCACAGTTTGTATGCCATGAAGGCTTCAGCATTTATATCTACTGACCTTGTATTTTATATGATATCGGTGAGCACTAAGCTTCTGCTTGCTTAGTTTTTTACCAAAATCTAAAATGAAATCAACAACCTGTACTTCAGACAAAGGCTAACAAAGGTGTTTTTCAAACAGATTTTATTTATATATATATATATATATATATATATATATATATATATATATATATATATATATATATATATATATATATATATATATATATATTATTATTATTATTATATATTATATATATTATTTTATTGTATTTCTTTGCATGTTGTTTTCTAACAGTTTTCCTCAGTTCTCCTGAATTTTGTTTTTATGTATTTATTTTATTTTATTTCTCTGCATATTAGTAAGTATTTGACATGGAAAAAGTTAATTTTTTTCAAAACAATTTTCCTCAGTAATCCTGCATTTTGTTTTGTTTTTGTTTTGTTTTGTTTTGTTTTGTTTTGTTATTTCTCTGCATATTAGTAAGTATTTGAAAATTTTCCTCAGTACTCCTGCATTCTGTTTTGTTTCTCTTCAAAAATTTAAAACATTACTTTTTTTTTCTCCGTACAGTTTTCCTCATCTCATCTCTGCATATTAAACTGGAATAGGTAGAAGTATTTTACACAGGAAAAAAATGAAAGCACGTTTAAGCTTAACAGTTTTTTTTTTTTTTTTTTTTTTTTTGGCTCTCCTTTCTGTGTATGTTGGACTGAAAGACAAGTGTGAGTCGACCATTAAGCCAATGACAGATGAGGAGAACACTGAGTCATCTGCCATATAGTGATGAAGGTTGTATTTACAGCCTGTTGACATTGATTCGACATGCGTTTTAAGACCTGTGGAGCTGGTATCTTGGAATGATGTAATTGTAGCATGAGAGCTCTGCTTGGTTTTGCCAGCCTATGGAGAGACGAGATGAAAGACTATTTCAACACATTTCATTTTGCACACATTCTGAATCACCACCAAATTCTCGAGTGGCTTGTCTGAAGTCATAAAAGGCCATGCAAAAAGTATGATTTAGCATTCTGAAGGGGATTTTAGCCAATCACAGTGGCCCTCACCCTCTTAGCAAACACCCCCTACTGGTAGGAGAGATACTACTTCTTATTGATGACGTTGTCATGGAAACAAAGAAACAGCCTGCAGGAGCTGCCATGATAATGATGCAGTGCAGTATCTTTGATTAAGAGATGAACATCTGTCTCTGAGCCGTATGTGACCACACACAAATGCTCATTCATCAGTGATTCAGACACTTGCTGTTGCAACAGGTTTTAGATTTTCCACTGCCAGCCAATAGAAAACACTTGACATTATTGTCTAATACACTGAAGCAGTGGTTCTCAGGTCATGGACCAAAGGTGAATTTAAGGTTTGTTTAGGAGGGGGAAAATACAAAATAAATAAAAACAATAAATATATAAAAACAAAATAAATGAATAAGATAATAAATGAATAAATAAATAAATGTATAAAATGAAAATAAAATATAAAATATATAAAATAATAGTAATAAACAAATGTATGTATATATAAATAAACAAAAGAAATGAATAAGATATAAAATAAATAAATAAATATATAAAATAAAATAAAAATATAAAATAATAATAAATAAATAAACAAAAGAAATGAATAAGATATAAAATAAATAAATACAATAAATAAAAAAAAAATGTATAATAACAAAACAAATACACTCATTCAAGTAAAAGAAAATATGACCTAGAATACATAAAATATTGGTTTGCTGGCAAGGAGGATAAACAAGTTAATAAAATATATTTTACTAATGTACATAAATATCCATCAAAATGTGAAGTGTCACACAGGGAATTCTGGGAATGCCATTTTACGGCTTAAAAGTATTTTACTGTAAAATTACACAAAATGTAAAATTAGATCTATTACAGTTTTTCTCCATATGTTATACAGGAACTTTCCAATTTTTTGACCAAATTTTTTACTTTTACAGTTAAAATTACAATTGATTTTTCACAGTTGTAAATAAAACAAAGATTATTGGAGTACTTTTCACAAGAAAATACCATTTCAGTCTTTCTCTTCAATGTGTTACTTGCCATTTGTGAAATGTACTAGCAATTTCTGAGTGAAAAATGTCTGTCCTGAAGTAAAACCAGTTGAAAAGCACAATCACATATCTGACTTTTGCACATTTATCATATTTCCAGTAGTAAATCTTATTGGCTGGGTTTTGCTGACATTCCACCCTCTCCCCTCTCTTTTTTCCATATCTACTCATAGATGCAAACGAGAGGTCGGCCAAGAGATTTTCACCCGATGGAGTCTTCAATTACACCTCTCTGCTCCTCAGTAAAGAGGATAACATGCTGTACGTTGGCGCTCGAGAGACTCTCTTCGCACTCAATATCAGCGATATCAGCAGAACGCAGCTGCAGCGTAATGTGAGTATGTCTGTGTTTGATTTTGGAGAATTTATAAGCATTTGTGCATCAGTCTGTAATATGGGCATTAGTAAGTTGGTCCAAATGAGAGTAGAATATCATAAATGTTGGATCTAAGCACACACACAGCAGGTGGGTCACTTTCTGATAATTTGTCATTGGTATTTTTATTTTTTTTAATATATCCAAATGGCTACATCAATGTCATACTGTTTTTTCAATGATTATCAATGACTTAAAGAAATAGTTCACCCAAAAATGACAATTTTGTCATTACTTACTCACCCTCAAGTGGTTCCAAACCTGTATGAGTTTCTTTCTTCTGCTGAACACAAAAGAAGATATTTTGAAGAATGTTGATAACCAGACAGTTGACGGCACCCATTGACTTCCATAGTATTATTTTCTCCTACTATGGGTACCGTCTGTCTACCCACATTCTTTAAAATATCTTCTTTTGTGTTCAACAGAAGAAAGAAACTCATACAGGTTTGGAACCACTGATTTCAGAAGACTTGAAATGTAGTGCAAAAGTCATAAGGATCACTTCTACTTTTATTGGGTTTTTGTGTCCTTTTTGAAGCTTTAGTTTTCATTCGATGCAAGTGTCCTACTTTACCAGATGTCCCACTTCCCCCTATTGTATTTTGGCATTATACTTTGCAACAAATTAACTTTTTAATTCATAAATAGACCTTCACAGTTCACTGCAAATATTCTGTGTTCCTTGATTCATTGTGAACATAACAGAAAGGCTAGACTGCATTACGTTACAGCCAAGGTGACTCACTGTAGGCCCACTCAATGTAAATGTGCTTGTTAATGCATGATGTTACTGTAAATGCTCATCTCAGTCATCTTTCACTTTTTCAGTTAACATGGAGCACACCTCAGAGAAAGAGAGACGAGTGCAGTTTCAAAGGGAAAGACTTACAGGTAAGTGAATGAAATATTCATCAAACCAAGTGGAGAGATGTCTGTATATTTGCCGTTTCATGTGGATTCATATAACTCAAGGAAGAAGTAGGCCTCTAATGTAGATATGTGCAATAGGATTGGGCAAAATTTGAATATGAGAAACTGTCCGTCGCACCACTTTCTGTTTGTAGTACCCGTTATTGCCTTGACACGTCCACACTGTAATTTCCCTGAAAGCTTGACACTGCATAAGGGCTGTTATTAGATTAATAATCCGCATGCCTAATTTGCTGCCAGATTGATTTGTCTTGGGAGCCAGGTTTGGATGGATGTTGGGACCCTGATGAAGACACAGTAATAACTGCTGTTTCTTGAGACCGATGACACGCAGCTGCCAGAAAACTCTCCCAGACTATTACAGAGGATTTAGATCAAACCTAGTGATGTGAAAACAAATTCTGAGGCCCAGCCAAGCAACGTGTGTGCACACAGCCTGGTGCTTACATGCACATTTATATAACGTTCAAACTGTTTGTGATTTTTTTTTTTTTTTTTGAAAAAAAATCTTTGAAAACTACTTTGGATGACTATCATAAAGTGAAAAATAAATAGTCTTAACCCAAAAATGAAAAATCAATCGGTCATCAATTACACACCCTCATGCCATTCCAAACCTGTTTAATGTTTGTGGGACACAACAGCAGATATTTTGAAGAATTTTGGGAATCAAACAGCATTGGAACCTATTGACTTCTATTGTATGGAAAGAAAGAAAAGTCTTAAAGGTTTGGAATGACATGAGGGTGAGTAAATGATAAAAGAATTTTCATTTTTGGGTGAACTAACCCATTAAACACTGGGACAGAAATCATACATATACAGTACATCTAAATTTGATCAGTTCAATTGAATCACAGCTTCCTGAAATCATTTGATTTAAACAAAAAATTCTGTCATCATCTGTCTACCCTCCACACTTTATTTAAAAAGAAACAAAGAAAAGAAACAGTGGAAAAAGTATTAAAAATATAAAAAGTCAATATTGTATTAACATAATTAATAATTATTATTAAAATATGATATAATAATTGTTTACTGCCATTCTGTTTTATAAAAACTTGTCAGAAATCATGATATTAATTGTGATTATTTTTAATAGTTAAGTTTTTACAAGTAAGAAATACATAAAATCAAATTTGCATATAGATTTGTGGCTTATGTTGCAACCTTCAAAAACTTGAGCCCTCTGGTGTTCTTCACATGGCGATCAAAAATGACAGATTTTTTTTTTTTTTTTTTTTTTTTTTTTTCAATGAAATGAATGTACTATATTTTAGTTTGATAATGTTTTTTTATTTAATATAATGTATTTTTAGGGGATTTTATAGTACTAAATTATATTAATGCTGTAGTTATAATAAATGTATTCACTTTTTGAGTATAGACCTGAAAATGAAATTTCCAACTTAAACTGTCATAAATTTTGAATACTTTGGACTTCATTTTGATCTCTTTTCAAAGACGACATTTGGCAAATTATTGCTGAAGTGAAAAAAAAGTTTAAAAAGTTAACTTAAAAAATGTTACAGAATTGTACTATTGTTATGAAAAATGCACAAAAATACTATTTTCAGTTTTTATATGAAATATATATTTGCAAAGACACGTTTTACTCTATAACTGCAAGAAAATCAAAGCCATAAATCTAAACAAGTTGTGTTCCAAATTTGAGCTTGATATCTCAAAAAATGAGCTTTCAGTAAGATTTTGTTTGGCCGCAGTACCAAAAGTTTTCACTAAATTAAATTTGTCTCCTATTCATTTCCAATGCGGCCATTTTTGACCGTGAGGAGCACAAGTGTGACTATTTTTTTCAGGACCATTTAACCTTTTTGAATCCTGTCCATGATTTCTGTGTGTGTGTGTGTGTGTGTGTGTGTGTGTGTGTGTGTGTGTGTGTGTGTGTGTGTGTGTGTGTGTGTGTGTGTGTGTGTGTGTGTGTGTGTGCTTTTGTTTATATTACATTGTGGGGACCAAATGTCCCCATGATGTAATATAAACCTGAGTTCACCTACATCGTGGGGACCAGCCAGCGGTCCCCACAATGTAAATGGGTTTATAAATCATATAGAATGAGTTTTTGTGAAAAAGTAAAAGTTTGCACAGTTTCCTGTGAGGGTTAGGTTTAGGGGTAGGGGCAGGGTAGGGGGATAGAATGTACAGTTTGTTCAGTGTAAAATGCATTGAAGTCTATGGAAAGTCCCCACAATTCACAAAAACAAACATGTGTGTGTGTGTGTGTGTGTGTGTGTGTGTGTGTGTGTGTGTGTGTGTGTGTGTTCGTTCAAAAATGACCAAAGACCACCAGAAGGTTTTAAAGAACAATTTGTATATTTGTGTTATATCTTTCTGGATAGTGGTTCCTTGCCTGTGCGTTTTTTTTTTTTGTTTGTTTTTTTTTAAATAATAGAAACAAAAAGTTAAATTAATTTAAAAAACATTTAGTATTTGTATTTACTATATTACAGAGTAGTACTATTTTTCCACAAACAGTACAAATAAGTCTATATATTCATTGCAATATATAGCTGCCTTTTATTTTAAGAAGAGGGTCCCTTGCAAAGGGATTGTCATATTTTGGGCTCCTTGGTATCAAAAAGTTAAGGTATTTAAATGATCTAACGGGTGTATCAATGCCCAGCACTTTAGTAACTGTCACATCCATGTCTTAAATCATTGTCTGTCTCTCCCTCTCTAATGTATTTCCTTTTGTTTTCTCTTTCTCATTCCAGACTGACTGCTTCAATTACATCAAGATTTTACTGCGTGTGAACAGCACTCACCTGTACGTGTGCGGAACGTATGCTTTCAGCCCTATCTGCGCATACATCGTAAGTACTGCGTTTCATTTTGTTCTGTTCTGCTGCAGGATTTCACCACCTCCATCCATGCTTTTAACAGGCTGCAGGGGAGGAATTAATTATCCATGTAATTTACTCAGTCAATCAAAATGTCCTCAGAAATGCACTCTTCCGCTTTCCCCGAGGGTAAATGCCGTTCGGATGAGAAATTATTATTGCCCTGCACTTTACTTAGACCCCTCACTCTGGAGACTATTCCTGGATTGGTCTGTGCACTTGAGGGGTCGACACAGACCACTAAGATCGAAGCTTAAGGATAATGTTCTTTGCATAGACAAGCTGATTCTGTGACAGCTGTCCCCTGAAATGGTTTGCAGATTTATGCCCCTATAAAGACACATACGAGAAAGAATCAGTGTGCATCAGGCCGCAACTCCTTCCAAACATCCTTTTTATCAGTATCCTTGGCCCACACACAGTCGACAGTACACACATCATCCCTTGCGTGTGTTCACTCTGTTCTTACTATCTCCCCAGACTTATCGCAATAACATGACGTTCTGTTCAGCAAAATAAGGTCCTTGTTTAGATCTACACAGGCAGCAAGCGTTCAGGAGAGTCGATACAAGAGACAGTGCTTGCTGTCTTTACAAGAATGTCCCTGTGTCTTCTTCCCTCCAGAACACGTCTGATTTTTCCCTGGTGCGCAGTGAAGTGGGCGAAATAGTCACCGAAGATGGTCGAAGCCGGTGCCCTTTCAACCCTGAATACAAGTCCACGGCCATCATGGCTGGTACGTGCTACAAAAAGTTGTGTAACGTTCAGTATATTGGCATCACTGTATAAAACTTCAGTAAGGGTGTGTTCACACTTGTAGTTCAGTTCGATTGAATTTTTTGGTCTGGAACAAAAAAGAAAATGATGCATTTAGTCCTGGTTCACTTAGGACTTCATTTTTAACACCGACCCTAAAGATACAAAACAAAAAACAGCTTTTATGACATGTATTTTGCGAAGGAATATCCAAAAACAATGCTGTGTGCTAAATTGCTCATTGTATGTGCATACATATTATGGTCTAAGTAAATTTTTTTATAGCTTATGCCGATACAATATGTAACAGAGGTCAGATAGTGGGAGCTGTGCTGGTAAACCTAACTACCCTGGCCTCAAAAGGTGCACTAGCAACTTAAGCCCTGGGTGGCTATACTTTTGCACAGCCTTGAATGCACAGCCTTGCAAAGTATATTTCACTTGACTCGTACGCTTACACAGGCGTTCAACGCATGCACTTGAGCAATCTCTCTACAACCCATGTAAATATACTTGTATTTCATGCTGGAGTTGTACAAATGAGGGTACTTTCTAACCTCATCTCACAATCTCTCGTCTACGTAGGCAAATATTGTCGCTAAAGCTTGCATGTGTTCCGGTCTGTTCTGTTGCTGCTTTTCTTTGACTACTTTGTACCACGGTTGCGACCTTGCGAATAAACTAATTACTGCAAAAAAATTAAATGCACATGTGTGACCTATGCATACAAAGTACACAGTAGTTACAAAAATCTGGAGGCTTACATATATGTGCTACAAAATGTACAGTATGTATGTGACACCATATCCCGATTTGCTTTATTAATATCTGTTGGTTTGAATGATGGTTTTACAGATGGAGAGCTGTATGCTGGCACAGTCAGTAACTTCCAAGGAAACGAACCCATCATTTACAAAAGCCTTGGCCAGGGCACAGCCTTAAAGACTGAAAACTCACTGAACTGGCTTCAAGGTAAGAGCCTGCTTTTAATAGAGCAGATTCACTAACAGTTGTGCACAGTATATGAGCATAAAAACCAGCGTATTAATCACTAACCTCCTGCAATTCAGTTTAACTAGACGCTTTTTTCCCTCACCTTTGTCATTTATATTCACAGTAAAACTGATTAGGAACAATATTTATTGTGAAAAGTGATACAAAATACACTTAATTAAATGGAATAACTTTTTTTCAGTGCTTTTTACCTGGTACATTAAAAGGAATAGTTCATCCAAAAATGAAAATTGTCATTATTTACTCATGTCTTACTAAAAAAGTTTGTTCATCTTCGACACACAAATTAAGATATTTTTATCGAAATCTGAGAGATTTCTGTCCCTCCATTGACAGTCCATGCTATTTAGTATTATTTATATACCGAATTAGCTTTTATTTTTATATATTCATTAACTATGAATCAAATATTTTTTTAACTAATTTTAGTACTTGAACTTATTTATTTCATTTAGAATGCAATGCTTCTAATTTTCATCATTTCTAGTTTTTATGTTGAAGTTTTTCATCCGATATTGAATATTGATGACAGAATTGTATCTCTTTATGTGACTCAGGCACTACAATAACGCAAACAGCATGCAAGTAAATGGTTCTATAAACGGCACAATTCCCCCATTCTGTTTTCTTTAGGGACTTAATCCCCCTGATGTTACCATTAAGAGGCCGTTTTGGCACTGCAGAGAGTTATTCATATAAAGCAAGACTACAGAGAACAAAACAAATCAATTTAGTGTCAGTTTACACAGTCAACCCCTTCTCACTTTACTAAAGAGTACTGAATAATCGCTTAATAATTTGCCATAAGTGGCAAAGTTGATGAAAGACGCATTTGCAAAATCGATCCTGAGCACTTTAATTGTGTAACAAAAGATCTTCTATTGTAAAAATGGTCATGTAAAAAGGGTTTCAGGTGGACCAGAGGCTATATTTGTGACATAAAGTCCACATTACTTACAAACGCTGCCATCTCGGTGTACTGTCTAAGTGTCTATGGTGTAGATTGACACTTGTTTTTATTTCTCCCACAGACCCTGCTTTTGTGGGCTCAGCCTACATTCAGGAGAGTTTGCCCAAAGGCAACACAGTCGGCGATGATGATAAGATTTACTTCTTCTTCAGTGAAGCGGGAAAGGAGTTCGATTTCTTTGACAACACCATTGTGTCACGCATCGCTCGCGTGTGTAAGGTGAGGGACACTTCGGTGTAAACACAATGTCGAAGGGAGTTGGATGTGGGCCATTTTCCCTACAGCAATAATCCAACTACATACATGTACACACACAACATTTATACACCCCCCCAGTGAAGTGTAAATACATGGCAGTATGTTTGTGCATGTTAATATTAGTGCACATATATAGGACATAGTGTGTGTGTGTGCTCACATGGCCGTGTGATCGCTTCATTTGTCACACTGAGGTGAGAGAGGTCCACTGCCTTTCAGAGAGATTAGGAGGTTTGTGTTTCAAAGACACATTCCTCAATGTAGAGCTCTCACTTTACTTGGTCCGCCTCTAATTCTTATCACCGCTCAGCAAATATTAGCATTCATCTGTCGAGTTGAGGGGCAGCTGAAAATGCGCATTGCACACACACACAAAACACTCATTCCTCACTGTTCTTTCCACAGAGGAATATAATACCTGTAGAAAGCTATCCTATGGGTGCTTCCAGTTATTATTGAGCCAATCACCAGAGCCATAAATGCTATGTGACTAATTGGCTGATGGTATCATATGTGCACAGTCCTAAACTCTTCAATAGAGAATAAAGAGGGAAAAGAGCTAATATATAATTAATATAATATATATTAGTCCAACAGCAATGGGTGTTTTCACTGTTTGTATCATTCTACTTGTTTGTTTGTTTGTTTGTTTGTTTGTTTGTTTGTTTGTTTGTTTGTTTCAGACAGACTAAGCAGTGATAACAATGTCTTTATGAGACAGTCATTGAATCATTCATTTAAACAATTTGTTCACAACACTTAATTATTCGGGTGAAGTGAGTCTTTGAATCATTGACTCAACCAGTTTGTTCAAACCACTGATTAATTAGTGACTCTATTTATGTAAAAAAACATTGAATCATTGACTCAACCAATTTGTTCAAACCACTGATTAATTAGTGACTCTATTTATGTAAAAAACATTGAATCATTGACTCAACCAATTTGCTCAAACTACTGATTTATTCAGGGATAAAACAAGTGACTCTAACATTAGTGAGCAGTTGAATCATTGACTCAGTAGATTCATTCAAACCACTCTTTATTAGCAAGTCATTAAATCATTCACTGAAACAATTTGTTCACAACACTTAATTATTCAGGTGACTCTCTTTTTTGAGTGAGTCATTGAATCACTGAATCAACCAATTTGTTCAAACCGCTGAATAATTAGTGACTCTATTTTTGTAAAAACCATTGAATCACTGGCAATTTGTTCAAACTACTGATTCATTCAGGGATAAAATAAGTGACTCTGTTCATGAGTGAGCAGTTGAATAATTGACTCGATAGATTCATTCAAACCACTGATTCATTCATAGTTAAGTTATTGCATTTACCAAGCCGGGGCTAATGGTGCTATGCTAACTTTGACCCTTGGTATTTTCAAACGCAGTGATGACAGCGGTGAATAGAAACATTCAGCGATTGTCATGTAGCTCATTCAAATAGGCTTTTCAAACCAGCTTCACTAAGAATAATTATCTAAAGGTTTCTGTTTTCACACCAGCTAATTTACCAAGTGACAGCCAATAGAAGGTTCACACACTCCTGTCTTCCTGCCTTGTAATATGGATTATCACACAGGCTGCATGAAATGCCTCCTGACAGTTAAATGGTTGCCATGCCAGGGGAATGTGTCCTGCTTATTGGCATCCAGTACCTTAAACATTATCCCAGGTTCCCTTTTTAGCATGCCCCATATTCCTCCTGCCAGATCCACTGCAGTCCAGTCATGAGGAAGGGAATGCAATGATTATGTTTATGAGCTTCATTTTCTTGGTATTGTACCTTATCTCCTCTCATATAGTAAACCAATGTAATGACTCCTGCAAAGCCCATTAGTAGACTTAATTGTTGTGCATTCTGTGATGTGACACGCAACAAAGCCAAGCTCACGGGCCGATGCATGGGCCCTTTCCTATTGCATCTTTGACTGAAATTTAATTTTATTTCCTTTGCTTATGGTCTTCATCTCAAATCAGTGCATTTGCACACAAGGAGTGATCTGAATCTTAAGAGAGTCTCTACGTTGCCAGTTGGGTTAAAGCACTGACCCTGTCTGTTCTGAACGGTGCATGAGCGGAGTGCAACATCTGCAAGATTCATTTGCCTTCTCGTCTTGCTTTTAAAGTCTGAGAATGATTTCAGTTGCACTGCACTGTTTCTTTTCTTTTTGACTCCTAACTCACCTCCAATCAAGTGTAACTATAATATGGATATTGGTGCACTCTTGCACCGATGACTGTGTCAAATTCCAGTGGAAACTGTGATGCGTGTCAAACTATCCATTTACGTACTGCAACAATTCCTTATTGTTTTAAGATTCTTTCTGAATTGCGCCTGGGGTTTGGGTTTGAAAGCGTACCATATCATTTACACTCAGAATGACAATGAGCAGAAGCTGTAATAATCCTTTGATTTCAAAATTGAAATGAATGGCATACAGTATGTGGAAGCTTCTGTGTATATGGCAGTTCAGTTCCTCCTTTAAGTTTTTAAAGGTGCACTTTTCAGCTACCACTTCTGCCATTGTAGAAATACCCTAAATATGTATATATTTATATATGCATACTAATATATATATATATTATTTTCCCATGTTTTGACTGTCTGCTCTCCTGTCCTCATGTTGAAAAAATCGGAAATGATTACAGGGGTTTTGTGTGTGAACATGATGGTTATTGTAGTTATTTACTAAATGTGAGCATTTACTCATCTCACTTGCACAAAAACATATTCAGTATTCCTCAAAATGAATAAAAACTATCAATTGCAAACCTGCGATAATTAAATATTTTAAATTACACAAATATACTTTATGTATTTAATCTCACTTTATAAACCAACCTCTTTGCTGCTGACTTTTGATGATCCAGTTCAACCAAAACTATAGGCAAAAATGACTTTAAACATCACATTTGTTTCATTTTTTTAATGTTTTTATTGCTTAAGTAAGAGTGTTTCTTTCTTCTCTTGTATCATTTCACTTTTGGTGTGAAAGGGCCTTTGCATTTACATTTGCCAAAATTAGAACTTTAGTTTTTTTTTTGTTATTAAAAAACAAACAAGTAAGCACAGTCCTGGTGAGAAAAAGTAATGCAAAAGTAACATAACATTACTTTCCATAAAAAAGTAACAAGGTAATTAGTTAATTTTTAGGGAGTGATGCAATATTGTAATACATTACTTTAAAAAGCACCTTTCCCAACACTGCACCTCATTAAAAATAATAATACCCTTAAATGATTTTAACATTAAAAAATATACTCAAAGCTTAAAGGGTTAGTTCACCCAAAAATGTAATTTCTTTCATTAATTACTCACCCTCATGTCGTTCCAAACCCGTAAGACCTTCGTTCATCTTCGGAACACAAATTAAGATATTTTTGATGAAATCCAAGTGTATCTGATCCACACATAGGCAGCAATGTCATTGCACCTTTTGAGGTCCAGAAAGGTAGTTAAAAACATTGTTAAAATAGTCAACATGACTATAGTGGTTCAACCTTAATGTTATAAAGCGATGAGAATATTTTTTGTGCTCAAAAACGACTTTATTCAACAATTTGAACCGTTGTCATACGTAGTGAACTCAGTGCAGGCTTCCTTGTTTACGTCCGAATGCCTGCTCATTATTGGCCGGATCCTGTATCAACATCACATGCATGCGTCATGCTGCTCACGTGTTCAGCTTCGGCCAATACTGAGTTGGCGTTCGGACGTAAGCATATACAAAAATATCTTAATTTGTGTTCCAAAGATGAACGAAGGTCTTACGGGTGTGGAACGACATGAGGGTGAGTAATTAAGAAAGAAATTTCATCTTTGGGTGAACTAACCCTTTAAATTAAGCTTTGGCGAAAAACAATGAAGCAATTATTGATTAGCTTAGCAATTTTATATAATGCTGTGAAGAAAGTTTACTGTATGATTTTGATGGTCCAAGAACTTTCATGGATTATAGTGTAACTCAGCCTGTAGGTTCACAGTGCTAAACTCTGTTCAGTGATGGGTGGGAGTTTCCCTTTAAAAGATTTTATTGGAATGTGTTGTTGCCGTCCTGCTGGTGAGGGAAGGCGTTGTCCTGCGTGCTGGATTACAATAATATTATAATTAGAGGAAAGATCATTTTCATTGGAGAGCAGCTGAGATGGATGAACAAAAATTGTGCTTTTGGGACCTCTGCTTTACGTGCCTCTGGCTGTCATTCAGGTCATTTGTACTACACATTTTCTGTTTCTCTGCCTTGCTCTTTGCCCAAACTTCTCTTTCTGGTCTCGTCTTTGATTTTATCTTTCTGGCCATTTGTTTGTTCAGGTGTTCAGTATGAAGTTCTGCTTGAGTGAGGGTTAATACTAATATAAAGCTGCCCTGAAAAACAAAAATATTTAGATGATTCATGGTGTAGCTTTGTTCTTCTTCACCTGTGTCATAGAGTTTATTATCCAACATCCCTTCCTTTTGTAACTTTTTTTTTTAATGTATTTTTCTCTTTAGATCACTTTGGCTCTTAGTTTTAAACCAATATTTGTCTTACTTTTTAGGGTACTTTTTGTATAATATACCACAGAAAGGGGAATAGTGCACCGTACTTAAAATCAAAAGGAGAAGTCAGATTAGTATCAGATTAAGCAGTTGTCTTTGGTAATCCAAGAATTAGTTACATCACGTAAACACATCTCATTTTCCCTTTTGTCTTTTCTTTTTTATGTTGCAGTATTATGTTGAACAGCAAAACAGATCCATAACATTGCCCACTAATGGGAAAACCCTCATAACTGAGGCTGTGTTTTCTCTTCTCTTAAAGCCCTTGAATTATTGTGCCTGTTTTGTTTAAAGGGACTTAAAGTACCAAAGTTAAGGCCTTTACAGCCTCAGGGCCCCAATTATAAAAAACACACTGTTGTACTCAGTCTTAATGCACAACATGTGATAGAAGCTGCAGTCCTTGTCCAGTTCTAAATCTTTATGTAACAGAGAAAGTTGCCATCATAATCAAAGCCATCAATGCATTTCAATTGGCTGATGCACCAGCTTGTTGGAATCGACAGCAGTTTCTAGTTCCCTCTCGTGGTCAGAAATGCTCATAACAAGTCTTTGCATATATCCTCCTCAATTTACTTTCACATTTTTATCCAAAGCAACTTCAGAGTTAACATTATGCCAATATTTGTGATTCCTGGGAATCAAACCATATAAAACCAGTTGTGCTCCAGGAACACGTCAGTGTTGTCGTTGTAATGCTAAAACTATTAAAAATAACTGAATTAAAGCTGACGTGATGGGTCATTTTTTATTTTTACTTTTTTTTTTTTTTTTTTGTCCAAAGGCCTTAATAATACCAAAAAAAAAACAAAGATATGACATCCAAAGTATGTAAGTCAGTACAACTAAATCTCTTTATTGAATCCAAAAGGTTTTAATTATATTTTGCTACATATAAAGGTGTCAAAAGGTAATTCGGTTTAATTGTCCAATACAGCCATTTCATTTGTAAAATATCTTAAAGTGTAATAAATGTATATATTTTTTATTCAGGCATGATTTTATAACATCATATATCAACATAGTGCAAAATGGTATTAAAATTATGTGTAAAAGTCATTGCTTTGTTATGAGAAAGAATGTTCAGAAAAATGAATTTCATTGGATGTCATTCGGAGTAACCGATATAAAGGGACCATTTTGGATCAAGTCATGTGGTCAATATCATGACAGGATGTGACATCATTCAGACACCTGCAAAGGAACACATAATTATGAAGCAAAGTAACTAACTCTCTCTTAACTATTTGAAAAATTCATGTTTTCACTTGTTCTTACGCATGTCCCGAAATATCAGGTCATTCGGTACAACCGCTATAAAACATGGAAAATGCTGTAATATTTTAAAAACTTGTTCTAAATAAAAAATGTATGATTGTCCTTTTGCTAGCTAGCTACCTGGATATCAGCATTGTTTGAAAATGTCGTCATTCGGTATAACCAAAAGTGTCATTCGGTAAAACTGAAATTTTACTTAAACCGAGTTATTTGGTTAAGCTTAAAGAAGCTTAAAGTACTAAAATGATTAAAACTAAACTTAAAATAAAATCATGCTAAAAATTTGCTAAATAGATATATTAAAAAATCTACTAAAAATGACAAAAAAAATAAAATAAAATGAAAACTACATTTATAAAATAAAAGCTAATTCAAAATATTGATTATAACACTGATTTCTGTCTGTATTTCCACAGGGTGATAAAGGTGGAGAGAGGGTTCTTCAAAAGAAATGGACGACCTTTCTGAAAGCCCAGCTCCTGTGTTCATTACCGGACGACGGGTTCCCCTTCAACATCATCCAGGACATGTTCGTATTGACCCCCAGCAAAGAGGCCTGGAAGAGTACTGTGTTTTATGGAGTCTTCACCTCACAGTGGTAACGTATTACGCTATATCTCCTGAAATTGCATTTAGAATAATTCAGTGAATACAGATGTGTCTATGTTTGTGTTCCTTTTAAACCTTTGAGAAAAAGAAGAAATTCAGCTTTCATTTCTGTTATTGAACCCTGCCTGGCACTCAACCAGACTCCTTTTGCTGTACTTAGTGTGGGAGTTGTGGGTATTGATTGAGTGCATTAACATGGGGCAAAAGAGACAGGACAGGCAGGAGATGTCAGCGAGGCTGCAGAGACTCAGAATAGCCTCCCTCTTGTGTCCGCCTACACACCTGTTATGTCTGAGGTTAAATAAGACGCTTTTGCATTTTGTGAGCACTCCAATTTTTCAGCTCCTGTTACTGTGTCTTTAAGGCGTAAGGTTGTTATTTTATAGTGCGGTCATCATCTGGTTTTGATGAATATGCTTATGCAGACCGGCTGTAATGAATGTCGTGTTTGTGTGTACAGGTACAAAGGTGCTTCAGGCAGCTCAGCTGTATGTGCGTTTACCATGGACCAGGTTGAAGAGGCGTTTAATGGACGTTACCGGGAAGTTAATCGAGAGACGCAGCAGTGGTACACCTTCAACCACCAAGTACCAGAACCCAGACCTGGAGCGGTAAGTTTTGTGTTATGTTCAAAAACAACTAGATGGAACGCAACAGAACCAAACATGGGGGTCTTGAGGTGTGTTTTAAAAGGGAAAGTTCAGCCAAAAATGAAATTTCTGTCATTTACATAGCCTCATGTCATTCAAAGCCTGTATGACATTCTGTCTTCTGTGGAACATTTTGAGAAATGTCTCAGTGTTTTTTGTCCATACAGTGATAGTCAATGGTAACCAAAGCTGTTTGATTACCAGCATTCTTCAGAATATTCTCTTTTATGTTCCACTGAAGAGAAAAAGTTATACAGGTTTGGAATGACATGAGTTAAGTAAATTATGACAGAAATATACACTTTTTATCTCTTTAAGAGGACCCAAAAAGCAGCACTAGATGGCCAGACACATTACTGTGTAAAGTTCAGAATTGAAAAACTGGGCTCTCTTTCCATTCATAAGTGTGAATTTGAATAGAACTGGTCACACCCCACAATGGAATTGGAATTAGAATGAGGAATTTACTGAATTGCAATTTAGAGAAATTCAATACATGTAATGCATTCTGGGAAATAAGGATACGTTCACACTGCGAGCCTCAATGCTCAATTCAGATTTTTTTGTATAGCTGTTCATATTGTTGTTTTAACAGATTTCCAGTGTGAACAGCATGCGCAAAAGAACGATACAAATGGAGTTGCCACAAAAATGGGGTTTTCACTACAAAATCCACTCAATTGCTTCTCAAAACTAGTCCAAAACTAGCCCAATCGTGTTCCGTGGGTATCACGGTAAAAATCATGCACTTGGCAACACACAAATCATACTGAAGTAAACACGGAGGGCATTAAAGTAAATGATTACGCATTTATTTATAGTGTGATCTGCCGCAGAAGCCAGCGAAATCATGCGCAAGCAATATGAATAATAAAGACAAAGATGTGACAAAAGAGAGCAGAGTTTTAAAACTTTTATGATACGAGCCCTCATGTTTTGCTTGTATTACAGAGCTGTCTCTCTAATACTTATGAGTTCTGACACATCACTGCCCTTCTGTTGACTATCTTTCGCAAACGTCTTGATAATGTTAGGTATGTTAAATCTTTCTCTCATGACCACAGAATCGTGACGAATGTTGATCTCATGAATGTGATGGCATGAATTCCGACTGTTCACACTGCGGTCGCATTACAAATCATCTGACCTGTATCGGATTTAGTACCAAATATGGAAGTGGCACTAAGCGGAATTGAAAAGATCAGATTCCATGTGGTTTGTACTGTTCACACTGTCATGGGGAAAACACACTGACTCTGAGTCACATGTGGGCAAAAGAAATCAGATTAGGGCCACATTTACCTGCAGTGTGAATGTAGCCTTTATTATTCTACCAGCCTGGACCACAAAAGTTAATATATTAAATATGATATTAATAAATTATAAAATATTAAATACATAAACTAAATACAACAATAAAGTACAATATTTATTATAAAATAGAAAAACACTGCACAAAAGATACTCTCCAAAAACTAGTTTTTTGGTGGACGACTAATTGATCATAATGACCCATCTCTTCTAAAAAGTATTGTATTAAATTTGACATGAAATGAATATTTTCTACCTATTATAGTATGTTATAATATTAAATAAATACCTATTATGTTGTTATATTATATTATATTATATTATATTATATTATATTATATTATATTATATTATATTATATTATATTATATTATATTATATTATATTATATTATATTATATTATAAAATAATGAAGCACAGATAAATGCAATAGAAGAAATGACAAATTTGATTTCATAGTGACTTGTATAGAACATCTTGTATATTGGTCATCTGTTATAATGAGATTTTCACTCGCAAATTTCATTCTTAGGCAGCTTTAGGCAAAGCTAATTCATCCGTGAGTTCAGGTCATCTGAGTACAAGATCTTTTCAATCACACTTGACATTGGTGTTTTTGTTGAAAATTACGTTGATTTTGGCGTAATCAAGCTGCCACTCACCAAATATCACTGATTGCACTGAGGAAAAGAGGGATTTAAATATTGTGCAGTGTTTCTGAAGCATTTTTTCCATCTTCCTGCAGTGCATCACCAACGCAGCCCGTGCCCAAGGGATCTCCTCCTCTCTGCACATGCCTGATAAAGTGTTGAACTTTGTGAAGGACCACTTCCTCATGGATAGCGTGATTCGCAGCCAGCCTCTGCTCCTCAAACGAAACGTGCGCTACACGCAGCTCGCTGTGCACCGAGTACAGGCTCTTCACAAGACCTATGATGTGCTTTTCATAGGCACAGGTGAGGTCTTAGACCATCGCAAATGCATGTAAAGCTCGGGAGCACAGCAAATCTGATTTTATACTAATATTCCTGCATTAAAGGATTTTAGATTGTTGCCCCAATCCCCATTAGGATTTAAGTCCAGGATTTTAGACTTGGGAAATCAAACCTTAATATCAAGCAACATGACTTTATCTGTTGCTTTAGACATTCAATCTGATTTCAAACTACAGATTTAGACATTTCTGTCTTTCCATACCGGTATGACTTTCTTTCTTCTGTAAAACACAAAGGAAGATATATGAAATAAGCCGTGTTTCATCATCACATAATGAAACCAGAAAAATCTGGACTGATTTCACCCATCAGATTTGATTCATAGTGGAAAGAAATCTGCTAAGTAACAAATATACCTTGTTGTGCGTATCCATTTGGAAGAGTTTTGACTAGCTACTGATCTAACCCAAAATATTACTCACAATATACAATTTATTCTTAGGTTTACTTAAAATCATTAAAGATTCGTCTCACATCACTTGTGTTTTGTTTCAGATGACGGCAGGATTCACAAAGCCATCAACGTTAAGCACAAGATGTATATCATTGAAGAGCTGGTGATTTTCCCCGAGCCTCTTTCTGTACAACACATCGAACTGAATGATGAGAAGGTACTTAATTTTTCACTTAAACTCATCCACTTTTATTTGTACTTGTTATGCATGCTGAAGAACGTAATGCATTAGTGAAATGACAGCGTGGCCGGAAAAGGGACCCTTCAACCGTAGAGATAGCGAGGCCTGGAAGGGAGATAATTGCGTCCCTGTTTCTCCTCTGGGGAACTGTGTGAACAGATGGGAAACAAACAGTGTCTGCTCTGTCTATACATTGCTCATTCTATACTGCATCTGTATATGTTGCACCATAAGAACTATTTTAAAAAGCGTATTACTTCTGTCACTGCAATTATCATCTATTAGCATTTACTGTTTGTATATCAATCGTCTTTCCACACTGGCTGTATGATTGTCCTGTAGATCCTAAGGTGTGTCCGTCCTGAGAAAGTGTCTCATTTCTGTTGTGTTTGCATTTCCAACAGGGACTGTTGTTTGTGTCCAGCTATTCTGGGCTGGTTGAAATCCCTCTTGCCAACTGCTCCAACTACCAGAGCTGTGGAGAGTGTGTGCTGTCTAGAGATCCTTACTGTGCCTGGACAGGGAAGCAGTGTTCAAATATCAAGCATGCTCCAGCTAAGAGGTTAGTGTATTTCCATTACTTGTACTAGCATCCAACTATTACACTCCAATTATTATACTAACATAAGTATTAAAATACAGTTTAAATACAGTTTAATGTTTAAAAGGTTACACTTTATTTTAAGGTGTTCGTGTTATAGTGTACAGTTATACAAGTGCTGAGTAATAATAATTAACTACATGTACTCATCATAGGGTTAGGTTTAAGATTAGGGTTAGTCACATGTAATCATGCATAACTTATAGTTATTACTGCCGTAACTATATGAAACCTATGTAACAAGGGCACTAAAATAAAGTGTTACCATTTAAAACATTAACATATAGTGTGTTTTCACTAAACACACACATACAAAAATGAACAAGGTTTCCTTGATTACCTTGATTACATTATTTTCAAAAAAGGTTGGAAATATATATTTTTGAACATATAACATGTTTTTTCTAGAAATATTAATATTCATAAATATTAAGGTTTTTTGAGAGGAATGTACTATGCAACATTTTACAACCTGAACTAAACTTGCCTGACAAATTATCTGATATTTTAAGAGATGTATGACCTTGACACAACTCCATGAGGGTTTGCAGGGGTCCTCTTTTTTTTTTTTTTTTTTTTTGTCCTTCTTTTTTTTTTTTTTGGTTGCAAAAGTTTTTCATATATTGATAATATTTCAACAAAACTGCTTTACTGCTTATTTATTTTTCTAGTAATAATAAATTTTTTCTAAATTATGATACTCAGGACAGTTGTACAATCCTGATATTTTTACTTCATGCCCCCAAAAAATATTATAATGAATTTTACTAAAAAAATGAAAAATATGCTTATCATAGAAGAGATTTACTTCATGGTTAAAGGGATAGTTCACCCAAAAAATGAAAATTTGATGTTTATCTGCTTACCCCCAGCGCATCCAAGATGTAGGTGACTTTTATTCTTCAGTAGAACACAAATGATGATTTTTAACTCCAACCGTTACCGTCTGTCAGTCAAATAATGGGAGTGAATGGGAACACAATCAATAAGAGTCGAAAAAACATGCACAGACAAATCCAAATTAAACCCTGCGGCTCGTGACGACACATTGATGTCCTTAGACACAAAACGATCGTTTGTGCGAGAAACCGAACAGTATTTATATCATTTTTTACCTCTAATACACCACTATGTCCAAATGCGTTCAGCACTCGGTTAGTGAGGTCTGATCGCGCTCTGACAACAGCAGTGTCAGATGTCTAGCACTCAAGTTTAAATGGTTGCAGTTAAAAATCATCATTTGTGTTCTACTGAAAAATAAAAGTCACCTACATCTTGGATGCGCCGGGGGTAAGCAGATAAACATCAAATTTTCATTTTTGAGTGAACTATCCCTTTAAGTAAGCCTGTCATCTTCAGTAACACATAATCCTTCAGATTTGGTGCTTATTATTATTATTATTATTAATATTATCAATGTTGAAAACAGCTGAGCTGCTTAAATTTAGTGCAAACCGTGATATAGTTCAGGATTCTTTGATGAATAGAAAGTTCAAAACAACAGAATTTATTTGAAATAGAAATTTTTTGTAACATTATAAATGTCTTTACTGTTACTTTTGATCAATTTAATGGGTTCTTGTCAGAATTTTTTTTTTTTTTCTTAAATCTTACTGACCCCAAACTTTTGAACAATGTTTTTCTTTTTCTTTTTTTTTTAGGTTGCTCTATGTATAAATTAAAATTTAGTCTTATCCTTGCTTTTTTCTTCCTAGCCACTGGCTACAAGATGTAGATGATGCCAACACTGCCATGTGCAAAATGCTTCGTTCTGTAAGACCGACTCCACCACGTGAGTAAAAGCCATGCTTTGCAATATCTAAACTCAGTGTGAATCAATATTTGAAGACTTTATTTCCATCAAACCACAAATTGCCATAGAGTGCATGATGCTAAGGCAAGCTGAGACAGTTACAAAAGCACTGCGGCATGTGGCATGACCAAACACATTTACATAGTGCCTCCGGCAAGATGCTCTGATAGACTGTAAGTAATTGAAGTGGTTGCATGGTGGTTTGCTAATAAGTGAGATAAATGTTTGATTTATTGGTAACTAATAAGACCATCTAACCTACAGGTGTTCCATCATGTCATGTGGTACAAATACCAGTCAACACATTTACGGTTCTACCCTGCAAGCTGCGATCCAACTTGGCTGAGAGGCGATGGGATTACAGTCCTACCGCCGAGCAATTCGTCTACCATAGTCCTGACGGCGGGCTGGTGGTTGTAGCCCAAGTGGATAGGGAGGAGATCTATGAATGTTGGTCCGTAGAAGGCGGCTACCAACAGCTTCTGGCCAATTATTGCGTTAAAGCAGAGCACGAAAGCACCACCCTGACCGGACGTTCCCGAACGCAGCACGTGCCCCAAGGGGAGGCGATCATCCTGCCCGGGGAAACGTGGTCGCCGCAGAAAACCAAAACGTACTGGAATGAACTGATTGTTGTGTGTGCCTTACTCGTGTTCTCCCTGGTGGTCCTGTCGCTGTTCGTGGCGTACAGGAACCGAGATAGGATGAAGTCCATGCTGAAGGAAAGCGAGTGCCCCAACATGCAACAGAAGAAACCGCGAATTCCAGGGAAGCACACGGAAAGCCTTCCACTAAACGGCAACAATATCCCGCCCTCTGTGTCCGACCACAAGGGCTACCAGACGCTCAATGATAACTACATCTGCAGCACTCCAACCCACGAATGCTCCTCGCCCGAGAACAGCAAGAGCTTCTCAGAATCCGAAAAGAGACCATTGAACTTAAAGGAGAGCCACGTGGAAATCTCGCCGACTTGCCCGCGGCCTCGAGTACGGCTGGGCTCGGAAATCAAAGACTCGATCGTTTAAGTCTGTTTGGGATGACTGTTAAAAAAATAGTGGCCTCTGAACTGAACAGCGCCAAGGGAGGGACAGACTGAAAATGACTGGAAACGTACCATCACTGGGTTTTATTTTGCACTTTGTCTCCTCTCATTTTGTCTTGGTGATCTGTTCACATTTCTCAGTCACTGCCAAGTCTGTGAAGCACCCAGAGCCACGACGAGCGGGACGCAAGGCCTAGAGTACACTTTGAAAAAAATAACGGTGGGCATTGCGAAAGACGCCAGTCCAGTCGTCCCGCCCGGTCCGTCCAAAATAAGTCTGGTGGCATCTGTGTGAAAGCAATACGATGCCCTCAGGGTTCACTAACCTGTCATGCTCCCATCTCATCCCTCGGTCTGCCGCGTAGAGTTGGTCGTCCTGTGAACGAGAAGACGAAAATTCAAACTTTAGTCTATAATAGAGTCTCTGCTAAACATAGTGCCTGACGTGAGATGATTAGCTGACATTTCAACACAATGTAAGATGTAGTGGTGCATCAAAAGCTTTGATGGTATATGCAAAAGCTTTGCGTAGTATATCATCACGACCTCAGCACATTGCAGGCATACTATGCAAATCACATAAAGGAGAAGCATCGTGTAGAGAGCTAAAAAAACAGCACACGGCTGTCCTAGTACAATAAGTGTTGCCACGACCTCAGTATTCTACACTGCTTCTCAGAGGTACACACGTTTAATAATGTATGCAAGTGAGATTGAGGCATAGAAAAAGCCCACGATGGGGATTCAATGTGTTGAGAACTCCAAAGAAGGCATGTTAGCAATACTAAGAGTACATCCAAGGCACACATTACATTCTGAAGGTGGAGAAATATTCTTTATACCCCAATCAAAATCAGTTGCTTATTGATCAGTGGTATTCAAAAATCATTTAAAGCAGTGGTTCTCAACCTTTTTTTCTTTTTTTTTTTTGACTCCAAGGCCCCCCAGTGTCCACAATAATATCTACTGAAGAGGATTAGAGCCAAGCAATAATAAAAAAATAAAACCATCTCGAGATTAAAGTTGTTAAATTTCGAGAAAAAAGTCGAAATAAAATGTTGAGAATAAAGTCATTACATTATGAGAAAAAAGTTGTTAAATTACGAGAACAAATTCTTTAAATTACGAATTTGTTCTCATAATTTAACGACTTTTTCTCGTAATTTAATGACTTTATTCTCATAATTTAATGACTTTATTCTCAACATTTTATCTCTACTTTTTTCTCGAAATTTAATGACATTTTTCTCATAATTTAACGAATTTGTTCTCATAATTTAACAACTTTTTTCTCATAATTTAATGAATTTATTCTCATAATTTAATGAGTTTATTCTCAACATTTTATCTTGACTTTTTTCTCAAAATTTAACGAGTTTTTTCTCGTAATTTAATGAGTTTATTCTCAACATTTTATTTAGACTTTTCTCAAAATTTAACGAGTTTTTTTTGCAAAATTTTACAACTTTAATCTCTCGATGGTTTTATTTTTTTTTATTATTGCTTGGCCCTAATCCTCTTCCGTAAATATCTGAATGTCCCTTTCCAGTTGTTTATTTACTGATAAGGATTAAGAATAAGGATTTTATTTTTAAATAATAATATTTTTTTACTTACAATTTCTACCTAAGATTTTATTAATTTACATGACTTCTCCTTAAAATTAGGCTTTCTCAGATTTTTGGAATCCTGGTTCTTCAAAGACAAAAAAAAAAAGTTTTGTTGGGGTTGATTTATATTTTTTGACTTATTTCATTGCTTATTCAATCTTATTTTTAATAATTTTAAGTTATCTTGAGGACCGTTTGGCCCCCTGGTTGTGAACCTCTGATTTAAAGGGATAGTCACCCAAAAATTAACCTTCTGTCACCAACTATCATCAAGTTTGTTGTTCCAAACCTGTCTCCAAATCTGTCATGTAAAAATTGTAAGAATTGCGAGATATAAAGTCAGAATTGCGAGATATAAAGTCAGAATTGTGTAATATAAAGTCAGAATTGTAAGTAATAAAGTCAGAAAGTCAGAACTGCATGATATAGACTCGCAATTGTGCAATATAAAGTCAGAATTGCATGATATAAACTCGCTATAGCATGTTATAAAGTCAGAATTGCGAAATATAAACAATCCTGAGAGGAAAAGTTGCAAGTTTATATCTCACAATTATGACTTTATAAGACAAATTTTTTTGTATTTTTGAGAAAAAAAGTCAGAATTGCGAGTTTAAATCTAGTAATTGGGAAAAAAGTCAAAAGAAATGTGTGAGATGCAAACTCGCTATTGTGAGAAAAAGACAGAATTGTGAGATTAAAAAGTCACAATTACCTTCTTCAGTTTTTTATTTAGTGGCAGAAACAAGCTTCTATAATTTTGATTTTGAAAAATTTTGATCTCTTTTCACAAGATCACAGAGGTTTGGAACAACAGTAAATGATACCAGAATTTTCGACATAAATATTTATTAAGTAGTGCATAGTCAATGGAAGTGACCAAACGTCTCTTGAGATTGTTTACTTTGATCCAAATTTTTTTGTTGTGCCAAAAGATTTTAGATTTTCTCATTTAAGATCTCTCAGAAGCCCAAGTGGTCTACGGATCTGTCAAGAGCTGTTCTCTTGACACAAAAGTGTACTTCTCTCAGATTAAAGACATTTATATTGCCATGTTGTAAATTTGAATGATGAATTTGCATTCGGACAGAATGAAAATGACTTTACATGCCAATTTTATGCTAAGCTATGAGATATATGCTCCCGAAGAGTGTAAAGTGACCAGCAGATTTTTTTTTCCGTGAAAAAGTGCCATGTTCACTATAACACCTTAAGTCAAAGCAGGCTAAAAGATGTTTTTGGGTGGGAGCAATGACATATAGGTATATGAAACTATGTTATAAATCGTCAGCTGCCAAGAGTGTCATACTGGTTCGATTTCAGACAGTACATACTTGGTTGCTGCAAAGCAATGGGGATGGTAACTTGTACAAAAATGTAAGTTACTACAGCATAGCATCAACATAAGGATCCATGTAAAAATGTATAGTTAAGAACACACACACACACACAGAGACAAAAAAAAAAAATAATAATAATTTTTAAGAAACATCTATTTCCAGTATCAAATTTTCCAGTAAAATTCCCAAAGACAAGCATTGTATATTGCACCACCCAAGTGTGTAATGTTTCATTGCCATTGATCTTTAAAGATCACACAGACATTTGTATTGTGAATGTAGTTATGTATTGATTGAAAGTGTTCCAAAATTCTTCTTTCAATTGAAAAATTGTGTCTTATTTAAATTTATGCTGAATGTTTGAAAGCAGGACATTTACTTTCACTTGATCTGATGGACAATGACTTTGATCACAAGGTTGTATAATTGTATTTGTAAGAGAAGGTAGTGAACGACATTTAATTTTTTTACATTCTGCTTTTTTTTCTTTCTTTTTTTTTACCAGAATGCATTACAATTCATTTTTTTTCTATTGTATTTGCACAGAATGTGGCAATGGTTCAAAATGAAAGTGTCTGGGAATGAATGTTCTCCTGACATTGCTGTAGCAAGTACCAACTGAATGGTTTTTTTAATGCCTCCGAGCTAGATTTTGTGACTCAAAGGGTATGCGGGAAAGCAAATGTAATCTTGTAGCCTTTTTTGTGACTCAAAACACGTGAACAAAAAACAAACCTCACATGCATGTCTGCTCTGGTGGACTACACAGTAGAATTACCTAGTACATGTAAAGTCGCAAACCACTGTATATCGAATGGTCGTCTGTGCAACAATCCACTGCAAGGGTATGTCTCCACTGTGCTAATTAATATCTACAGAGGTTCCCTAATATATAAATATATATATATGTATCAATCACACACACACAAAACATTTTCTGAATATATTTCAAGCACAGAAAAAAAAAAATGTATTTGTAATAATAATATAACTGTTTTACATATACTCAGACCTCTGTTTGCAAATCACATTCAGAATATCATGCAAAAATCGTTTAAACTGTAAGCAAATTTGCTTATGTTTTTCAATACATCATCTGATTATTATCACTAGCGTGCCGTTTTGCAGAGTAGACAATGTGAAAACTTCACTGTACATCAGCTCCTACCTACAAGCGGTAGATTTAGTTACGTATATAGATAGTCGTATAGTCACATATTTCAGTGCTGAACTGACTCAGACATAAGAGTTACTGGACTGCAGTAGTCTGCTACACTCTTAAACGCTCAGATACATTCTTTATAATGGCACACCAAGATGCTCTGATCTATTGTAAGTTAATGTCTTGTAAACTTTAATGTAAAGGTGTATTTGTACATTTTGCTGCCAATGTAAAGAGAAAAAAAAAACTGTTGTGAAATGTATTTTTTGTATTATACATCACTACTGTTTTGTTGTTTTTATTATATTGTACATAAAAGCACTTTAATTTTAATTTTTTTAATAAAAGAAATAAACCCAGTGATTTTTACTGACTCAACATTATTTGGGTCAATTACAGTTTTGAAACTTGCAACCTGAAGTTTTGAGTCGAGTGGCATCTATCTATCTATCTATCTATCTATCTATCTATCTATCTATCTATCTATCTATCTATCTATCTATCTATCTATCTATCTATCTATCTATCTATCTATCTATCTATCTATCTATCTATCTATCTATCTATCTATCAATCATAACATTATGAGCACTGACAGGTGAAGTGAATAACACTGATTATCTCTTCATCACGGCACCTGTTAGTGGGTGGAATATATTAGGCAGCAAGTGAACATTTTGTCCTCAAAGTTGATGTGTTAGAAGCAGGAAAAATGGGCAAGCGTAAAAATTTAAGCGAGTTTGACAAGGGCTGAACTGTGATGGCTAGACGACTGGCAGTGGGTGCGTATGGGGCTGCATAGCCGCAGACCAGTCAGGGTGCCCATGCTGACCCCTGTCCACCGCCGAAAGTGCCAATAGTGGACACGTGAACATCAGAACTGGACCACGGAGCAGTGGAAGAAGGTGGCCTGGTCTGATGAATCACGTTTTCTTTTACATCACGTGGATGGCCGCGTGTGTGTACCTGGGGAACACATGGCACTTACCTGGGTAACACATGGCACCAGGATGCACTATGTGAAAAAGGTAAGCCGGTGAAGGCAGTGTGATGCTTTGGGAAATGTTCTGCTGGGAAACCTTGGGTCCTGCCATCCATGTGGATGTTTACTTTGACACGTACCACCGACCTAAGCATTGTTGCAGACCATGTACACACTTTCATGGAAACGGTATTCCCTGGTGGCTGTGTCCTCTTTCAGCAGGATAATGCGCCCTGCAGCAAAGCAGAAATGGTTCAGGAATGGTTTGAGAAGCACAACAACAAGTTTGAGGTGTTGACTTGGCCTCCAAATTCCCCAGATCCCAATCCAGTTGAGCATCTGTGGGATGTGCTGAACAAACAAGTCTGATCCATGGAGGCTCCACCTCACAACTTACAGGACTTAAAGGATCTGCTGCTAACATCTTGCTGCAGATACCACAGCACATCTTCAGGGGTCTAGTGGAGTCAATGCCTCGAAGGGTCAGGGCTGTTTTGGCAGCAAAAGGGGGACCAATTCCAAAAAAGTTGGGACACTGTACAAATTGTGAATAAAAACAGAATGCAGTGACGTGGAAGTCTCAAATTTCAATATTTTATTCAGAATACAACATAGATGACATATCAAATGTTTAAACTGAGAAAATGTATCATTTTAAGGGAAAAATAAGTTGATTTTAAATTTCATGGCATCAACACATCTCAAAAAAGTTGGGACAAGGCCATGTTTACCACTGTGTGGCATCCCCTCTTCTTTTTATAACGTCTGGGGACTGAAGAGACAAGTTGCTCAAGTTTAGGAATAGGAATGTTGTCCCATTCTTGTCTAATACAGGCTTCTAGTTGCTCAACTGTCTTAGGTCTTCTTTGTTGCATCTTCCTCTTTATGATGCACCAAATGTTTCCCATGGGTGAAAGATCTGGACTGCAGGCTGGCCATTTCAGTACCCAGATCCTTCTTCTACGCAGCCATGATGTTGTAATTGATGCAGTATGTGGTCTGGCATTGTCATGTTGGAAAATGCAAGGTCTTCCCTGAAAGAGACGACGTCTGGATGGGAGCATATGTTGTTCTAGAACTTGGATATACCTTTCAGCATCGATGGTGCCTTTCCAGATGTGTAAGCTGCCCATGCCACACGCACTCATGCAACCCCATACCATCAGAGATGCAGGCTTCTGAACTGAGCGCTGATAACAACTTGGGTTGTCCTTGTCCTCTTTAGTCTGGATGACATGGCGTCCCAGTTTTCCAAAAAGAACTTCAAATTTTGATTCGTCTGACCACAGAACAGTTTTCCACTTTGCCACAGTCCATTTTAAATGAGTCCAGAGAAAACACCTGCGCTTCTGGATCATGTTTAGATATGGCTTCTTTTTTGACCTATAGAGTTTTAGCCGGCAACGGCGAATGGCACGGTGGATTGTGTTCACCGACAGTGTTTTCTGGAAGTATTCCTGAGCCCATGTTGTGATTTCCATTAGAGTAGTATTCCTATATGTGATGCAGTGCCGTCTAAGAGCCCGAAGATCACGGGCATCCAGTATGGTTTTCCGGCCTTGACCCTTACGCACAGAGATTGTTCCAGATTCTCTGAATCTTTGGATGATATTATGCACTGTAGATGATGATAACTTCAAACTCTTTGCAGTTTTTCTCTGAGAAACTCCTTTCTGATATTGCTCTACTATTTTTCGCCGCAGCATTGGGGGAATTGGTGATCCTCTGCCCATCTTGACTTCTGAGAGACACTGCCACTCTGAGAGGCTCTTTTTATACCCAATCATGTCGCCAATTGACCTAATAAGTTGTAAATTGGTCCTCCAGCTGTTCCTTATATGTACATTTAACTTTTCTGGCCTCTTATTTCTACCTGTCCCAACTTTTTTGGAATGTGAAGCTCTCATGAAATCCAAAATGAGTCAATATATGGCATGACATTTCAAAATGTCTCACTTTCAACATTTGATATGTTATCTATATTCTATTGTGAATAAAATATAAGTTTATGAGATTTGTAAATTATTGCATTCCTTTTTTATTCACAATTTGTACAGTGTCCCAACTTTTTTTGGAGTCGGGTTTGTATATATAAACAAGAATAATAAAAATAAAACAACCAGAAGAGCCAGAGGAAGAAAAAGAAAATAGATTTAAAAAAAGTTATACACGGTTAAAAAAGATAGGAATTATAGTCTACCAGAAAAATTGACAGTAATAGAATCTTACTCACCCCCAAAAAAATTATGAATAAAAAAATCTGCCTACAATCAGGTGTGTGTGTGTGGGTGTGGGTGTGTGTGTGTGATTAATGAAAAGAAATACCATAATATCTCATATACACCAACCACTAATGGTCAGCTTATACATTTTAAGGACACTTTAGTTTTCATATGCTCACTTTTGATTTGTCTGAAAACATCCTTACAAATACATAAAAAATACATAACATCACTTTTCATATTTTCTATATGAAAATATAGAGACTATAGCGTCTCAAAAGAGCGTTTGCATCAAGTGCTCACAAGCTCTAACATTTTACCGTGATAATGCTGCCATCATGTGGCAATTGTTGGTAAACTACACTGTCATCCTTGACTGTAGTCGTTGAGGTCATCGCAACCTGTTTCTTCCAGGTTAAATAAAGTAACAAACAATAGGTGACACAGTTACAACATCGCGACGCTCATATCCAGTTATGTTAATAATTAAGTTCCTCTAGGTGATCCCCGTGTGTTATTTGACGCAGGCTAAAAGTTAACTATGACTGAATCAAGTAAACACTCGAGTTAGTTTAAGACTTAGGTGCGGTGCCCTGTTTGCACAATGACACAGCCAGAGAGACAATGAAAAATAATACAATTTCAGAAAGGAATTTCTTTAAGACACCTATTTATTTACATTTTGAATATCTTTAGCCTACTCTGTCTGCAATTCAGAGAAAATGTCTTTGAATTCAATGGAATACAAGTGTAGCTATGTGGCGTGGACATTACCAAACAAAGGAAGGCAAATGTCCCTCAGCTGATAAAGTACAGTCCACCACACCTGTAAGGGAAATAAAGTACCAGCGCCTTCCACAGAATGAAACCACGCACTGGCGTCTGGCGCGCGACGCAACTACGTCAACATGACCGCATTTCTGATGTCATTTTGGTGAAAATATCTGATTATTTATTTAAGACAATTTTACAATAATCGTTATTACATTTAATATTTAGAAAAGCAAATTTCTATTAGAAAAACAGAAAGACAGAAATCTATTTGAAAAGCAAGATTTATAAATAGTAGCTATAGCCTAAGTAGCCTAAGTTATGTATTTGTCTCTGTTTTTTTTTTTTTATATATATACTCTATAATATGATATATCTACTGCATTCTTCTTTGGTTAATAGTTAATAGTTTAGTGTTCTCCCAGGCTTGTCTCTTATAGTTTTGGGCACTACTGGCTGGGAGACCAATGTAAAGTGGGCTGGTTCTCAGTTTGTTCTACACTTTTCCAGCACGCCTACCTCCACAGCTATCCAATGACACACTAACTTGAGTTTAACTTGTTACACTGCGAGATAATGAGCGATCATCCAATCACTCATGCCTTCATCTACCACTACCTGCTCTAGTTTGAGCGCGAGGTGTCCGCGCACCTGTTGGTGATGTACGCTACATGTTAACGTTCATTCGGCTTTTCTTTTCGTCGTTTTATCACTTTCACGTGGGTTATTTGGAGCGGTGTCGTTGTACACAGGTGTATTTTGAATTAGCGTTTGTTTGTCCTCGTCAGGTGAAAAGATAAAGATGAACCAAACTGACCTTCGGAGACTTTTTGCGGCATGTGATGGGAATAAGTCAGGAAGAGTCGAATACGAGGACTTCACCAATGTTTGCCGAGAGCTTAATGTTCCTGCGGACGAGATCAGGACTTTATTCAACAAGTTCGACCTGGATGGAGACGGATATATTAACTTTAATGATTTTTCGTCAAGCTTTCAGGAAGTTTCCGAAGCCCTCAATCTGGCTTTGTTGGGAAACGGTTTGCAAAGTCAGAGAAGCGCTTGGGATGAGTTTGAAAACACATTAGACGGAGATGTGGCCTTTTATTTGGGAAGGTAGGCTTGTATTTGGACTTGTGAAGTTCAGTATTTTGTTAAACTTACTTGTAATTAACAAAAAAGGATGCTCAATACGATATAGTTAAGTTTTGACTAGTTTTATTTAAGGTAACTCAAGTTCTCACAATTGTAGGTTGTTTGTGTGTGTAGGTGTAGGTGTGTGTGTGCATAACCATGATTTTGGGTCAAATGTGTACCCTGAAAGTAGGCCTAGGCTATAAAAATTGTTGTATTTTTGTATATTTCTTATACAGTATTTTAGACCACAGATGCAAAAAATTCCCACTACATTTATGTATGAAATTTGAATAAAGTTTGGAGACTATTAAAAGAAGGAAATCCCCCACTTTAAAGGATTAGTTCACTTTCAAATGAAAATTACCCAAGCTTTACTCGCCCTCAAGCCATCCTAGGTGTATATGACTTTATTCTTTATAATGAACACAATCTGAGTTATATTAATACATATCCTGACACATCCAAGCTTTATAATGGAAGTGAACGGGGACCAACAAGTATGAAGCTCAAGAAAGTGCATCCATCCAAAGCAAAACATACTCCACACCGCTCCGGGGGGTTAATAAAAGCTTTCTGAAGCGAAGTGATGTATTTGTGTAAGTAAACTATCCACATTTAACAAATTATAATGTAAAATATCTAGCTTCCTCCAGACCGGCTTCCGTATTCAACTTGCAAAGAAAGTGTAATGCCTCTTGCAGTTCAACTATGTCCTACACCTTCCGTATTTAACATGCGAAAAAAGCTTAACTGATGCGATGTTATAAAGCTTAGATGCGTTACGATATTTATTAATATAACTCAGATTGTGTTCATCTGAAAGAAGAAAGTCATTATATACACCTAGGATGTCTTGAGGGTGAGTAAAGCTTGGGGCAGTTTTCATTTGAAAGGGAACTAATCCTTTAATTCAGTTCCTCCTCCCCTATTTATAACACGTATAAGTAGTTGTGTATAAATTGTGTATAAGTCTATGGTATCTGCCCATTGTGTATACCTGCAAGAATCTTAATGTTTTAATACATTTAACCAACTATTTTGTCAAACTTTTGCTAATACCTGTCTTGACAACTGGATTTATCCAACCACATGAGATGCACTCATTCAGGCCTTGTGTATTTTATTGCTGTTCTCCCTTTTTTCGTGTCTGCAGGCAGTGGGATGGATTGAGTGAGTTGTATGAACAAATCCACTCCACATCAGATGAGCTCTTACTGCAGCAATATGAGGATCTCATCAAGGCCTTTGTGGCTGAGAGCAAAGAGCACAGGATGGAGAGTGAACAACTCGAGACCAGTCTTCGAAGGTGAGAGGAGTGTTTTCAGGATTCAGCTGGGATGCTGTGGTGTTTACAACAGCTGTTTTGTCACTTTAATGGGTTAGTTCACACAAAAATGAAAATTCTGTTATTTATTACTTACCCTCATGTCGTTCCACACCTGTAAGACCTTCTTTAATCTTCAGAACACAAATTAAGATATTTTAGTTGAAATCCGATGGCTCAGTGAGGCCTCCATAGGGAGCAATGTCATTTCCTCTCTCAAGATCCATAAAGGTACTAAAAACAGTGTATCGAATCATGATTCGGATCGCATGTCAAACTGCCAACGGCTGAAATCACGTGACTTTGGCGCTCCGAACTGCGGATTCGACACACTGATTCATTTATGATCCGATGCTTCCTGATGCAGTGTTTTGGAACACTTTTTTTTTTTTTTTTTTTTTTTTTTTGGCACACCAAAAATATTCTCGTTGCTTTATAATAATATTGAACCACTGTACTCACATGAACCGATTTAAATGTTTTTAGTACCTTTATGGATCTTGAGAGAGGAAATGTCATTGCTCCCTAATATCTTAATTTGTGTTCCGAAGATTTTTGGGTGAACTAGCCCTTTAAGGTTATCATTGCCAAGGAGTTCCCAGTCCAGCTGAAATATTATGAAGGACAATAGTAGTTGCACCTCGTTATAATTTCATGTACCTTTTACATGTTTGAAAGGCATTTTAATTGTTTATTTAAAAAGTCATATTTGTGGCTCCTTGGAACCTCTGAGGCTTTTTAGTGGGAGTAACATTATCCCAGAATTTAAAGGGATAGTTCACCTAAAAATGAAAATTGTCATTTACTCACACTCATGTTGTTCCAAACCTTTAAGACTTTTGTTCATCTTTGGAACACAAATTAAGATATTTTAATAAAACCTGAACAATTTCTGACCCTGTTTTGACGGTTACGTAACTACCACTTTGACGCTTCAAAAAGTTTGCAAAACTAATCCATATGAATTTAGTCCAAATTTTCTAAAGAGACATAATCGCTTTATATGATGAACCGATTTACTTTAGGTTTTGGAGGGTCAGAAATCACTCGGATATCATCTTTTGTTTAAAAGGTGAATAAATTGTCATTTTTGGGTGAACTGACACTTTAAACAGCTGTCCGTGTCAGATTAATGAATCCACGTTAATATAATTGTGAACTTCCTATATACTACATTACATTGTATATAGGTATGTTTTCCTTTTTGTCCAGGAAGTGTTTTTTTTCCCCTCTCTAAGCATTTAATGGATTCAGGATCTAAAGTTACGTTATTAAAAGGAAGAAAAGCTTTTCCATTAAGGAAGGAGGAAATTGAAAATTGGTGTAGAGTTACTAAGCTTGTCGTCCTCATATTTCTCAAGAATGTCTAATTATGTGGTTCGGTTCTGAGTGCTCTGTTTTCACAGTGAAACGCAGTCCAGGCCTTTTACTGTGTGTTTAGCGTAAGGCTGTTTGTTTCACCTCAGGTCCACCTTACACAGTTGCAGCTTGTGTTCTCAAGAGTCCTGCCTTCATTTCTCCCTTCCCTTTCGTCAGACGTTTGCTCAACTGCACCCACTTGATGATTATAAGACAGTGTAGCTTAAAGGAGTAATTCATCTCTCCAGTAGTGGCTCCTCAGGGAACGTTTCTTTTGAGGTCTGGATTTTGGTTCTCTTGGTCTTAGGATACCCTTTAATGCATCCAAGACCGGTTGTTTCAAACTGCTTTCTGGAGAAAGACTTTAAAGTTGCTGTTTCGGTTCTAAGAAGTTCAGGCTGTGCCTTTTTGCTTTTTGATGTCAACAGGACAGAGGAACTGACCAGCAGTCAGTTAGCAGAGATGGAGGAGGACTTGCAGCAGCAACTGGCCCGCACAGAAGAAAGGGTCAGAGAAGAGGTGAGAAGTCAGACAAGTTTAATATGCAGTTACTTGAGTTGGCACATTCAGGCACATAATTTGATTGACCATTTGCATTAATCTGCATGTTAAATGTTATTGTTAAAGTAGGTAAGGAGGCGCGTGAGGAGGCGGGTTTGTGTTTCAGATAGGTCTATTTCAGTATCAATATGTATCAAATCTATATTTTTGACAACATTGCTTTTAGTTTATTTCAGATGCCTTTTTAAAAGACTACAATTTGAAAAATGTATATTTAGGCGATTGTATAAATTAAAATTTAACCCATCAAAGTGGCTAGTAAGTGACTGCGTTACACGCCGATGCTGAAATCCACCCGCATTTGGCAGGTTGACGGTTGTTAAAGGAACACTCCACTTTTTTTTTAAAAATAGGCTCATTTTCCAACTCCCCTAGAGTTAAACAGTGGAGTTTTACCGTTTTCGAATCCATTTAGCCGATCTCCGGTTCTGGCGGTACCACTTTTAGCATAGCTTAGCATAGTTCATTGAATCTGATTAGACCGTTAGCATCGCGCTTAAAAATGACCAAAGAGATTTGATAATTTCCTATTTATAACTTGACTCTTCTGTAGTTAAATCGTGTACTAAGACCGACAGAAAATGAAGTATTGCGATTTTCTAGGCTGATATGGCTAGGAACTATACTCTCATTCCAGCGTAATAATCAAGGAACTTTGCTGCCGTATCATGGCTGCAGCAGTGCAATGATATTACGCAGCGTCTCTCACAAACGTCTCCATGGTTGCAAGGCACGTTCCCTGTGCAAGCAGGGGCTCATGGGCGCTGCGTAATATCATTGCACTGCTGCAGCCATGGAACGGCAGCAAAGTTCCTTGATTATTACGCTGGAATGAGAGTATAGTTCCTAGCCATATCAGCCTAGAAAATCGCAATACTTCATTTTCTGTCGGTCTTAGTACACGATTTAACTACAGAAGAGTCAAGTTATAAATAGGAAATTATCAAATCTCTTTGGTCATTTTTAAGCGCGATGCTAACTGTCTAATCCGATTCAATGTACTATGCTAAGCTATGCAAAAAGTGGTACCGCCAGAACCGGAGATCGGCATAATGGATTCGAAAATGGTAAAACTCAACTGTTTAACTCTAGGAGTTGGAAAATTAGCCTATTTTCAAAAAAAGTGGAGTGTTCCTTTTAATGTCAAGCCCTGATAATAACCATGATTCATGCATGTAAATGTGTATGTTTGTGTTATTCTGTCTTGCTATGTGGAAAAGGATTTCAGGTTCAGCTTCGTGCTCAGTGGTTCACCTTTATTCTTGTAGCTCAGTGAGCTGTTTTTAACTGGAAGGCCAGCCTGACTCTGTGCACAAAGGCTTCTCTATGAGAGCTTGTAAATGCCTCTTTATTAGGCCTGTGCATATAAGGAAAACACTCTTCTTGGGTTTCATGCATACAGGAGCAGAAGAAATTGGATGAATCCATTGCTATGCTCCAAATCAAGCATGAGAATGAGCTGGCAGACCTGCAAACAACAATAGAGAGGCTCACAAAGGTGAGAGAATAATGTGGGAGTCTCATTTGAATGCATGTGGGTTTGTCTATATTTTGTGTATAACTTTGTGATTCTTACGTTCTCTTATTTTAGCAATATCAAGAGGAGTCGAAATTAAACAGCCCCAGAGAAGATGCCATCAAACTGAGAGCAAAGATTAGAGATCTGATGCAGGTATGAATCAGATTCCTCTCCACCATTACTACCGCATGCAGTGCCCTTCAAAAATGTTTGAACCTTAGGGGAGAGTGAGGTGTAAACTGCCGATTTTTACTTAAATTGATAGTTCAGCCAAAAATGAGAATTCTCACTGTATTCTGAAACTAAGGCTTTCTTCTGTGGATAAAAGAAGATATTTTGAAAAAATGTTTAAAAAACATTTTAGAAAAAATACCCATTTTAGACATTTATGACCTATGGATTTTGTTTCTCTGCAGGAAAATGAGGAGCTGAGGAGTTCTCTTATGAAAGCCCAGATGAACGTCTCAATTCTCCAGCTTGAGTTGGACAGATTGAAGAACGCCTTCACTGACCAGAAACTCCAACACGAGAGGTGAGAACACTGATGCTTCAATGCATTTAAACAGGGTTTGTGTACGTAAAATGACCAAAATTTTAGCTTTTTTTTTGCTTCATCAGATAAATGACACAAAGCAAGTTTTTGCAAATGTGTGAAATAATAAAATCAATAATTCAGCCACAAAGCAGTAAAAAACAAAAGGCAAGAAAGGTGTTATGAGTACAAAACACACACCCACTCAAACATGCACTCACTTACTTACACACGCGCACACACACAACACACTATGCACGCAAATGAACTGGTGTGGCTGTAACAATATGGTAAAATGAGCCAAAAGACTCAAATAAGAGATTGAAATCAAACCAGACCCAGCTGTGATAAAACATACCTGTTCATTTTTGTTACATTTTGTTGAATTTTGATGTCATGTAACAAAATGTCCTCCTCAGGTTTTTCAAATGTTCAGGTTAGCCTGCAGTATTTTCTTTTTTATATATTTTTTTTTATGAAAATGAATGAAATTAATGCAAAAACTGACACTTCAAATCAATATTTAAATAAAAAAAAAAACCTTGACAAAGTAGTCTTTGAGAATGTCTAAGTAAAATCCTTATCAAAAAACTTGATGTCTAAAACCACAAGAGAATTTATAAGCCACTTTATAAACAGTAGAACTATATCGGAATCTAGTGGTTACATCATGGCATTACACAAGTTTTTCTTTTTTTCTTACCACATCACTAATCTACCGTCAAAATTGGATTTTAGATGCCGTGTCTCTCTTTTAACATGGAATACTGCTTTAATTGAAAAATTTAAAAATATATTAGGAAAAAAAAAAACTATGTTCAATTGGGGAAAAATGGCTAATTTTATATTTAATTTATCATAAAATACCCTCAACTTTAAATAATCAAAATATTATTGAACAAAAATATATTACATTGGTTTTCCTTCTCAGAGAAAGTGATGATCTTAAGAAGATGGTGATGGAGTACCAGTCTTATTCCAGCCAAATAGAAATCCTCCAGTAAGTCAATTCAGTTGTTCAATGGTCAAATGATTCAAAATAGTCCAATGAAGAAATGGATTTCCTGCTTGCTTAGATATGTAAGGTGTTTTTTATTTTTTTTTTTTTTTTTTCTCCACATCAGGGAAGTGAACAAAACGTTGTATGACAGCAATGATGGGTTGCGGTCTGCTCTGAGCCAGGATAATTCCTCTACAAAAAGACGGGTAGCTGTTTCATTGGTTTTTAATTGAAGTTGGTACTGCGATCGTTTTAACCATGATCAAATATTTGGATTTCCATCGTAAAGGGGAATCGGCAGTGTTTATGGAATGCATTTTAATGTACACAATAACTGTCCTCATTTAATGTTTGCTCTTCTGTAGCTCTCACCAAAAAATGAAATTCCTCCTAGGAAGATGAAACCACTTCGACAGAGTACAATGAATCAGAGCGGGTAATTATGCCCTCTATTGTTTGCTCTGTATTTGTTGCAGTTGTACCTTGACAGAAAAATATACTGAGTAAACATTCAATATGCTTTGTTTAGCCCTTTATATCATATTATAATTTCTTTTTCCTATGGATGACATTTGTCTTATCTATTTAACTGATAGATATTATACACATATGTATAATTATTATTTTTTTATTTTTATTTTTATACTTAAGTTTCACTAATGAAGACGACACTATGGCCCTGGTCAAGTGCTGGGCTGATAAGTATTTGGACAGTGGCGTTTCCCTTCAGACAGACGCCGAGCCGATGTCGGGCAGCGATTATGACAGTGAAGACAGCCATAATTCAGTAGAGACTGTGCATCATAGTTATTCTTCTATTCCATCTGAACTGGAGGCAAGTCTTCAGCTTTCACACTTTCACTTTTTTTTTTTTGTATCTGTATAATTAATTTCTGGGTTAAATAACTAATGTTTTTGTAGGTGTCAGAGCTGAAGTCTGAAGCTTTGGGCTCTGTAGCTCGTAGCACAGTTGGCTCAATATCCTCCTCACTTCGGCGGCGCTTATCTGCTTTTCCTGTCAAGGTAGTTCTTGCTTTTTTTTTTTTACATACTCCCTAGTTTTTACACATCTTATTAGACTGTAGAATGTAGTAAGTATACACACATTTTTGGTAAGCTAACTTAAAGGTGTAATATGTAAGAATTTTGCAGTAAAATATCCAAAAACCTCTAGGCCAGTGTTATATATTTTGTTCACTTGAGTATTTACAATATCCCAAATGTTTCCAACTATTTGTAAATCGTGAGAATTGCAATTTTAACCAAGGCTGTGGGACGTGTGAGGAGTCACCTGTCAAGTGCGTCATACCCGCGTTACCATCGGTTTCTGGTTTAATTTTGTAGAAACCATGGAAACCCCAAAGACGCTTTAATATTTACGTTTTAATAGGCAAGGGAACAACAACTGACTTTTTGGGGGGAACATTAGACAAACTAATTATTGTTACATAGTTCAACACGTTTAGTCTTGTTTAAATCTGTTTTTTTTTTTTTGTTTTTTTTTGCAAGTACCATGCTTTACCATGCCTCAGAGAAAAACACTTGTCAAGTAGCTAACATAGCATAATCAGATGCAGCTTTATTTTTAGTATTTTATTTTTTTTATTTCAGAATTTTCTCCATCATACAATACATTCTAAAATTAATTGCACAGAGGTTATTGACCTCTAGCGGACAGAAAAGCTTACATATTGTACCTTTTTTAAGAATTTTAGAAAGATTTTACCAGAAAGTTTCCGAATCATATGTAAATGTAAGACCTCTTGTGTCATTTTTAAACTGCTTTTTTTTTTGTATTTTGTGCAACTCTTGTGTAACTTGTAACTCAGCTCTTGTCATGAAAATAGCCTCAGCTGCTGACATTACTACTACTACTACTACTACTCCCCCCTAGTGTTGCTGAAAACCATAAATGCCGAAAGTGGCGTTTTTTTTTTTTTTTTTTTTTTTTTTTTTTTTGTGTGTTTGTGTTATCGGCCAACTTTATTTACTCCAAGGACTATTTTTAGTAGAATTTGGCAAGTCTTGATTTTGGATCCTCTGAATAATGATCACATGCTGTGTAATATTCTCATGTTTGTGATAGACCAGTGGTTCTCAATCAGGGGTTCGGGGGCCTTAAGATCACAAAATAATTTAAAATTAAGCATTTACAAACACAAGCATTTAAAATGAGCTAAAACAACTGAAAATAAAGGTGTGTTTTTTTTTTTGTTTTTGTTTTTTTCCCCATTTGAAGAACCAGGATTCTCTCAGCCTTGAGAAACTTTTATATGATAAATGATATTTGATCACAAACATTTTATTTCAAGACCTGGATTGAATTTAAATTACTCAAAGTGTATAAAAATGCCCATGGAGTTTACACTTTTCTAGTTGTTGCAAGCTGTAAACATTTTTTTTTTTTTTTTTTTTTTTAGCCAATAAAATATTATAATCTTTTATCTAGTAAATGAAAAATGGGGGGCCAGTGAAGTAAAAAGTATGAGAAGCACTGTGATGGACTCTGTACATTTGTTCTCTATAGCAAACTGAAGAAGACTTGCATGACACAGAAGATCTCTCTCCAGTGTACCGTCTGGTGTTAGCTGGGGATGCCGGGTCGGGAAAATCCAGCTTTTTACTACGGTTGAGTCTTAACGAATTCAGAGGAGATATACCAACCACTCTTGGTGAGAACATACAAACACGTCACTTTTGAATGTGCTTTAATGCTACCATATGAATACAGTATGATGATGGAATCTAAATGGCTCAATTCATTCTTGCAGGTGTTGATTTTCAAATTAAGAAGATGCTTGTAGATGGAGAGAAAACAAACCTTCAGATCTGGGACACTGCTGGACAGGAAAGGTACAGTAGTATATGACTGATTTGAGAACAAAGTACATGGATGGTTACAATTCTTAATTATGAACGTCGTTACATTTTATGACTTGTAGTCTGACATGTCCCCCATCCTGTCTTTGTTAGAGGTAT
Organism: Chanodichthys erythropterus; assembly: GCF_024489055.1. Taxonomy (NCBI): domain Eukaryota; kingdom Metazoa; phylum Chordata; class Actinopteri; order Cypriniformes; family Xenocyprididae; genus Chanodichthys; species Chanodichthys erythropterus. The sequence goes on along the minus strand of NC_090227.1, from coordinate 38,287,850 downwards.
CATGCTTTGCATTTTTAGACTTTGAAAATGATGCCCTTTTGTTGTTTGCTTTTATACAGCAAAGACACAATGGATCAAAAGTGACACATTTAAAGATTTTTCAAATATTAAAAGAATTCTGAACAAAGAATATATCATGTTTCCACAAATATTAAGCAGCACAGCTGTTTTCTACATTGATAACAAATGGTTTCTTAAGCATCAAATCAGTATGTTAGAATGATTTCTTAAGCATCATGTGACACTATGCTGAAAATTCAGCTTTGATATCAGTCTTCAATTACTCCAGAGTTATAATTTACATTTTAAAATATTAAAATAGAAAACAATTTCAAATTGTAATATTTCACAAATTATGACTTTACTGTTTTTGATCGAATGCATGCAGGCTTGGTGTGCATAAATGACCTTCAAAAACACAATCTTCCTTCGACAAATTTTGAACAGTAGTTTATGCTAAAACATTTATTTAGCTTTGTTAGTGTTTTGAGCTATGACACCATAATTTAATTGCAATCTGAGTGAGTTTTATATGGGTTATGGTACGACTGTCCCTTGAGTCCTGTTTAACAAATGGCTTGTGTCCCATTTGATTACATGGAGCCAGTCACCGGGGGTGATCGAAATGCTTTGGCTTCACTTTTCAGGACTTGGGCGGCACACTTGTTTTCAACCTAATCAATGTACCACATGTGTCAGAATTTATTTTCTGTGGAAACCTGCCAGGTCACTGTGTATATACATGAACAGGAAACATGTTTGCAGTAAATAATGGAATATTAGCAGGCATGCAGGCCTTGGGATTAAATGTGAATCGTAAATGTTGGATTCCTGATCTGTAACATTATAAATTAATTACTCTGAGGACTTTATTTTACATGAAGGAATCTAACTGTAAAAGGTAATTCCTGTGGGATGTGCAGATTTCAAACCTTCGATTTGTGGTTGAGATAAATTGTTTAAAAGTTTGGGGTCACTAAGTTTTTAATGTTATTGGAAAGACTTGATTTATTTGATAAATACAGAACTAATATTGTGAAATATTACCATTTAAAATGCTTTTTATTTTAAAATGTAATTTATTCCTTTGTTGGCAAAGCTGAATTTTTATCATTACTCCAGTCTGTCAGTTTTGATGATTTAATGTTTTTGTGGAAACATTTAAATGCAACTTTGAATCTTCCTGACCCCAAACTTTTGAACTGTAGAGTATGTAAACAATTCTTCACTAGTAAGCACATTAATTTTCAAAGTTATTTCTTTTCTACAGGTTCCGCAGCATTGCCAGGTCGTATTTCCGCAAAGCACATGGAGTGCTACTGCTGTACGATGTCACGTCTGAGAGCAGCTTCCTGAATGTTCGTGAATGGGTGGAACAGATTCGGGTACGGTGACAAATTTTACTGACTTTTACATTTCCCTTGTATTTGTAGTCTGAATCCTGAGTTTACCCCTCACAGGAGTCAACGGATGAGGACATCCCAATGTGTGTAATAGGGAACAAGGTGGATTTGAGAGCAGAGAGGCCAAAGGGAAGCTGTGTGAGCTCTTTCCATGGGGAAAAGCTTGCTATGGTGAGTCTAGAGTCCCAGATTTATGTGGAAATATCATAATGACGATCACGTTGTCAATTCTAATGGCTGCTGCCCATGACAGGCTTATAATGCCATGTTCTGTGAAGCAAGTGCTAAAGAGGGGACGAACGTCGTTGAGGCCGTCTTACATTTAGCAAGGTAAGATCAGTTCTTGCTCATTCTCAAAAACAAAGTGAAGATATGAAGTGTTTTGAGGTTTCAAATGTCTTCTGAATCATCACAGAGAAGTAAAGAAACATGCAAAACTGGGGCGGAGGTCAGTGTCACAGGTCAAACTGAGTCTACACAAACGGAAGAAGACGCTGAACAACTGCTGTGGAGTCTAAGTCTGGCAGTGAGATCTTGTTTATGTCTTAAATTTATTTTAATATCAGTGCTTTGTAGTAAAGGTAACTTTTTAAATAATTATTGCACATTATATAATGACCTTTAATGGAAAAATGTTAATAAAACCTTTTTTAAGCAATTTAGACATCTTTTGGAGGTTTTGTAAGTGTCCTAGGTGTTAAGCACTGATCAAATGTATACTTGTACATTTGCCTACAAATGATCAATTCACTTCAGGGTTCAGTGTTTATATACATGTTTTTATTTATGTTGTCGAGGAATGTTCATGTAAATGTTTCTAACATTGTGTTAAATAAAAGTTTTAGATTTGGTTTAAATCAAAGGTCTGGAAGCCATTTTTCTGATGTACTCTAGCATTTTTGACACATCTTTAAAACAAAGAAGCAAACTTTGGTTTGAGTTACACTTTATTCAACAATTAAGGAAATGAAGAAAAAAAGTGTTTTTTGGAGATGGGTCTGTTATTCTTTGTTTTTACATGGTAAATACTGCTCAAGAAAAGAGACCTGTGCACAGTGAAGTAAATACCCAGTCAACCTAAACTGGTACAGTACAAAAAAGGCTTTAAAGGAAAGTACAAACAATGATGCTGCTGAATCCAGACCAAGATGGCTTAAGATTGTCCGGATGATTTGTCGATGTCTTCTAACTATTTGGCTTTAGAATCCGACTTTTCGTTGGCTTTCTTTTGCTTCTGTTGCATTATTTCTGCATCTCTAAAAGAACAAATGGAAAAATAATGGCAGTTAATAGTGTCCCACTACATTTTTAAAGTGCAGCACATTTCCATTTCCCCTACTCACAGAAACTAAGCAACACATTATGTAGGAGAACTTCTTCCACGCATTAGCTCAAGGTCTGCTATTGCCGGTTACCTCTGCTTTCGGGCAGCAGCAGATAAACCATCGTCATTTCTCTTGCCCTTGTGCATATCACTTTGCTTCTTGGCATTTTTCTGGCGAGCAAGTTCACGCTGGTTTCCCCCTAAATAGGACACAGTGCGGAAATTAAATATCTGAGCTATCTGACACTAAAGTGAGATTAAAACCTCTTCAGATCTCCAAAGGATTAGTCTACTTTATTTAAAACTTTTCCTGATAATTTACTCACCCCCATGTCATCCAAGATGTTCATGTCTGTCTTTCGTCAGTCGAAAAGAAATTAAGGTTTGAGGAAAACATTTCAGGATTTCTCTCCATATAGTGCTACCAACAGGCTGAAGGTCCAAATTACAGTTTCATTGCAGCTTCAAAGGGCTTTAAACTATACCAGATGAGGAATAAGAGTCTTATCTAGTGAAACAATCAGTCATTTTCCATAATCTATTCTACTTAAGGAAAAAAACGAAACTGGCACCACGTTCGTTCCGTAAGTAGAATAGGGAAGGCGTAGGACATGCAGCGTAAGCTTTTTGAAGAATACGGAAACCAGAAGTACGTTTAAGGCGATTTATTTTGTTTATAAAGCATAAACGTTTTTTTTTTTTTTTTTTGCTAGATAAGACCCTTATTCCTCATCTGGTATAGTTTAAAGCCCTTTGAAGCTGCACTGAAACTGTAATTTGGGCCTTCAACATGTTGGTAGCAGTTGAAGTCCACTATATGGAGAGAAATCCTGGAATGTTTTCCTCAACAGAAAGACATGAACATCTTGGATGACATGGGGGTGAGTAAATTATCAGGAAGTGTATTTTAAAAGTGGACTAATCCTTTTAACCCAAAAAAGCCTAATGTATATTTGATACATGAATGTCATGAATATCAACATGGTTAACTTGTTGCACCCAATTTTCTGCATGTCTTGATTGTTAATATTCCAAGATGAACATTTACTGAATTGAAGCAACTTTGATTTACTTTTATTTTTCATTTTTATCATTGATGCATGATCCATTGTATTTAAATTTACACAAAACAATGTTAAGACGCATTTTTGGTAGATTTAGTGTGACTTGCATAAAATGAAAGGTATTTTCCTTAGTTTGGGCATCTGAATAAAACTCGGGTGCGCTTTTTTTTCTCCCTTGCCTTTCCGAGTGTGAGCTTCATATTTTCACTATATCAATCATACTATGGACCATAAAAGCCAGATATCATAATACAGAACTTAAACCTTTTATTCAAATATTTTAAATAGAGATCTCATTTGTGATTCTATTTTCCCCTTTAAGAGGGTGTGTGCGAGATACAAACACAACCAACTTTTAAAAAAGGAACTTAGCATAAATATAAAGTTATACATATAATTTTGTTTAACCCCGTAGAAAACCCACAAAATCCCGACCAGTTGTTTTTAAATCGCAATCTCTCAGGCCTCATACGCCATGGCCCAATGTAAGAGGTCTTATTTACATCTGACAACGACCAAATATCGCAAAACCGAACCCAAGTCAGATCCGTGTATATACTTACTGGTCATTTTTGATCAGTTTTATCCGCTTTTCAGAGTAGCTCACCCCAAGGGCCGCTATCTTATTTCCCGACCAACAAACCGATATCTTGACTGTCTGGCGTCAAACTCACTCTGGAAGTATCCGCAGCATCGCGAGATTTTTCTGTACAAAAGATCTCGCGTACAGGAGGCAATCATTTGATTGGATGCGACATATGACGTCAGGAACAGTCAAACCATAGATATACATACATAGATGCTACATTCGACCGCTCCAGAGACGTCGGCACGCTCGCCATCTTGAAGCGGTCAACGTGTCGTCACTCACAGTAAGAATCGATGATGCCAGAACATTGCACAGCTTCTGGTTGTGAAACTGACGAAATTTATATTCCTGAAGAAATGGAATAACCTTTCACCGGTGAGAATGTGTTGGTTTGTCTTTTTATATGTATAACTCAATATTAGGCCTACAAAGTTTTAATTTTACTATGGTAACTTTAAGGCAGTTTTAGCTGACTCCGTCTTACTGTATTGTTGTAGTTTAGCAAAATGATCTGCTCAAGTCTATTGCAGGTATAGATATCCATACATGCGTATAACTACGGCTGTAGATGCTCAGTCAACTTGCTTTCTAATGTTCATGGACTTTTGACCGTTCCAATATGGCGGACGGCTATGAGACATCTATCAGTAAAACTAGCCCTGCATCCCATACAATCCACCCTATCCGCCCTAAATAGTATTGAATATTACTAGTGTCACATACTATTTAGGATGGATAGTATGCACATTGAGACGCAGGCTAGGGCTGCGTTCCAGTTCGTTTTTCATGCCCTTCCCTCACTAACTTCCCTCAGTCTCGTTGACTCGGATGTACGTCATTGCTTATTTTGCACGAGTGCCCACTACTGGCGAAACCCTTGCAATTGGCTAAATTGAAAATCCAGTGTTTAGTTGATCCTGATAAGTGCTAAGGCTTTGGGATGTTCCAAAGTATGTGAAAGTTCAAGGTATAGACTATTTAAAAACGTCTAAGAGTTTTGTTTTTGTACGGACACTGAACAAAACAAACTGTAATATTGGTTGCTTCAGTCAGATGGCCTCTTGATCCGTCAGCCAATGAAAGCTGCTTTGGAGTCCAGACCTTCTTTTGTCAGTCTGAAGGTCTGGCTACGTGAGAGGGTCATGCTAACTTCTGGGTTGGCCTACAAAAATACATCATTACTGCAGAAACTTTCTATCTTAAAAGTCTGCCATCTTCTTTCCTGTTGCATGCTAGGATGGGAGCATCATAAATAAAATTTAAAATTAAGGCTATTTGTAGCTTGCAGAAACACATATTTTGAATTGCTGTTAAGCAGGGGTCCATGATGATCAAACAAACCCTCTTGGTCCTTTTCTGCCTGAGTGAAAATCACTGTCCAAAACAAAATTAATTTGTTAGAATTCAATGGGGGTGAATTAAATGAAGAAATATTCTAATTTTGAGTTGTTTTAGCTTATATTTTAAAGGCCCCGTTGGGAGTTTGCTGGTTAAGAACCACTGCATTAGACTTGGCCTAACAGGTCACCTTTAAAAATATTCAAAGCATATATTTCTGTAAAAAAAAAAGTAATAGTTGCACTCAAATGTCCATAGCAAAGCAGAACTGAGACTTCATCCATTCATCTGAGAGAAACGCCACCTGTGCTGTTATCAGATACAATGCATTATAACAGTCAAGGACAGAATCTGTGATCTCCAACACGTCACACCGACTGGTTTGGGCAACAATAGATTAATCAGCTGCTGTATTAGATCCTCTGTACAGATGAGTCACTGCCGCTCAGACTGTTTACAGGAGTGCCAGAGTGTGGAGGAGGGCAGCGTAATGCTCATGCCCGGGAAACCGAACCCTGGAGTGGAACCAGAGTAATTGTGTGGGTTAGTATTCAAGGCCGGATGTAGTTCCACTTCTGTGAGAGCAGACGTAAAATCAACATGGAGTCAAAATAGACCTTATTTGCTTTCTTAATTCGTTTTCCCGGTCTTATTACGAATGACTCATCGGTGCATGTTATTTTAAAGAAAAATGATTTGTCTTTGTATACTCTAATCTACTGGTTATCAAACATTTTTATTTGAAGGCTCCCCATAGTCCAACACAATATTCAGTGTATATATAAGGCAATATATTTCTTATGCATCTCATATATGAAGCTACTTGTTTTCCAAACTTTTTATTAACAATGTTGATGTTTTACCTAACCTCAATTCATTTTGTTATTCCAGAAATTTCAAGAACTGAACATTAGATTGGTCTGAGTTTATTGAAATCCTAAAAAACACAATAAATATATTAATTTAAATAATGAAACAACTCGGATAATGCTGAAGGGCAGTGTAGAAATGTAAAAATATTAATTCCCACTTATATGATTCAACCAATTCCTGAAATAAAAATAAATGCTTCAGTATCCCGTTTCACATTATGAAAATAGTAACACTTTTATATATTTTTATATTTATTTTGTCATATCCATGTCAACAAAGAGATAAAATAAAAGAAATTGTCTGCACATTAATTCATATAGTTTGACTGAATTATTGTATTTCGGTTGTAATATTGATTTATTGTCATCTTGAAGACATTTCTCAACACATTTTATTCTTCATAACTGAATCAAATGTTTTCTACCATTATGATTTATAACAGCTGTTCCCACAAAAAACCTAATAGCTAATTCTATCACTACACGTGTGATAAAGCAAAACAAAACGCCAAACATTAATACTTGTTTTTATTGCAAATATTTGAAATGCATTTGCTTTGCCCTTTTATTTTGTGCGTATTTTCTGCTCTGCATAAGCCGGTGTTCCACCGGTAGAGCCGCCCATGCAGCTGCTCTTTAAACAGTTCAGTGCATTTTTCCTCCGTCCCTTGGCAGCTTTGTGGAATGTTTGTTTGTGAGACTTGTAGTTAATTTGCAAGTAGGTCGAGGGAGCTAGTTCCGTGCGGTCAGGACCACAGATGTGACTAAACTGCCCAAGGCCACCACCAGAGCTCCAAGCAGAAACTTCCAAGAAATTCCCTGAAACAGAGTAAGAAACGAGATCAAACGATGCTTGGACGCCAGCTCTGGCACGTTTTGAAAGGATTTTTTTCCACCGCTTTTCTTCTCTTCACTAGGTGGTAGTCATTCACTTACAAACGGCTTCTTTTTGGGCGGGGGTGTCAGAAAGGGCGCTATGTTTTCGCCAAACACTTGAGCTGGTTTAGCTTGCCAATCCTGGGTGTCATTTTCTCCCGCCTGTCTTTTTACCAGTTTAGACAGTTCAGCATGAATAGCCTAAAAAGTACATTATAAATAAAAAAGATTAGCATTCAAAATCTAATACAAGGCAAAACGCAACAACTTTAATCCTGTGTGAACTTCGCACGGTTCTGTGAGGAAAACACGCGCTCCTGCAATTGCTAGCTTTGACCAACAGATGGTGCCATTTCACTGACTTCAAGCTGCGTTTTCAGGACAGTCATGATTGAATTTCCACATGTGAAACAATGACTGTCATGCTTATAAAAGCAACCCCACTTCATCTCAAATGTAAATCGCATTTAAAGAAGGGAAAAAGCATTAACTTAGTTTGTAAATAGCGAGAGTTAGCTGCTCATGTTAAGTTTTAAACACTTAAACCTGGTTATTGTATTCGTAATGTAGATCAATATAATGTTTGACCTTGATTTTATCGGTTGGTCTGTGACTGCTATCACTTTATTGAACTTTTTATGTCTTGCTACTTTAACACCATTCAGATTTCTTAGAATATACCTAAGTACAGATTTGCATACATGTATAATTACAATTAAAATTCATTAGCACAGACCATACACTTAAGAGACTGCTAACAGGCTGAAATATATAACACCGCATGTATTACCACGTTTTCGATCCCATGCCTTCTCTGACTCTATGACCCTAATTTGAATTTTGCAATGAGTTCCCTCCTGAGGAAATGTTTGCTTTTTGTCCTGCTATCCAGACAGGGTGTCATTATAGCAACGGCAGATAATATTTTAGTTTTGTCTAGACAAAGCTCACGCTTCACCATGAGCACTCTGGGTCAAAGCACAGTGTGAGGGGACCTGAGATCACTCACAAAATCACTCAGGCCTAGATACAGTCTGTGGATATTATATTATATTATATTATATTATATTATATTATATTATTATGCAGCTGATTCTGGTGCATGCAGTATCTTGGTCTTGTTAGACTTTCTGGAACAGTATTCAGTTGGTTTCAGTCTTATTTAACCAACTGTGCCCAGTTTGTTAGCTTGGGAAGTCACAAATCTGATGCAGGGAGTTCCTCAGGGTTCAGTGTTGGGACCAAATTATTTAACATATACATGCTTCCACTTGGGCATATTAAATATGGAAATTATCAGAAAAAATTATATACAAAATATAAAGTTGGGATAATATAATATTAAAATTATTAAAGCATAAAAAACATATATTGCATTATGGCTTTTCATGAAAGAATCAGATCAGATATGACATGCAGAATGGGCCATAATATTCTTTAGTGTTATGAATGACTGAATTGTTTTGTTTATTGCTCCTCACATGTCATAAACATCCACAGTGTATTCAGTGTTGATTTACTTTGTTACAGGAAGGCTAGTGAGAGGATTTGTGTGTTTAACTTTGTGTCCATTTAGTGGCTCCAGACAGCCATAATCTTGGTGGCTGCTCAGAGGATTTGACAGTATTCTCAAAGGCGTGACAGAACAAGTTTTGGTTCCGTGGATTGCAACGCAGCACAAAAAAAAAAAAGAGTCTACCTGTAGAAGCAAATATTGTTTACATGCACTCTTACCAATCAGTGGAATTTCTCACGCGTTTGTGTTGTAAATTTAAACAGGCCTGTCGGAAAATGTTCGTTATTATTGTTATTGTTATGCTTTGAGACATGAGGTAATTTAACACATGACGCTTTGCAGACTCTGCTCTGGCTGTGCGCGTTCATGTGTTTTGTAGGAGGCGTGGCTTTGGAAAGCGCTCTGAAGGAAGGGTGGGATCTAATGCTTTCAAAGCTAGCTCGCTATTGCTAGCCTCTCCGAAATTGCCTACCCTACCTTTAAAGTCATTTTGGAAAGTATTTGCTCTCACGAACACTGAAAGCTCGATGGAATCATAAACCTAAATATTGCATGTACCTTTCATTAAATACAAACACATCCTCCCTGACCAACAGTGAGTATGAGTTGATATTAAATTTTAAATAAAATTAAATATCACTGCTCCAGTTAGGCCAGTTATTTCACAAAGGCCTTGGTTGAACTGTAAACGGATACTAATGGGATTTTGTGTTGCCAGCTCACGTGAAACGTAGATGTGTTCAGGAGATACGGTTACGTCTCTCACCTTAGTGGACGGCTCCAGTTTCAAAGCCATCTTCAGGGTCTCCATGGCCTCCTCATAATCACCCTTGTCTGATAAAAGCTAAAGACACATTTTACATTTCCAGATTACAGTTGAATAATATTCAGTATTGTTGAATAATATTCACCCATACCTTTCCTTTTCTGAATAACGCTTTGACATTCTGGGGATCGAGAAACAGCACATCTTGACTGGTGTGCAGCGCCTCATCGAACTGTCCAAGCTTCAGCTGTGCTGCTGCCAGGTTATTCAGACATTTTACCCGGTAGTCGTTCACCTCTTCTTCTTCCTCCTCTGTCGCATAGCTTTGACCGTCTGTAGGAGGACACAGTTGTACTGTAGTTCCACTGTAGTAATACATATCACTCAACCTTTCACTTCAAAGAAATGATATAAAAGTCCAACTGCACTGTGAAACAATGCTTTCTAAAGCTTTGAAATCATTTGTTTCGAACTAATGTTTCGGAGTGCATATAAAACTGCCAAACTCAGGTGATTTCAATAAACGAGGCTTTGTTATGTTCTCTGTGAACCCATGAAAAAGTGTTTATATGTTTTTTTTACCTGATCTCGGATAAGTTTAATGCATTTTAGTCATTTTTATTGACATTGTATTGTAATTGTATAATTAAAAGCAAAAGTTGTCATTAAAAGTCTTTTATTGGCCTGATTAAACAAGCCTTCTATAAAACAAACAAAACAAGCCCTACAATTTCGTAAAATAACACATATTATACATACTACATGCTAGATGATTTGTAAAATCCATTTAATAGACTACGTTTTCAATAAAACATTTGCAGTTTATTGGTAAACGTTGTTTTTATGCACGTTTGGGCTGAGTTTGCGTTGCATTTACACCGTTTTGACCAGTAGGTAACTCAACTAGTGAATCATTTTGCAAAGCAATTGGTTCAATTGTATGAAAGAGGATTAGGGCCAAGCATTAATAAAAAATAAAACCATCTCGAGATTAAAGTTGTTAAATTTCGAGAAAAAAGTCTAGATAAAATGTTGAGAATAAAGTCATTAAATTACGAGAAAAAAGTCATTAAATTACGAGAACAAATTCGTTAAATTATGAGAAAAATGTAGTTAAATTTCGAGAAAAAAGTCGAGATAAAATGTTGAGAATAAACTCATTAAATTATGAGAATGAAGTCATTAAATTAAGAGAAAAAAAGTCGTTAAATTATGAGAAAAAAATGAACGAAAAAATTTAACGAATTTTTTCTCATAATTTAACGACTATTTTCTCATAATTTAATGACTTTATTCTCAACATTTTATCTCGACTTTTTTCTCGAAATTTAACAACATTTTTCTCATAATTTAACAAATTTGTTCTCGTAATTTAATGACTTTATTCTCAACATTTTATCTCGACTTTTTTCCGTTTTTTTTTTTCTCGTAATTTAACAAGTTTATTCTCAACATTTTATCTCAACTTTTTTCCCGAAATTTAAAGAGTTTTTTCTCATAATTTAACGAGTTTATTCTCAACATTTTATCTAGACTTTTTTCTCGAAATTTTACGAGTTTTTTTCTCGTCATTTAACAAATTTATTCTCAACATTTTATCTCGACTTTTTTCTCGAAATTGAACAACTTTTTTTCTCATAATTTAACGAGTTTATTCTCAACATTTTATCTCAACTTTTTTCTCGAAATTTAACGAATTTTTTCTCTAAATTTAACAACTTTAATCTCGAGATGGTTTTATTTTTTTATTATTGCTTGGCCCTAATCCTCTTCCGTACAATTGATTAAAAGTTCTGAAAAGCTTTATTTTTCACATCATTACTTTTGACTGTTTAGAGACTGCCAGCCTGTGCATTAAGCCCTTATCATACTTTGTGACCTGCGTGTACAAAGTGATGACGAAATTCGCGTCACGCGCACTGTACTCTGACCTTCATATACACGTAAAAAGTGAAGTATACTTTAGCGTTTAGTAGTGAGGATTTTACATTGACTCTTCCTGCAGGTTACATCATTGCACCAGTAGGTGGCGACAAGTGATCATTCTTAATCATTCATTCAATATTTCATTCAAATGTTTTGATCAAAAATGTTGATGCATTCAGGAATAAAAGTGAGCTTCTTTATGAGTGACTCACTGAATCAGTCACTTAACTGATTTGTTTAATAACAGTGATTAATCTAGGGCCTAGTGTTTGTTGATCAGAGGCAACAGTCAATTGGACAGTCGCTTTGTCTAGATCCATTTGCAACAGACACTGGTATTAACTAGCAATTTAATACCAAAACGTGTCTAAAATGTAACTTAATATAACTAAGGTTTATTGAACTCTTCTATAAAAGCAACTCACAATCGTGTAGGTATTTTTGGGGAAATTTGATCTTTATTTATCGTCAGTGCACGTTTTTGGAACGCCTTGTCATGCGCAAGACACTAGCCCAAGGTAAATAAAAGTCCATCTACCACGTGTTTACATAGAAACATAATGGAAAAGCAAAGCAGTGGAATGCAAAAATGCATTCTTTGTGAATGGCCATACTGCGTAAATATATTATTGATGAAATGGGATCGCTGATTGTGGAAAACATATAACCTATAGTTACATTTTATTGGATATCAGAGCAACTTAGTCTTCGTCGTCTCACAAAAATCTTTTCCCGAAATAATTTATAAAATTATTGCTTAGCTGTATATGAATGTTGAAAAATATTATGTAGAAAATGAAGGAGAGTCTAATATGTGATGCTTGAGTGGTCAGTGGAGACTGTGGCGATGTGGAGATCACTTCTGCATATGTGGTCATTATCAGTGTCTAATCCAAAGCGGTGCTTTGCACTTTACTGTCTCATTACTGTCAAACGTTCCTCTCAAGATGGGCCAGGCTTTCCAGCAATTACCATGATTAAGGAGGTGGAAATAACATGTAGATTTATTACATTTGATTAGCGTAGGGTTTAATAAGAGCGTTACTCAGGGTGGTCACAGCTTGCAGACATGACTGAGCATTCCAATGACATGATTATTGATCAAATAGATTAGCTGAGCTGCTAGAACTGGGCTGGATTGAGAGCTATTACAGGGGTTTTCATGAAGTGGA